>NC_134973.1:4818261-5183712 GCF_965638725.1 Aptenodytes patagonicus
CCGCCGCGGCGAGGGGCCGTGCCGGGAGGCAGGACCGGCCCGCCCCGGCCCGCCCCGGCCGGGCAAGCGGCGCAGGGAGGGAGGGAGGCGGACGCCCGGCGGGGCCGCAGCTCCCAGCGGCGCTCCCGGCCCGGTGCCGGTTCCTGCTCCCGGTGCCGGTTCCCGGTTCCCCGTCCCGGACTCACCGGGGGCGGAGCGCACGCAATTTTGGCGGCGCGGAGCGGGACTGCCGGCCCGGTGCCCCCCACCCCCGGTTCCCGGTGCCCGCTCGGTTGCCGGTGCCTCTCCGGTTGCCGGTACCGGCCCCGCCATGCCCGCCGCCTACCCGCAGCGGGCCCTGACGGTGCTGCTGCTCTTCGGCACGCTGGCCGCCGCCATGGCCCTGCTCGCCTCCAGCCTCATCTTCCAGCTGCCGTCGGGGCGGACCGGTCCCGGTGCCGGTCCCGGTGCCGGTGCCGGTGCCGGTCGAGGGGCTCTGCCGGAGCCGGCGGCCGCCGTGCTGCTGCCGGTTTCGGCCGTGCTGGCCGCGCTCTGCCTGGTGCTCAACGTGAGCTGCCTCCTCCTCTGCCTCCTCCACGGCTACTTCAGCACCGAGCTGTGCCGGGGGCAGCCCGGGCCCGACCGGTGAGAGCGGCGGGGGGGGCCGGGGGTGCAGGGGGACGTGGGGGGCACCGGGGCTTGGGGGACTCTGGAGCCCCGGGGATGCTGCGGGGGTGCAGGGGAGGCTCAGAGGGGTCTTGGGCAGTGGGAGGCTGGGGGGCAGCAGGGGGCTGGAGAGGAAGGAGGTCCGCCGAGGAGGGAGGGTGCTGGGGTGCTGGAGGGGTGCAGAAGGGATTGGGGGAACGAGGGGTGCAAGGAGGGCTCGGGGGGTGCAAGGAGGGTGAGGGGTGCAGGGTAGCACCGCTGCCCCGGGACCTGTCACAGGGCACCTGTCCCCTCGGCGTGGGCTCATGCGCAGCCCTGCCGATGCCTCCTGCACCCCAAGATCCGGCCTTTGCCAGGGCCCCCCAAATCACTGCCCTGCGCGAGGGGGTTGCAGGGAGCGAACGATGCTGCTGGCACTCGCTGAGCACTTGGATATCACAAAACTCATCTCTGCGGTGCCTGCCCGGGACGCAGGGTCGTCTCTGGCCAGTCAATCCCACTGGAACGCGCCCCTTAATTTGGGGTGTAGCTGTGCTTAGCGACTGTATTGACTAGGAGCAAGTTTATAGCAGCCCGTCCACCCGGCTGCACTAATACACGCTGTTTAATTTCCCTGATAACATCCCTGTATAAACCCAGTCTGTGTGTTACGGTCCCTCTCCAGGCTTGTAGGGTCACACCAGCCTGCCAGCCCAGTTCAGCTCTAGGGCCAAGGCAGGGAGGACGTGCTGGGCTCGGCCGCCCTGCCCAGGAGCACCCGAGATTTGTCCCCTTGCAGCGGGAGAGCTGGGCTTTTCGGGTCGCTGCCGGGGTGATTGCACAGGCCAGTCGCGCAGCACCAAAATGACCGCAGGCCTGGGATCATTAACCATAGACATGTGTTGACTTAATCGTTACCAGCACATTTACACTCGCAAAACCATTTCCAAAGCAATTCCCCTCTCCTTCCTCCGTGGAGACCCGGGCTGGGTCGGCGGCTCCTCCGGCTGCGCTGGCCCCAGCTCCACTCCTGGGTTAAAAGGAAAAAGCAACGCGCGAATAATCAGATTTAAAAGCACCTTGGTGGAAACTGGTCTGTACGTGGAGGTCCCTCCATGTAGCTCATATGATTGTCCCCACGGGACCATTTTGGGACCACTCCGACTTAAGCAAGTCAAAACTCATTTAAAGGAAACGATAATGTTTCAACAGTTAGCTTTGTCCCTAATTAGACAAACCCGTCGATGCCTCATGCTCTGCATGGAGCACGATGGCTGGAGGCACTCCAGCAAGCGGCAGTGTCTCCTCTCAGCATCTTCCAAGCCAAGCTGATGCGTAGTGTGCTCGTTAACGAAGGAGAGCAAAATATTTCTGCAAAACACAAAGCTCCCGTAGCAAACTTTGCTTTCTGTGGGAGCCGAGTTTCTGCTGGAAAACTGTTACAGCAGAAAATTCCCCATCAGCTGTAAATTTGTCTGAGATCTGGTATTGATTTGGGCTGTAAAATGCTCGATTTCAAAGTTGTGAGGTTCAACTTTCGAAAAATCCCGAGCGTGAAACACGAGCAGCACTAATCAGGCAGCCAGATGCAAAGTCACACGTAGAGAGACGGAGCGTGCCGGCCGCGGGACAGCCCATACTCGAACAGCAGCGACTTGTTCAAGGGCTTACAGGACAGGGCAACCATCACCGCACGCCTGCGGACCCCGCTGGCACGTCTCACCGAGCAGGGAAGCTGCTCCCAAACAATCGGATTTTAAATAATATTTCTGTGCTCCGCTCCAGAGCCCCGGCGAAGCGAGAGGCTGCTTTTGGCTTTGCTGCAGGCGATAGGAGGCGTTGGTAGGGCTGGGAGCCCTGGGTTGGTATCCCCCTGCCCGGGATCTCAAGCAGATCGCTTAGTCTGGCTGTGCCTCAGTTTCCCCAGCTGCAACCTGAAGGTTACACTCATCTTTGGGAGGAAAAGGGCAAATTCTTGGGACACAGGGATGCTGGTCTGCAGGCTGCCCCCCCGGGCAGGAGGTGCCGGCAAGACGCAGCCCCTCTCCCCCATGACGCGGGACGCTGTTAGCTGCCATCTCCTCGTGGCCGAGCTGGCCTGGCCCCACTGGGCGCCGGTTTCATTAGGGGACCCGCTCACGTCCCCGGGACCTTTCCCACGTTGGGCCTGTCACACTGAATTACCGCTCTGCTTCTCAGCGCTGCGCTCAATAGCCTAAGCCAGCTCCAAACAAAGTCCTTCTCCTCCCCGCTAATCCCCCCCGACTCAGGTAATTAATAAAACAAAGCGGCTGCTCTTCCCCGCCGGCAGCGAGGAGCGGGAGCGGGTCCAGGGTCTATTAATGGCTCCCGGCTGCAGGCTCCCCACGTGGGAGGCAACGGCCAAGGGGCTACAACAAGCCCGGGAGGAGGGGAGGGGGCCAGGCCATGCTGGGGGGAGACTGGGCCAGGGCACAGCATCCTTGGCTGCTGAATTCACCCCGCGGGGTGGAAGGAGCTGGCGTTGCAGAGGAGCAACACGAGGGCTGGTCCTGTCAGGAGGATGGTTGTGCTGCTGCCCCTTCAGCTGGTCCTTCGAAGCCGGGGCACGTTTCCAACCGGCTCCTGGGTACTTTTGAAGGTGGCCAGTGGGAACAGCGATGCCCTGTACACCCCCAGGGACTGTTTGCGGCTTCTGAGCATCCAGTCCTGCCAGCATCTCTCCAACCACTGATATTTCCAACCCCCCCTGAGTCGCCTGGCACCCATCTGCCACACTACGCTGCGTCCCCTAACGACCGCATCCCGCTCTCCCAATTAGCGGAGGCATCCTCTGGTGACAGCAGCCTCCAAAGCCCAGCGAGGACCGAGGTTTGCCAGGTCGATCGGGCTCCGAAGACGCCCAAGCGGAGCTGTCAGTGCCGGGGCTGCGGGCTGGCTCGGCGGAGAGCGTGCCGGTGGAAAGCGCAGGCAGCAGGCACAGGGGTCCGTGCTGGGTGGGAAACAAAGGCCCTGCTGGAAAGGAGCTGGTCTTTTCATGTGTTTTAAGCACAATTCAAGTACCAAGCCCCCTCCAGACAAAAGGCTCTGGCAATCCGAGCTGAGCACAGAAATCCAATCCCAAGGGTGAAGGGAGAACCTGGCCTTGCTTAATTCAATGCACCAGCACTTTACTTGTCATTCTTTTCTTTAAGGGGGAGATGGGCTTGTCAGGCCTCAGTTTTGTTCCTTGCTTGCTCTTCAGGGTTTGCTGAACAGGGGCAAATCACCTGCAAAAAGCCTCCAGCCATTTGTCTCTCTCTCCTGAGCCCCTGCCCCCATCTGGTTTCTGCAGCACAGCTCGAACCAGGCGGGAAAAGTTTGAAATTTCAAGTGATCTCAGAAATCTTCTGTTCCAGAGTGGGAACAACGCAGCCCAGAGCTGTGCAACCCAGCAGCCTGGGGGAAACCCCAACACAGCAGAGGTCCTTGGGCTTGTGACCTGGCTCTGAACCTCTTCTCTATGCAAAACCAGTGTTTCAGTTTCTCAGCAGGGGCCACAGCATCAGCGTTTTTCCTGTGCCGAGACCAGGGCCAGGAGACTACGCAGACCTGTATTTTTCTCACCTGTTTGGCAGGGCAGACTGGTTCCTCCTGGACAGCCGGACGGTTCGCCACGCTGCCATCGGCTTGTTCTGCTGCGGGATCTCAGTCTACCTAACAGGCAAGTGCTCATTTCCCTCCAGCACAGCCCAGCAGGGACTGCGCGTTTTCAGCCCAGACCATACATCCTGCACTGGTTGCCGAGTGCTTGCGAGCTGCTGAGTTTCTACTTCAGCATAGGGTTTGTTTTGCAAACGGCTTTGCCAGCTCATTCCCATAGTGCAAACTTTCTGTTCTTGGTGACCAGCCCTCACAGGGCCTGAAGTTTGCGGGTCAGCTGCGTCGCTTTAGTCCTCCTGGTTCCTCAAGATGTTCTGCACTCTCCTTCCAGCTCTCGCCATCTACATGCTGCTGCTGTTTGAACTGGAGGCCGGCATTGCCAGCGCCTGCATTCTCTCCTCCGGCATCATCGTCCTGCTGATCACGGTGACGCACGCCCTGGTACGGGCTTCCCAGGTTTCACGCCGCAGCCGCTCCGAGGTCTCTCACACCCTGTACGAGAACGACTCTGCCCAGCACGGCGAATCCTCCGCCGGCGATCTGAACAACAAGAACGTGGCTGCACCCCAGCCCCGGCCCGAGATCCACCGGGAGTTTTCCTTCCCTCCTTTCCTGGAGCGCAAATCCCAGCTGGGCTCTCCAGCCAGCAGCAACCTCACCTCCTCGGGCAGCCCCGGGCTTCGCTCCGAGAAGGAGAGCTACAACCTGCCCCGAACACACAGGACGCTGTCGGCAGAGTCAGGCCTGCTGCAGGTACAGGGCAAGCCCTGGAACGGCATCACCCAGGAGATGAGGAACGTGCTGTCACGCAAACCTGGAGCCTCGGGCAAGGACTCGACTCTGGTGTGAGTCGAAGTGGGACCTCTTCGCCCTATCTCATCCCAGGGGAGCTGCAGGCACCAGGGCCGAGATTTGCATCTCTCTTTAGAGCTTAGTATAGGTCATGTCTCAGCAGAGCAGGGGGATGGCTGCTTTTCCACCCTCCCGCCTGGGGGTCTGTGCAGCCACTGCCTGGTGCTCTTTGTTTCTTTTACCGAGAAGACGCCACTTCCACTCAAAGCCAAAAGCCCTCGGCCGCCTGCCCTGAGCCCCCAGCCCCTCCTGCCACCTGCGACGCTGCTGGCACTTGCCACCCTGCGAACGGGGACTGCGTTGGCAGGGCAGCGGCTGGCAGTGACCCATGCAGGACCCCCACGGCTGTCCCAACTGCAGCGAAGGAAGTGGAACACGTGGGTAAGAAGCGAGTGGACCTTGTCCACGAACAGACAAGTTGTCTTGTCCTTGCCTTGTCCTCCTTCTCCAGCAGATCCCAGCCGATTTCTCTGGCTGTCTGTACCTCCCTGCCCTTCCCCTGCCTCCTTCCTTCCTCCTCCATCCCCAGGAGCCAGCACTTACACCGAGACGGTTCATACGACCGACCCAGCAGGGCTCCCCCCCGGCACGCAGCCAGGTGGGTGTAAGAAACCAAGGGAGGTGACGGAGGAGCAACAAGTGAGATGGAGCCAGAGCAGCCTGCAAGCTGCAGAGGGTGGGTTTGGGGTGGCGGAGAGCCAGCTCCTTGGTCACCAGCGCATCCACCCTCTGAGCAGGACACACCTTGCTAAGCAGGGTCTTAGCAGGGAAAGGGGCTGTGCTGGGGCAGCCCCAGCGCCCTGGCTTTGCTCGGTGGTGGAGGGACCTCTCTGGGTGCCACCAGGAGAAGAGTGCCGATGGTCTGGGAAGGGGTTTGCATCGGCACCGCCGGTCCTCTGCTGTGTGCAGGGCAGGAAGCGCAAGTACTAAAGGCAGCAGCTGTTTCTGTGAAACACAAGCAGGTTTAGCTCGCTCTGTCCCTGCGCTGACGAACACCTTGCTGGTTACTTGCAGCCCCACGCTCTGCCAGCCCTGCCCAGGCCCAGAGCAGCAGCACGCTTGGTTCTTCCCCAATTCCTTATCATTCAGCAATCAGTAAAGCATTTCAGGGAGTGAAGGGAGGCCGCCGGTTCAAACAGATTCCCCCTCACCTCCCGTGCTATTACCCTGAAAGACACCTGTTATCCTGAACACAATATAATTTCTTTGGCAACTGAGTTTAGCGCTGCTTTGATCCCTGCATCCTTGGTAAATTCTTCAGCAGAAGAGAACTGCTGGTTCCAGGAGAGATTAACATTGAAGTTGCATCCTTTCTAAAGTGACCTCCAAAGCTGTGCGTACAGCTCTGCTTCCCGCTGCTTGACGGGGGATGAAGAAAGTCCCTTTTCTGTTTTTTTTTTTGAACAGGACAGTTTCTTTTTTCACTTGAAAGGCTCCAACTCTGCATGTCTTTGTTTTGCTCCATGCCCTTTGAAACACGCGGAGCCAGCAGGCTCCAAGCCCCCCCGGCCCGAGGCGAGCAACAGGGGAAGGTTTTAGACAGAACTTACTTGTTTTTTCTTTTTATTATTGTTCTCACTAAAACCAAATCCAGCAACTCCCTGGCACACACATGAAAAACTCTCCTTGCAGAATGCCTCCTGAACAAAGCTGAAGTGTGCCTACATTACGTCTTTACACAGCCGTCTACAAAATACTGAAAGCAAGACCTAGTTTTTCTGAGATATTTCTGTGGCCAAGAGGTAGAGAGAAAGACGCCTCGTAGCAGTCTGCCATGGAAAAGAACTGGAAAGGACAAATGCAGATCCACCCCAGTTCCCTTTTGCAAGGTGCTGTGGAAAGGGACACAACTGCTCCCCAAAGCACCCCACGAAGGCAGTCCTGACCCCAGCGGCAGGATTTGCCTGCTCAGGTACAGCACCTTGTTACTGGGAACAGAGAGGCAGGCAGAGGCCTCCGTGCAGCTTCACAGATCGAGCAGGTGGTTTCTCACTCCTCCCCGTGGTAGGAGAACATAGAGCTGGGCTGGAGAAGGCGGCAGAGGACGGCCAGTCTTGTCTGAAATCAGGAACTGGCTGGAGGATTCTTGGCTTGTGGGGCAACAGTGCTGTAAAAAGAAAAGAGACAGTCACGTCCAGCAGGCAGGCAGGACACCAGCAGCCATAATGATGTGAAGAACCAGGGGCTCCCTCAAATAAAACCTCACTGCTTGCAGCAGGAGAGCAGCTTAAGACAAGCACACCTTTCAGTGTGCTGTGCAGACTATGGTGCAGCACACGCCAGCCCCCGTGGGTGTCGAGACGGCAATCTTTGCAGCCACGCCACCGCAAAACCCACTAAAAATGCTCTGGGCTGCACAGAGTGTGACCCTGCCACGCGGGCAACTGGGAAAACACAGAACCTGAGCCAGAAGTCTCTAAGGCAGAGTCATTCTGCAGAGACGGAGGCTCTCTGTTCGCTGTGGTGGTTTTATCAGGGATGGGCATTTGGGAATTTTCTCACTCCTATCCAGTCAGACTCCAAAACCAACACCGTTCTCAGGAGAGACAAATACACTAGACTCAGATGATCTGCTGGAAGATATTTTAGTAGCTATAGTTCAACTGCAAACATACAAAAAAGCATCGTCGTTCTGCTACCACTTATCTCTGTGGGACTCTGCCCAAAAAGAGCCGCATACACGACAGAGAACAGCACCAAACGCCGCCTCTCACCTACTCCGCCTCGGTAGCATCATCCCACTCCAAATGCCTTTGACACAACAAAGATTTAATGTGTTACACAACCAAACATCCCTTTTTAAATGAGGCAATAAATTATTTTCCAGCTACCCTTTTGCAAACAAGATTATTTGCTTCCCAGTAAACAAAGCCAGAAGATCACTGGAAGGCGAGCAGCATGCTCTTTCAAATCGTAGTCTAGAATCATATTACTGAGCTAACTGCTCGGCATATTTGCACTAGGCTGCATTACGTCACCAACGCCTCTGCCAGCCAGAATGGTCGCTCAGATAAACGGGCAGCGTCACAGCCCCTTGCTACCTGCGGCCCTGAGCAGCGTTCAGCTGATCCTTCATGGCTATGGCGTGTTTGAGCAGACTGTCGATGCTCTTGAAGTACACGCTGCTGTCAGTCATGTTCTTTATGGCACTGAAAGAAGAAAAAGAGGGGGGGTGGAGGGAGACGGAGGACCAGTTAGCATTTCCAAAGGCATCATGGTTTTAGAACACACGGCCCCTGACAGAGAGGGCTGTAAATAAGAAACCTCAACTCTATATGGCGCATTGCACCTTCACACACTAGCTAGCGGGTGGGTGGATTTACTGCAGGAGATTGGCAGGTCTGCACCGCGCACAGACCTGGGGAAGAGCTGGCACACTCAAAGTGAAGCCCCCGAGATTCACGGTAGCGGTTCAGAGAGCACTGCCTCGCGCCCCCACCCCCCCGCCCCGGCTGCGCTCTCTCCCTGGCTTACACCAGGGAGGCGTCAGGGCTTCTGCTTTGTTTCCACCACAACACCTCCGCCTGCGAACGCAACCCTCCCGCTTGGAGGAGTCTCTGGTACCTGCAGGCGTACTCCACTGTGTAGATGGCTCCCTGGCTTTGCTCCTCCCAGCTCTGCATGTCGGACTGAAAGAGAAGAGAAGGCGGCATCGTTAGGTGCGCACCGGACAGAGGCAGCGGCGCAGCCCGCAGCGATACGCTCTGCCAGCCCTGCCCAAACAAGGGCTCTGGAAGCTTTTCAGTGGAAACTGCGTTTGGATTCTGTCTCCCGCCTGATAGCCTGCGATGCACACCGGGCTCTGGGCGCCACGCACTAGCATTTAAAAGAAACATTTATTGTGTGTATTTCTGGAAGGGCTACGAGTTCAGGCCAACGCTTTGGCTACTCTGGCAAAATTCCCCTTGTTTTTAGATGTTTTAGCCCGCGAGCCAGCTGAGAGCCACGGTCAGTCAGGCTACGAGCAACCAGCAACTGCGCTGAGTGCGATGGACCAGCTGGATGTGTCGGAGTACTCGGATCTCCCGGTGCGCCTGGCCCAGCAGGCAGTCAGGATCTGAACTAACACAGCCCCTGCGGAGTCCGGTCCTTAGTCCTTCATGCAAAACCAGGTAAAAGTTTCTTTCACAGCACTGAAAGTTCTCGTTTCGTTAGACCTGCCATTCATAAACGTTTGCACAGCCGCAAGCGTCCCTGTCCCCCAGTCTGCTCTGAAACTCTGGCGTCTGATCCCAAGCAGCAGTCAGCACTGTGCCCTTCCTTTTGTGAGCTGGAAGGAGCCCTGTAAACTTCACACAAACTCGAGCAGCACTGCATGCCGCCAGTTCTGGTGTGGGACATAATTGTACCCTGTGGCTCCAAGGAAAGGGAAAAACCAAACAAATACACAAGTCACAATGAAAGCACAGCTGAATTCAGAGATGTAGCTCAATAGATAACTATTTCAAAAGTCCTTAAGCAGTTCGGGCACTCTTTAAGATGTGTTCTCATGGGAGCTAATTCTCCAGTCTATTCTGCTGGGTCTAGTTACAAGCCGGAGGAAATCCAAGGGCCTCTTTCTGTGAGTGAAGGAGGTCGGGTAGGAGCTTGGACTTCGTCCAAAATCCCGTCTGCTGTTCAAAGCCTGTCCTACATCAGGACGCTTGACCACACAGCTTTAAACTACAAAAGAAACAAGCCTCTACATGCAATGCTCTAGGCAGTTCTCTGCAGGAGAGGGTCCTTTGACCCAGGACTCGCAACCCCGCAGAGACTGCGCTCATCCCAGAGCCCAATCGCATTTTACACGACTGTATCTGTTGCTGGGAACACGCTTTGCGTGCAGAGGCAGCTGCAAAAGACGCAGAAACTTTCCTGCAGCTCCTCGCCCTGCTCTCTCCAAGAGGCGCCAGATGACCTTTAACAACCGTTTAGACCCCGACATCGCACTGGCTCAGTCGTATGTGTCACAGCCGCTTGCCTGTGGTCCTGCCGTTCCTGAGCACCAGTAGATTTTAATCATTTCCCGGTATCGGATCCAGCGATGTCTGTTCCCAACATTCCCACCACTTCCTGGGATTTTCATGTCCTTAATTAGGAACAAGAGCCTTTCCCTAGAGCTCCTCACTTCTTAATCTTTTCTTGATGTCCTTTCTTCAAATTCCCAGGACGTGCCCTTGGATGCATTAAGAACTAAAGCCAGCTATTAATATACAATAGCATTAATGATATATTACTGTTGCTTGGAAGTAAATTAACGAGGAGATGTAAGTCCTCTGAAGACCGGGCGGAATCCAGAAAGGCTGCTCTGTGCGGAGCGGGGCTTAGCAGCACAGCTACGACGCGCGGAGGCAGCGGGGGCCTTGCATCACGCTGTATCTTACCGGGGAGGTGGTAAATCTGCGTGAAGAGTTTGAGACGGTGAGGAAGGTATTAAGATTATCGTTTTATCAAATCATAGGAAGTTGCTTGTTGTAAAGGCATGGAGGTGACCTTCTCCTCACAGAAACTTTTCTCCCAGCCCCCTCCCTCCCTCCCAATTTTTCCTCGGTTTAATCCCCCTGGGAATTTCAAAGGCTGCGTCTCGGGAGAACTCAGCCAGCCAGAGACGGAGTTGCTGCACGGCTGAAGGAAAGCTGGAAACCACCAATAAATCCTGTTTCCTTTATACATTACCTACATCTTGGGACTAAATTACCTAAGAACGGGTCTACACAGAACGTTTCTTTTAATTCTTCAGAACAGAAAAGAAAAACCACCTCGCTTTAATGCCTTTTCTCTGATTTAGATAAAACCCGACAGCATTTTCACGGTGCACAGCCCTGCTGACACCCTCCTGTCCCAGTCTCTAGTCACAAAGCTGACGGGCTCTGGCAGAGCAACCCAAATATCCATCCCCACCTAACTGAACGCTGTGACGATGGCCCTGTCAGGGCCCTGAGCACATTCGTCTCTCCTGGGGTTTGGCTGCCTGGGCTCGAGGGCTTGACAGGCCCAGCCTGTTCACTGCAAACAGCAATGCCTGAAACTGGGATAAAATGAGAGTGGGATCAAAGACAACGGAGAGAACCTGGCCACAAGCCCATTACCAGCAGCCTGGCAGCACAGTCAGGGCACTGGCCTAACTGAGTTACGTTTAACCCTCCCAGTTCCTACCAGGGACCGGTTACCAGCAGGGAGGAGAGCATCCTCCCAAACACGATGCTGCAGCCTTGGGAAAAACGAACTCGGGAGCTGGCGAGGCTGGAGGAACAGTCACTAGCAGCAGCTCTGGATCTGCTGTTGTTCCAGCTGCCACAAATAATTTTCTTTCCATTTCCTCCCAGCTCTTGCCACATCAGCGCACCATTAACCACACAGCCAGTAACCAGGAAGGCAGTTAGGAAGCTGGAAGTGCCCATGCAGTGGGCAAAAAGAAATGAATGTAAGCAGCAGCACCTCCAAGCAAGCATCAGGAAATGTTTTCTAACACTGGAGAGGCAAACAGGTACTGGGGTGGCACCGGGGCAGTGGGCACCACGCGGTCGGTTCAGCTTTGCCCTGATGCGCACCGTTACCGCAGGGAGCACGGCGAGTCCTTCCTCGTGTACGAAGGCCCCCGCTGCTCCACCCAGGGCTAGCGGCCAGGGCAGGAGGGAGGCTGCGAGGCTGAACACGAGGGCATCAAAGACCAAAGGTATCTGATGCTCATGACAGCTGCAGTCACACGGGGGGGACGCAGGATCCTTGTATTCGCTGCTGGCATCCACAGGACAGCATGACCTCCTTTCTCACAGGAAGAAAGCGGACAACAGCAGCAATTTTGGCTACAAAAGAGAATTCTCTGGGATGGCTGCAGCTAGGAAATTAACTCAGATGAGCCAGAGAGGTCACAGAACACCGTGGATAACTGCGATGAGCATGCCAAGCCGGGACAATGAGAGAATCAAAGGTTTTCAGAGATCTTGCCCAGCACAAACCCCGCTGCCTAACACCACGCTCTGTCCGGCGCCTTCACTCGGCTGTCGCTTCCATTAGCGCTTCTGCGCTGCCCCTCGCCCTCATCCCCGTTACGCACCGTTCAGTGATGGAAACTGATCTCTTCCCTCTGCATGACTTGTCATACAATTTGCTCAATTTCCTTTTGTTCAGGACACATTCCCCGAGACTGGGACTCTCTTGATTAAATGAAAGCAAGTGACAGCTCAGGAATAATATTACAAACCTGTCTCCTGCGTGCCAGTGATGCAATCGCATCAGCGTGTGCTATACGTACACATACATCTCTATATACCTACCATTGCACACAGACACGTATATAAAACGTTAATAAATAATTGAATAATAAAGTGTCACAATCCAGGTTAATTTGGAAAGCAGGGCTGTAAAGCGAAGGTGAAAAATGGGGCCTGACAGTGCATTAGCATAGACATGAAGCAGTAATCTATTCATGAGACATCACTCCTAATGAATCATGACTGGCAGAAGAGGGAGAAGGACAACAAGGCTGGCATTAAAGTGTCTGTGCTCCGTGCTCTGGAGGAAAGTAGGAACACAGCTGTGAGATGAGATTCATTATCCTGCTTTGCCTCATGTGGGCTCTTCTCACTTGTTTCTTCACGCTCCCCCTTCCCTCCTCTCATCCTCCCCCTTATTTTATGTAGGAAATAAAAACCTCACAGCGTAGGCAGGGGTAATAAGATTTAACATCTCCCTTCTCCCCCTGCAAGACAGACTACTCATTTTTCTTTGTCTCCACGCACAAGCCGTGCGAGCATGGGTTCGCGGTTGGACTCTCAAGTTTTTTTTCCCCTCAGGTCTGCAGGTAAATTTGCAACGTCCCCTCACCCCCTCCAGTTCAGACCGAGCCGGGGTCCCGCAGCACCTTGCGCCCCGACGGCTGATTTCTTCCCCCCTTCCCACCCCTTAAGGGGGGTGAAACAGGGATGATGTGCCAGGTCGGGAAAACAGCTTGTGCCCGACTGTGTCGCAGCTCTGGAGTCCAAAACGAAGCGCGACTCACCTTGTGCTGCGCGAGCTCCGGAAGGGATCTCCGCACGTGCTCCTGGAGCCGGTACAGTGCCACGGAGGGCTCGTTGGCCAGGACGTACATGCTCTCGGTGAACTTGTCCGTAACTGCAACAAGAAAACCAAGACAGTTACGGAAAGCGGGGAGCAACAGGGAGGGGGAAGGAGGGGTCGGAAAGGGTGCCCCGGAGCGCTGGTCCTGTCCCTGACACGGTCTCTGACACCTGCGTAGATGTGTGGGCTGGAGAGGCTCAGAGAGCGTCTGCTGCACCCTCCCGCTCCAGCTTCAGCACCCGCAGGGGCCTTTCCAGCAAAAGGCCCGCAGTTTCCAAAGTGACAACGCGCCAGAGGAGAGATCAGAGCAAAACCCCACGTACTGTGGATAACTACTCTGTTAGCAAGGATGCGAAAGCAAAATCCCGCCGAACAGGCAGTTCCGTTTCCACTCTCCCCGTAACAGCATCTGCAGCCGGCGATGAGCTGGGCTCCAGACGGAGAGAGACCAACCTGGGACGTCACCGCCTCCACGGGCCACTACGACCTCTGGTTGTTCTGGTTCCAGGGTCCACTTGGGTTATGCCCATCACCGGGCCCTTTCTGACCAATTTGGAGGGGGGGGCAGGAGACGAGCAGAGCCCAGCAGCGGCCTTGGCTCCCGTTCCTGCGCCCCGCAGCTGCCCCATCCAGCTGGGAGTGCCGGCATCTCCTGGTCTGGAGGCTCCCTGTCTCGTTACCGGCTGTTCGGGTTCATCTCTGCTCAAGGCCTCGAGGTCTCCTGCGTCCCCAGCCACCCCCCGCTGCGGGGTCCTTCTGTTGCTCCCCTCCAGACACCTCCCCCAGGTGACATCCTAAAAATGTCGACGGAGGAGACACGGTGGCCGCACACCAGGGCTCGGGAAGCTGCTGAGCTGCCTGCTGAGCTGCTTCCCCCCCCTCCCTCCAACCCCTCTTATCCCGGCCACCCTCCACACAGGAACACCTTTTCGGGTGGTGGTTCGCACAGCGAGATCACAGCTCTGATCCCTCTTCCCCTGCAGGTTTGCGAGGAGAACACCGACAGCTCCTAATAATTAAGAGACCCAAAAATCAGAGACCCTTTCCTTGTTCGCAGTGGGCGTGCGTGGGGGTGAATCAGGGAGCGGAACGCCTTTCAGCTTCTGCATCGCTTCCTACTGTAAGGAAAGGGATTCTCTGCTCCTCCCTGCAGCTTTTGTTTCGGCGACAACTGCTCGCATGCCGCGGTTCTGTAACGCCGGCAGACGCGCCGAGCCTTCTGAAGGCAAACGGGAATAAATGCAAAGCTTTACAGGAGTAATTATACCCCCCCCCCCGGGACAGACACAGCTGCTGCTTGTCTGTCTGCCTGCCTGCCTGTCTGTCTGCTTGTCTGTCTGTCTGCCTGCCTGCCTGTCTGTCTGTCTGCTTGTCTGTCTGTCTGTCTGCCTGCCTGCCTGCCTCCCCTCCTGACTCGAGACGTTCAACAGAGCCACGCAGCGGGGCAGGTGAAGAGGGGAGGAGGCGGGAGAGGAGGACACAAGGCAGCTCCCCGGCAGGGCCAGGCTCCGAGGGGGCCCGCAGGGGTCCCGCCAGCTCTGCCTGCCCCGACCTGCGGGGTCCTGTCGGGGCACGTCATCCCCTGCCCTGTCACGACCTCCAGTGCCCCATCGTGACTAACCCCACGGTGCCTTTTCGGGCCCTGCTGTGGCTGCAGCGCCCTGTCACCATCCACCCTGTCGCAACTTGTCCTGCCCCGTCGGACCTTTCTCTCTCACGGCCCGCAGGGCCCTGCCGTGACTCCGGCTGTCGCTGCAGAGCCCTGTCGCGCCCGCGCCCTGTCACGACCCGCAGGGTCCTGTCGCGACCGGCCAACTCAGACAAGCAGAGGGCCTGCCGCGACCGGCCCCGCGGCTGCCGGGCCCCGCCGGGCCCCACCGAGCCGCCGCTCCCCGGCCCCGGCCCCGGCCCCGGCCCCGCTCCCACCTTTCTTCACCTTCAGCTGCATCTCGGGCTCCTCCATCCCGCCCCGCCGCCGCTTCCGCTTCCGCCGGCGCCCGCCAAAACCGCCCCGGCCGGAAACCTCCGCAGCGCCCCCCAGCAAACAGCCCCGGCTGGAAACATCGCCCCAGCGCGACCGTTCCCCCCCCCCCCGCGGCCGAGTGCTCCCCCCCGGGCTGTCCCCCCGCTCCGGGGCCGGGCCCACACCGCGGGTGGGCGCCGGGGGTGCCCCGGGACGGCCTTCCCCGGGTCGTGCCACTGCGTCCCCGCCGCCCCGAGCCAGCCCAGCTCCGGGGGGGGGGTGCGTGGGTGTTAAAACACCACGATCGCCCCTTTTCTCATGAGTGCCCCCCCCCCGGGCTCTGTGTGTGGAGGCCTCGGGCGGGCGAAGGCCGCGGGTGCCCAGCGCTGGGCCCCCCCCCGTCTCCCCCGGTGCTGCCCAGGGGAGTGGGGACGTCGCTGGGCACCTGGCCAGGCCGTGAGGCCCGGGCCGCCCTCCCCCCCCCCCCCCCCCCCCCCGCCGGACACTTGTCCCCTCACAGCCCCGCCATGGTGCCATGGGCCTGCGGGGCCGGAGCGCTCCCACCCCCAGGGCCTGGGGGGCCGGAGCTGCTCTTCTCAGGCTGGAGCGGGACGTGGGGCCCCGTGCGGGACGAGGGACAAATGGCGGGGGGTGGGGGTGGGGGGGTGTGTCGTCCCCCCCAAGTCAGTGGGGACCTGCTGCCCCGTGGCCACCGCCACCCCATCCCCGTCCCCATCCCACGAACGGGACTGTCGCTTTAACGCCAGGCTTTCCGCCTCGCCCGGCCTCCACGCCGTCAGCGGGCAGGTGGAGCTGGACGGGGGCCCCCACTGTGCCCCCCGCTCCCCTCAGGCGGCCCCCCAGCCCGGCCCTGCCAGGCCTGCCCTGGCTGAGGCCGGAGGAAGGGGAAGTGCTGGGGCAGGACGTGGGAACGGGGGGCCCCCTGCGCCGGAGGATGCCGGGGGTGAGCCCAAACTCCTCGCTGGGGAACAGCAGCCTGGCCTGAGCCGGGACGGGCCCCGCCGGCCAGCCCAGGAACGGCGAGGCGGGCAGGGATGGCCAGAGACGGCAGTGGGGTGGCCGCGGAGAAGGGGGGGGGTTCCCTCCGACCCGCCCTGGCTCGGCCCCGTTGCGAGCGGGAAGGCGGCCGTGCGTGGATGAGCGGTTCGGAGACAGTCCCGGTGCAGCTTCGCAACGCTCCCGTGACGGGAGCTTTTGTCCACCGGCGGTGCAAGTCTGGCTGGAGAGGGCAAGCGGGACCGCAAACTGCGCTGCCGGCACGGAGGAGTTTGGTGGCTGCAAGCTCTTGGTGCTCGGGGACTCAGCAGCCTTCCCCCCGCTGCCCTCTCCGTCCCGGGAGATGTCCCCACTTTTTCCCCCTTCCTAACGTGTTGTTGTGTGGCAGCTGCCCCATGGAAGGTGAAGAAGCAGTCGCTCGTCTCGTGGAACCCCCCCCGAACGACGGGGATGCCCAGGATCTTCCGAAAGAAGGTGAAAACGCAGCCGAGGGAACAGCAGCTGCAGAGGAGCTGGCTGCAACCAGGGACACGGGGGACAGCGGTGCCCCCCCGGGGCGTCTCTGGCCGGACCAGGACATGCCACGCTTGGACCACGGGGACGGTGAGCGCTGGGGGTGATGGGGTGGTGGGAGCCGAGACGGGGCATGCGCGGACCCGGGATCCTGCAGCGTCTGTCCCCCTGTAAACTGGGATCAACGTGCCCTCCGCCCTGGGGTCGGGGTGCACGCGGGGTGCTTGCCGTGCCGGTTGGGTCTCGTTGTGCCGCGTGTGGAGCCCAGCCTGCTCCCCAACAAGCGGAACCGAGGTCCCTAATGGCCGCCTTTGTTTTGTAGGCGGAGCAGACACTCTCCCGAAGCCCTCGACTGCCTCGATGGACAGGCAGAGGAGCACTGAGCTCTCAGCCCTTGACAGTGAGTGTTGCAGAGCCTGGTGCTCACAGATGCTGAGGCGCAGTCCCAGTGGGAGACAGGCGTGGGAGAGGTCATCTGGATCCTTCCTCCCACAAAGGCAGCTAGAAAAAAGTCTTTTACTGCTGCCAGTCCGTCCCATAACGTGGCAAGGCCAAGTCCAAATCCAGACCTTGCTGATGACTCGTGCCAGCAGTGAGAGGTCGCTGCAGCTCCACGCAGTGGAATGAGAGACGGCAAACTCTTTCCATACGCTTTCCTAATTAAACTACAAATAGCTTGTTGAAAACACATTGAGATTTCCAAGTGGAGCTCTTCAAGGGTAGGAAATATGAGGATGAACTTGAGTGCATCCCCCAGGCTGTCCTCTGCAGTATATCCTTTGCAATTACGCTGTTAATGCCAGATCCCTGCCTCCCGCAGTGCCCCAGATGGACCCTGCCCCTCCTTGGACAGCTGTTCAGGCTGTTTTATCTTCCCTGCTCAGCTGTTGGTCCCTGCGCGCTGGTCAAACCTCAGTCTCCAGGCTCTTTACTTGCAAGGGAATAATTCCTTTTTTGCAGGACTCCATTTTTACCAGGGACAGGAGGGAACAGCTGCAGATAAGGCGCATGAGACCTGACCTTTCATGAGGTTCTTGGCCTCAAGTCCCTGTAGTTCCTCCCTGTGCACGGAGGAGACGTGCCCTGACTCTCTCCTCTCTCTGGAACAGGCTTCCCCCTGAAGCACTCGAACACGCTGACGAACAGGCAGCGAGGCAACGAGATCTCGGCCCTCCCAGCCACGCTGGACAGTGAGTACCGCTGGGCAGAGCGGGCTGTGCATCCCAGACCGTGGATGCATACGGGGTGCAGAGGGAGCAGAGGGAGAGCGGGGCCGGAGCCTCCCTCCGTCTCCTGCTGCCACGCTGTTCAGCGTCCACCGGGGCCGTCTCTCGGGCTGCTCCCTGCAGTGCTGTTGCTCTCAGCACTCACCGCGTCTGGCTGTCCCTGCCGCTGTACGGCGGAAGGGTGTTAGTGACCCATTGGGGTTTTTGGGGCTCAGACAGGGGCTGTCCGGTCACCACCGCCCCAGACTTGCAGGGACCCACCTACAGACAGCGGGTGCTGAGCTGGGGAAAGTTTGTCCTGATGGGTGAATTCTTTCTATCCCCCAGCATTGTCCATCCACCAGCTTGCTGCCCAAGGAGAGCTCAGCCAGCTGAAAGAGCACCTTCAGAAAGGTACACGTCTCTTCCTTTGGGTTCTTACCCCAGATCATGCAGTGTCCTGCCAGGTCATAGCACGCCTTTTGATAAACCCTCGGCTTAGTTTTACAGCCTTTGTTGGGTTTACTGGGGGGACAGGGAGCAGAGGGGGCTTTACCCTTCCCATTTACGATGTCTCATCCACGTTTGTGCAGGTGAGAACTTGGTAGATAAACCCGATGAGAGAGGTTTCACGCCGCTGATCTGGGCTGCAGCCTTCGGAGAGATCGAAACGGTCCGTCACCTGCTGGAATGGGTAAGGCCACGCTCACGCAGCACCTTGTTAACAGGAGACTTCCCATCTCCAATCCCCGTGGCTGCCAAATTGTTCAGCACCGTCCTGGTACCATCTCAGCCAATCTTTCCCATGGCACCAAGCAGGACACGTTTGCAGAGCTAACGGCTCAGACGCTGTCGGATGCTACTCCCCATTGGGCTGTGAGCTAAGTCAGGAGCATGAAGAGCCTTATCTCACAGCTAGCAATAACTGTTTGTAATTAAATATCTGCTTATTGGTAATTTGAGATCAGGCTTATCACTTGGGCCCTGTAATCTGCCAGCAAATGTGCTCGCTGAGGTATCGTTGCAGTTAATGAACTCATTGCTGCATTGTCCTCGAGTGCCGGGCTTGCAGTCGAGGACTGTCTGGGGGTGAGCAGGAACCAGATCCTCCTCCACACTGGATCAAGCTGCTCCCCAAAGCTCAGTCCCACATCCACGTGTCTCCAATGATCAGCGAGCACTCATGCCATGTATGCACTGGCCAAACTCTGGCTCTGTTACTGCATTAGCAGCAAAATTGCAGTGCATTACCAGAGAGACAAAGAGAACCCAAAATAAACGAGGCGATACATTGATAAAGGCTATAGTGAAGTCCAGGAGAGGTCCATGGCTGGCAGGGCTTGGAGGACAGGGAGGTTTTCTAGGTAGATCAGTTACAAAAGAGATGGTGAATACTGTACAGGCATCTAGACAGGGCCGGTAACACTGTTACTAGTGATGGGGGAAAGGGCTGAGTAACAGGAACCATCAGGCTTAGTTTACTGATACCGGAGACGGGCTTTTAAGTCCTCACCCGAGATGTTTGATGATTAAAACATGCCCGGTAAGGACTTTGGTAAGGAGAGGTCACTGGGAACGCGTGAGCCGTCTCTGCCCCATGAGGCCGTCGGGACCTGGCTCCACGATCAGCCCCCGTGGGGTACCCAGCAAGGCTGTGCTGAGCACCCCGGGTCTCCGCAGGGCTCCTTCGCCAGTTGGGGCTAACGCCTGTGCCGTCCCCAGGGCGCTGACCCCCACGCGCTGGCGAAGGAGCGGGAGAGCGCCCTGTCCCTGGCCAGCATGGGCGGCTACACCGACATCGTCGTCATGCTGCTGGAGAGGAACGTGGACATCAACATCTACGACTGGGTGAGTGCCGCCGGGTGCAGGCTGCTGCGGGGACCGCGCCAGCGCTGGGAGCGACACCAAGCCCCGGACGGGGCTCCGCAAAGCTCATTTTAAAAAGCAGCAGCGAGTTCACATCGTTCTGGGCTGAGTCAGCAGCAATGCCTTTCTCCTAGATGCTTCCCAGGCTCGCAGCACTCGTTTGCCTGCTCATGCAGTTGTTTCGAGAAATTAATCTGGATAATAATTTTAAATGGTTTCCTCAGTTGTTCACACTGGTGATGTTACCAGCCACAAGGAAACAGCGCTCAGAACTTAAGGTTGTCTTTAAAATGACACAATTTAAAAGTTATTGTATTGCATAGAGAGAATAAAACCTGCGCAGAGCCGCTCTGCGAGAAAACACCCAGCCTGGAGCTGGGAGAGGGCGGAAAGGGGATCCCGGCGGGTTGGGGACCTACCGCTCCGGGAGAAGCAGGAGCTGCGTGAGCACGGCCCTGCGCGAGGCCGGCAATGACACAGCCCCTTCCCTTTCCCTGCAGAACGGCGGCACTCCTCTGCTCTACGCCGTGCGCGGCAATCACGTCAAGTGTGTCGAGGCCCTACTAGGTAACGGGGAAGATCTGCACTTAGTCCTCGGCCTTGAATCGCTGCTCGTTGGTAACCGACTCGGGGAGAGAGCAGTGACACGCCTGGGGGGAGAAACTGAGCAGCCTGGGGGTGTCACGGGGGGCTGCCCAGCCAGGATGGGCACCTTTTGGGGGTCCCCTCGCCCTGCGCCTGACCCGGAGGGGACGCCGCGTCGGCAGGGGAACGCCGTGCCCTGATCTCCACTGCCTGCTTGCAGCTCGCGGCGCCGACCTGACGACGGAGGCAGATTCTGGCTACACCCCGATGGATCTGGCCGTGGCCCTGGGACACAAGAAAGGCAAGTGTCCCCTCCGTGCCTGCCAGGGAGCCCTGCCTTCCCTCCCCGAAAAGCCTCCAGGCAATTCCCAGCTTCCAGCCTTGCTCCGGGCTTTTTTTGACCTTCCACAGCTCCCCACTCCGCCACGCAGAGAAACCGCGCCAGAGAAATCAAAATGGGTCCTGTTCCCCTTGCTCCCCCTCCAAACCAGAGCTGTCCTGCAGATAGGGCTGGGACAGGGGAGATGGGGACAGGCTCCTGGAGAAAGGGGTTTTCCAGCCTCCCACTGGAAAACAGGAGCAAAATGGTGACCAGGTCCTGCCCACAGCGGTACTGGCTTCTCACAGGCTTGGCTTCCCTGGGTTTCACTTCTCTCCCCTCCGTTAGTCCAACAGGTTATCGAAAATCACATCCTCAAGCTATTTCAGAAAAAGGAGTTGGAGTGACGCGGCGGCTCGAGCTGCACTGCTGCTGCACCAGCGCTTCTCCCGGCCGCCGCAGGGCTCTCCTCTGGGACCCAGGCGGCCTCACCCGGCCGTCCCGAAACGGGCAGCGGCGCAATGCTTCAAGCAAGGAGCACGCGGAGGAAGCCGGGAACTGCCTGCCCTCGGTGGATCTATGCCTCTCCCGGAGGGTGGCACGGCCACAGTGCCTCACACCCAGGGACGCTCATTCCTCAGGGCAGCTGCATTTCTGCGCTGTCCGGGCTCGGCTGCTTCGTGCGTGTGCGCGTTCAGGTATTGCATTATTGAAAGTAAACTCTAAAGCAGTTGTGTAGAGCCCTGTCCATTGCCTCAGCCTGTCACAGCTGCCAGTCCCCGATCCCAGCACCAGCTACTGGAGAACCGCAAGGGGAACTGGGCCAACCAACCTCTTCAAGGCCTGCACCCTCCCAGTGGCCTGGTATTCCTCTCCGGAGCCGTCTCTTTGAAGAGGGAAGCTCCCTCTTACGCCCATAAGCTTGCCAAGCCCTCCCTGCACGCAGCGCCATAACCAGCCAGGGAAATATCCATAGGCAGGAGCAAAACCCCGCAGGAAGCATCACCCTGCCGGCCAGGAACACAGCACGGCCCCAGCCGACAGCCGGCACGCTGCAATCCCGAGCCGGAGCCCCGCGAGGCTGCAAACAGCCGCTCCAAGAAGTTCAAGGGTGGTTAGCAAAGGCGAGAGACAGCCAGAGCCCACAGCACATGGAGGCGGCACTTCTCCTCTCTCCTGCTCAAGCCACGCACCGGCATGGCCATGGCAAACCCCGGAGGGCTCGGTCCCGGGGTGCCACTTGCCCAAGGAGCAGCCAGGAAGGAGCGGGGACGCCATTTATTCGGCCGGTTACACAGGCTGTGTCCCACCAAAGGCTCGGAAGTCCGGCACGTGGATCTCAGCACTAGTGTCCCTCTGTCACTGCCATCCTGTGGGGCGGGGGTTCCCTCCCAGCACCTTGGGGTGCAACTGGGGGCAGCATGGCCCCGCTGGCAGGGTTTGCTGTCCCGTTTCCCCCCACGCAGCAGAGCCCCTGTGGGGGAACGCAGGCGATGGGGAAGCGGCCCCCCACGCTGTCCCTCGCCGCTGCCCTAGAGCCTCTCCCCCAGCACCCCGAGGTGGTACACCACGATCCTCCCGAAGAAGTCGGTGCTGTTCTCAAAGGTGATCTTCAGCTTATCCAGCACCGTCTCCTCCACCTGGAATCTGTGCAGGGCCCGTAAAGGAGAAAAATAGGCAGGGGGACGACACGACACGTGGGAGACCTGCTCCGAGCGGGCCCACGAGGGGCTCGCACCCTGGTGTACCGCGGCCAGCGATGTCCGGATTTGCTCCAGCTCCTCTGAGTTGCTTTAGCGGTAGCAAATTGCCAACAGGCACCCGCAGGTCTGTCGTTTAAATCGCAGCTCTGCCATCGCCCCCCTGCCCCTCTGCAGCCGCAGGTGGCTCTGAACCCACCCGCCGAGCCGTTCGACCCAGCCCGCAACGTGGCAAAGGATATCTGCATGGCGTTGATGTCCTCGGGGTACAGGTCGGATATTTTCACCAGTCCTTCGCCTGCTCTGCAGCCTGCGGAGGGCGAAGGTGGAGGCAGCCGTGCGGAGGCTCAGGTGCTGGGGGAGCCTCCAACGGCTGCCACGGCCTCGGCTGCTCCGTCTCTTATCCGCTGCCGGGCTGGGAGCAGCGGTCCGTCTAATGGACCAGGTTCCCATCTGCACCCAAAGCGTCCCGGAGAACCCTGGATCCTCGCTATCCACCCCTTCTCTGCTCCAGCCCACGGCCTCAGCCCCTCTGGGGTTTGGGGAATGGCTAATGAATACCTCTGGGCCTTGCAACAAACAGCTGCAGGATCCAGATGAGGGTAAACAGAGGCAGAGGGATCCCCCACACCCCCAAACCAGCTCCTCACCTTCCAGCGTGCACAGCCGGCTGGAGAATCCCCCCTGGAACTGGATGTGGAGCTGCGAGACCTTGACGGTGCGGGGGAAATCCAGGGTGACCCACTGGCACGTGCCCTGAAGGCAGGAACGACACCGGGGCTCCGTCACGGCGGGGAGAGCGGGGTGTCCACCGTGTGCACGACTCCCGTCCCCCGTCCCCAGCTCTTGTCCCATGCACGGCTCCTGTCCCACCCCTCCGGCTTCCCCTGTCCTCGTCCCCCCACCTGGTCCGAGTTCCAGCACGTCTCCTCGCTCGTGTCGAACATGTGCTTCTTCCCAAACTGCTTCACGTCCCGGTTAAGCACAGAGCTCACCCTGCAGGGACACGCGCCACCGACCCGGGGACACGATGGGGACAGCGTCAGCGATGGGACTTGAGTCCCCCGCAGGGCCAGGGGACAGCGCGTGGCACCCAGGAGGGACCCGTCTGGGGGTGCTGGCCGTGGCACCCCGCTGCCTGCTGTCCCCTCGGGGGGCTGGGACTCACCGCGTGGCCGTGTTGGCGCAGATCAGGGGCTCCGCGGGCATCGCTGCCTGCGGCCACGCTGCCTGCAGAGAGATGGGGTCAGCAAGGGGCAAAAATGGGGACACCCAGCAGCAATGGGGACCTCTGGGCAGCACTGGGGACCCCTGAGCAGCAATGGAGACCCTCGAACAGCATTGGGGACCCCCGGACAGCACTGGGGACCCCTGGACAGCACTGGGGGCACCCCGGCAGCACTAGGGGCACTCCGGCAGCACTGGGGACCCCCGAGCAGCACTGGGGACCCCTGAGCAGCATTGGGGACCCCTGAGCAGCACTGGGGGCACCCTGGCAGCACTAGGGGCACTCCAGCAGCATTGGGGACCCCCGAGCAGCACTGGGGGCACCCCCAGCAGCATTGGGGACCCCTGGACAGCACTGGGGGCACCCCGGCAGCACTAGGGGCACTCCGGCAGCATTGGGGACTCCCGAGCAGCACTGGGGACCCCTGAGCAGCACTGGGGGCACCCCCAGCAGCACTCGGGACCTCCGGGCAGCACTGGGGACGCTCAGGAGCATTCGGGGCATCCGAACAGCGATGGGGACCCCTGAGCAGCATTGGGGACCCCCGGACAGCACTGGAGACGCCCAGCAGCGTTAGAGGCGTCCGGGCAGCACTGGGGACCTCCGGGCAGCACTGGGGACCCCCGAGCAGCAATGGGGACACCCGGCAGCATGGGGACGCCCGCGCAGCACCGGGAACCCCCGGCTCCCGCCCCCGCAGCCGCCCCCGCCGCGCCCCGCGCCCATCCCCGTCCCCTCCGGCCGCCGCGCACTCACCGCCCGCCCCGCGCAGGAAGCGGCGGAACTGCTTCCCGGGACCCGGGCGGCCGGGAACGCCCTCCCCCCCCCCCCGCAGCTCCCCGCCCTCCCCGCCGCGGGGACCCAGGCGGGCGGGAGCGCCCTGACCCCCTGCAGCCCCCCCAGCCCCCCCCCCCGGCCAGGCGGGTGGCATGTAGCACCCCGGGCACCCCAGGCAGCACCCCCGGCCCAGCACCTCCGTGGGGTGCTGTCCCCCCCGTGCTTAACCCCCCCTGCAAAGGTCTCGCTCCCCCGCGGCCCCTGCACGGCGCTGGGGTCGGGGGTACACCCGCCCCCCCCCCCCCCCCCCCGGCCCGGCTCCAGGGGCGGGACCCCGCCGGGCCCTGGGCTGGGGGGCGGCTGGGTGCCCTCCTGGGCCAGCTCTGTAGGTGGCAGTGGTGGAGCGCAGCTGAAAATAGCAGCGGAGAGAGAGACTGCAGCGAGAGCCGGAGCGCGGGGGTGTGCAGGAATCCCTGCGTGCTCCAGCATCCCTGTGTGCTCCAGCGTCCCTATCCCTGTGTGCTCCAGCATCCCTGTGTGCTCCAGCATCCCAGTGTGCTCCAGCATCCCTATCCCTGTGTGCTCCAGCATCCCGGTGTGCTCCAGCGTCCCTGTGTGCTCCAGCATCCCTGTGTGCTCCAGCATCCCAGTGTGCTCCAGCATCCCTATCCCTGTGTGCTCCAGCATCCCGGTGTGCTCCAGCATCCCTATCCCTGTGTGCTCCAGCATCCCTGAATGTCCCAGCGTCCCTGTGTGCTCCAGCATCCCTATCCCTGTGTGCTCCAGCGTCCCGGTGTGCTCCAGCATCCCTATCCCTGTGTGCTCCAGGCGTCCCTGTGTGCTCCAGCATCCCAGTGTGTTCCAGCATCCCTGTGTGCTCCAGCATCCCTATCCCTGTGTGCTCCAGCATCCCTGTGTGCTCCAGCGTCCCTGTGTGCTCCAGAGTCCCTATCCCTCTGTGCTCCAGCATCCCTGAACGTCCCAGCATCCCTGTGTGCTCCAGCATCCCTGAACATCCCAGCGTCCCTGTGTGCTCCAGCATCCCTGTGTGTTTCAGCATCCCTGAAACGTCCCAGCATCTCTGCATGCTCCAGCATCCCTGAACGTCCCAGCATCCCTGGACATCCCAGCATCCCTGAACGTCCCGACATCCTGCACACCCAAGCATCCCTGCGTGCTCCAGCATCCCCGCACATCCCAGCATCTCTGCACGCTCCAGCATCCCTGCATGTTGCAGCATCCCTACATGCTGGAGCATCCCTGCACACCCCAGCATCCCCCTCAATGCAAGTCACCAGCACAAAGCACGTGGGAAATCCAAGCCCTCCCTGCTTCCCCACCACTGCTGCCTCTTGGCCGGCGTGGCAGGGCCGGTTCTCCCGCGGGCACCCCGGCCAGGCAGGGCTGAGCTCCTCCCCGCAGCCTGCGAGGGAGCCGTGGGGAGCCCGGAGCAGCTGTGCAGGGAGAAATCGCCCCCCACACATGCACATACAACACTGCAGCTGCTTAAAATTATCCTTCGCAGGCATACGGTGCCGCTGCGCTTGCCCACGGCCCCGGGTCTTTGTGGATGTGCCCCGGTGCTCAGCGAGGTTGCCAGCCTTGACCCCGCGGTGGTCCCACGTTCCCAGCCGGCCTCCGCGGCCGCCTTGCTGGGGGCGGCAATGCAAGGCAACGGCATGGCGGTGCTCTGCAGCCCTCCCAAACCTCCCCGGCTGCTGGGCTGCCTGCATGAGTCACAGCGGCTGCACCGAGGCTGCCTGCGCTCAGCCACAAGCAAAAATAAAACCAGCCGAGTGCTGCAAAGCCGTCACCTCCCCCTCGCAGCGCGGCTCTGGGGGCTTCAGCCGCCGGGCTCGGCCCCCGGCTGGGTCTGCGCACACGCCTGCACATGCATGTCAATGAGCACACACGTCTGTGCCCATGCATGCACACACATGCGGTGACACACAGCAGCACACACGTGACGCGTTCCGTCTTCCTCCCCTCCTTCCTCCCCTTCTCCCCGCCGCCCCGAGTTTCACCTGAGAAATTGGGTCAAAAACCACAGGAGCCTTAATTGCCCCTCGGCTCATCGCGTGTCGGGGACGGCTCTGCCATTTGTGCCACCGCCGCCCGCGTCACCTCCTGCCTGCGCCTGCCAGCACCATCCCCCCTCACCCCAGTGACCCCCCGGCCCCTCCATCCCTGCCTGCCTGGGGGGAACCGGGGGGCAGCGCTCGGGCCCCGGGGCTCTTCGGCCTCAGCGTCTTCCTCACCCTCCTCGCTCTCGAGGAACGAGGCCGGCAGTAAATGCAGCTGTTTCGCGCCAGGCTGTGCCGGGACCAGCTTGGCGGCGTTGGCTCCCGGCTGCCGTCCAGCCCGGCACTCAGCCGCCCACCGGGGGGGCCTTTGCATTTTATCCAAGAGCTAATAGAAAGGCTGGTGCCAAACCAGGCGCCGGCACGGATCCAGACCCCCCGCTCCCACCGGGCGCGAGCTCCCACCCGTGAGCCGCCGGGATGCTGGCCCCTTGCCGGCACGGCCACCTCGTGCCGGCGGCGCAGGAAACGGGTGCCGGTGCCTTTTGTGCAGCGGGTGCCGGCGTGTGAGTTTTGCTGAGCAACCCCGGCTGGCGCCGGGAGCTGCTTCCGAAGAAGAAGCGGGTGTTGTGCCCTTCGCCGTTAATTACTTGCGGCGATTGATTTCCACTTCCGTGTAAACACTGGAGATTACCGGTGAATGCGGCACAGGCGCTATTCAACGCCGCGGCCTCTCCGCCTGGCACAGGGCCCTGCCTGTTCTCCGGGATGTGCCTCTGCCTTTATTCCCCCTGCCTGCGCGGAGGGACCGGGGGTCCCAGGGGGGCCGGGGGGGGGCCGGGAAGGGCAGGATTTGGCACAGCTGGTAATTAATGCTAAATAACAATGTGGTGGCATCTCCGCGCTGGGAAGGAGCTGTGCAGGGTGGCGACGGGTGCGTCCCTCTGGAAGGGGATGGATAAAAGGATATAATTACAATTATCTTATTATAGCCCTGCTTTTAAGCCACAAACCAGCATTTCCTCCCAAAGGGGTGAGGGCACTGGACTCGTGGCTGGGCCGCTGCGGTGCTGGTGTCCTCCCCGCCGGTGCCGCTGCATGGGAAGTGCCGGAGACGCGGCACATCATCCATGAGCAGGTGTCGGGGTAGGACGTGCCGTTAATGAGCTTGGCTCTGCTAACGGGAGGTGCTGCTAGGCGTCCCCGCGCGGGCAGTGCCGGGGGGGCAATTACCGCCCTGGCTAATGAACCAGCGCGGCGTCCTGCCGGCCCTGCTGCTAATTATTGCTGGTGTCAGAGAGGGGCTGACCAGGGTTGGTGTCCCCCGCGCCCGCTCCCAATCCCGTGCCAGCCCTGCCGGCTGCTCCCCCAAAATCACCCACCGGCGCCGTGGTGGGCACCAGGGTGCAGGGTTGGGCCCTGCCTGTGGATGCTGAGCTGGTGGCATTGCCACCCAGGAGAGTCCCTGGAGGAGGGGACCGTGCTGGGTCACAGCTTGTGTCCCCTGTGTCCCCGGCGGAGGGTGGGTGCTGGCTGGGGCTGGGTGCTGCGGGAGGGTGAAGGAGTGGGTCCAGCTGCCAAAAGGGGGAAGGGAAGGAGGCAGTTGCCGTGGAAACAGAAAATAAAATCAGTGCATCCTGCCAACGGGTTTGGAGGGAAGTTGGGCCTGGCCAGGGCAGAGTCCCTGCATCCCTGGGGGGGACGCTGTAGCCCCCAGCCCGGACCCCTCCGTGCCCTCGCCGCCATGCCCAGGTTGTGCCACGGGGCAGGTTTGGCCCTGGCCGAAAGCAGAAACAAGCCACAGCCGGGGGCGAGGAGCAGCGGGAGAGGGGTCGGGGGCAGCATGGAAGTGGGTCCACGGTGCTGGGTCTCGGCCTGTCCCCTCCGAGCAGACCCTGGGTCAGGGTGTCCTGCCCTGCTCCAGCCCCAGCTTCGGACCAGCATCTCAGCCAGGACAGGCACCGGCTGCCGGTTCACCCTGCCACGGAGCCATCCGTCTGTCCGTCCGTCCGTCCGTCCGCCCTCCCGCTGCCTGTCCCCGTGCCAGTGCCCCGAGCGCTGGCCCCAGCTGCGGTGGCAGAGGCCTCATTAATAAGCCGCTCTCCCCATGAATGTGGCAGCTCTCCTGGAACGGGCTTCATTAGCTGCCGGCGGACATGAGCGGAATAACAAGCGGCTCTGCGGGGCGCAGGACGGGGTCCCCCTGCGCACCCCGGGCGATGCGGGGACTGGGGCACGCGGCCGCGCTCCAGTCGCGGGGAGCTGGGGGGCCCCTCGCTGCACAGGGAGGGTCCCTGGCATGCCGGTCCCCTGGTGCTCAGCGCCCATGGGGTGGCAGCGGCGGTGCTGCTCAGCACCCCGGTCACAGCGCTGTGGCCCCGGCTGCCAAACCGGGCAGCACTGGAGCTCGGGAGGCTCCCGGCCTCGCCGCCCCCCCAGACTGGCTCTGGCATCGGGGTGACGAGGGTGCTTCGCCGCTTGCTCTTGCAGGGCCAACCCCTCCATCCCCTTTGGGTCCCCATCAACCCTGCGATGTCCCCACGCCTGTCCCCACGCTGAGCGTTGGCCACGTCACCTCTCTGCTGTGGCTCTTGATGGGAGCGAGACCTGGCTGAGACCTTTCAAACTCATGTCACATGGCTCCTGGCCCCCTCCGCTGTCCCCTGGGTGGCTGGGGCCAAGCCAGGGCTGTGCTGGAGCCGTAGGGACCCCCCCAATCCCATGCCGGAGCCGGAGCCCCGCCGGGTCTCTCCGGTGGCAGCGGCGGGTCCCAGCCCTTTGTGGCAGGAGCCCCTCGCCATCTCCGCCGCGCACCCCAATCGTCATCGGCCGCCTCCCAGCGTCCCTGTCACAACAAAGGAAAACATCTCTGGATGGAAACTGCAGGAGGGTCGTCACGGCAACACTGCTGCAGGATTTCACCAGAAACCCAGTGTTCCGGCTCAAAAAGACACTCAGGTCCCTGCTCACCCTGGCAGATGCCGGTGCAAAACCCAACAGGGCTGGGGCTGAGTGAGCGGGACTGAGGGATGGAGTCACCCCAACCACTGCTGCCCCGGGGTCCCGGCCTGTCCCCCGTGGGGTGGGGGACATGGGGCACAGTGAGGACCTGGCGATGGGGGCGTGGTGCCTCGTGGGGGCAGCTCTGGACAGAGCCATCAGCGCTCTTGGGGCGACGCCGTGAAGACAGGCTGGACGTGGAGCTGGGGGTGCGGAAGGGACCCCGAGCCGGGCAAGGATGGGGACATGGGGACATCCCTCCGTGCCAAGCAGAGCCAGCTCTCCCACCCGGATGGAGGGATGGGCACGGCGGGATGTCAGGGCTCCAGGCTGGGCCCGAGGGGCACGGGGACCCCGTGAAGTCACCTCCCAGCTGGAGGGACCCGCCAGGGGGACACTGGGGCTCCAAACTGGTGCCGGCAGAGGAGCTGGTCCCCACCGCCGCCCCACCGCGGGCTGCGGTCCTCGGGCGCGGAGCAGCTGCCGGCGCGGGGAAGCGGGCGGGGGGAGAGGTGTCTATTAAATCCCCATCCATAAGCCGTGCTGGCTGGTGTCTGTTATGACATTTATCTCCACTCGAGAGGAGAGCTCCGATAACTCACTGCCGGCACCTTCCTCAGCAAGACAAATGGCCGGCGGCAGATCAGCCACGCTGCCTGGGGGGGCCCAGCCAGGGCCCTGTTTCCCCCTGGGAGGTGGACGGGTGGGTGCCCGAGGTCCCTCCGCTCCCCCCTCACCTGCCCCTTGCTGCTCCGAGCCCACGGGGACGTTTGAATCCCCCAGCGGCTCCAGCTCTGCTCTCCCCATAGCCCCTTTGCTCCATGGCCCCATCGTGGTTTAGGGTCAGGGCTGGGGGCAACTTCGTCACCGCACCCGGTGCTCGTTAGCGAAGGGTGGCCCATGGGAGGTGGGTGCCGGGGGGACCCCGCTCCCGCTGCCGTGTGCGGGAAGGAGCCGGGCTCCTGGATGAAGGATGAACCCATCTAATCCCTGACCCGTGCGCGATGCGTCGTGTGGATCAGAACCTGCCGGAGCCGCCGGCTCTCCGCATGAAGCTTAGGAAGACGAAAAGCGTGAGGAAGGGTTTGGGCAGTGGGCTGTGGGCAGCCCCGCGGGCAGCGTGGAGGCAGCAGGCGGGTGGGATGTGGGACTTGCTGCGGGTGCAGGACCCGGCTGCGGTGGGGGGCAGCGGGAGCGCCTTCACCCCGAAGGGTGCCCAGGCCTTTGCACGAGTGGGGTGAGCGTTTCGAAGCCGGCCCCATCCCGCCACGCACGGGCAACAGTCCTGCATCCAGCGGGAGCCGCGCTCATCCGCGCTGGACAATCCTCTCCGGGCACATCAGACAGTGCAGCACCCTCCTTCCAGCAAACCCCAACCAGCACCCATGGGGTGCCCTTTCCAAAGCAGGACAGCGGGATGGAGACCCGTAGGGTGGCAGCACCGGCCACCTGGATCCGCTCAGGGCGGGAAGTAGCCGGGACATCAGGGTGCCGGCAAATCCCCTGGGCCCCTCTCCCCAATCCTGCTTGGCAAACGCCATGGGGGCGTTAACCCCTGTCGCTGTCCCCCACGCTCGGGCACCTACGTGGTGACGGGGACGCCAGCTGCAGCCACATAAAGAAGGGGAACAGAAGAGAGCTCTGTGCGCCGGCAATGCCGGGGTTGTGCCGGGGGGGTTCACAAAAGGCAGGAAACGCCGCGAAAAGTCTGGCACAATGGAGTCGGAAATGAGAACTTTGCTCTCGGGTTTCCACGGATCCATCCTATGGGGAAAATGAGGGGGGGGGGGGGAATCTTTTTTCACCGGTTGTTGCCAAGTCGTGGGAGACAGGGTGGCATTCTCCATTCACCGGCGGGAAGGTGACACCCCCCCCCCCAAAACCGGCTCTCTGAGAGCTCAGCGATGGTTTTCCCCCTGTGTTGGGGTTTGTTTCTGGTATCGCAGCTCCCTGGAGTGTCTCACCCATTTTATTGGGGTTGTTGGGGCTTTTTCAAGCCTTCATCCATCCTCAGCATCTTCCGGCCCCTCCGCACCCCCGTACGGCCCCATACAGGGCCGTACGGGGGTGCGGAGGGGCCGGAAGATGCTGCTGGTTGCAGCCTGTACCGGCTTGGCAGGGATTTTGGGGTGCGGAGGGGCTGGAAGATGCTCCCCTGTTTGGACACCCCCTAAAATCCCGTTGGGTCCTAGGGTAGGGATGCCGGGGGGGTGCAGCGTGTGCAGGGGGCGACACGATGGGTCCCACTCTGGCTTGGGGGAGGCTGCAGAGGGGCTGGAAGATGCTCCCCGTTTTTGGACACCCCCTAAAATCCTTCTGGGTGACAGGGCAGGGATAGAGGGGGCCCCCGCAGTGACTTGGGGGCTGGAAGGTACCCCCCTCCCCCTTTTGGAGACCCCCTAAAATCCTGCTTGGATGCAGCCGGCTCCCAGTGCAGGGTTGCGGGGGGGTCCGGTGCATACGGAGGGGGGGGCACGCCGGGCCCCCCACCGACCTGGGGGGCCTGCGGAGGGGCTGGAAGGGACCCCCCCCCCTCCCCGCTTAGGGACGCCACCCCCATTACAGGGACACCCCCCCCCAAACCCCTGCCAACCCCGGCTGCGGAGGGCTGCGGTGCTGCGGCGGGGGGCGGCCCCGCTCGACGGGGAGGGGGCGGCCCCGCCGGAGAGGGGGTGCGGGGGGGGCGGCCCCTGTTTGGGGAGGGGGGGCGGCGCATGCGCGGCCGCCCCTCGCCCTGCGCCGGGCAGCGCGGCGGGGCGCGGAGCGGGCGCGGGTTCGCCGCCGCTGCGGGCAGGTGCGGGCGGGCGGGCGGCACCGGCGGCACCGGCGGGGGGGCCGCGCCTGCCGCCAGCCGCGATTGGCCCGGCCCGGCCCGGCTCGGCCCCCTCCGGGGGGCCCGGCCCGCTGCCCCCCTCCGCCTTCCGCGCCCCGCTTTTAAGCCCCCGGGTGCCGGCGGGGTGCTCGGCTCCACCGGCGGCGATGACCCCCTGCGCGCCGTGAGCACGGCCCCAGGTACGTGCGGCACCGGCACCGGCACCGGCACCGGCACCGCCCGCGCCGCGCCCCCGCTGCGGTGCCCGGTGCCGGCGGGGCCGGGCCGGGCGGTGGGAGCGCGCGGGGATGGGGGACCGGTGGCACCGCTCCGGGAGGAGCGGGAGGGATCCGGGCTGGGGGACGCGGTGGGGATAACGGGGCTGTCAGGGCTGGGGGATGCGGGGGCTGGGGGGGACACTGGGATCGGGGCTGAGGGACGCTGTGGGTACCAGGGTGGGCAGGGATGAGGGATGCTGGCCCTGGGGTCGGGGAGATGCTGTGCCTGAGGGTTGGGGACACTGAGGGGACTGGGGCTGTCAGGGATGGGGATGCTGGCATCAGGGCTGGGGACGGTGGGGCTGGGGGGGATGCTGGGGTCGGGGCTGGGGGGGATCAGGAGTGGGGTTGGGGACACTGGGGCAGGTGGACAAAGGGGCTGGGGTCACTGGGGTTGTGGGGACACCAGGACAGGGGGACACTGGGGGGATCAGAGCTCTCAGGGCTGGGGACACTGGGACTGGGGCTGACAGGGGCTGGGGGACACCGGCACTGGGGCCAGTGGGACAGGCAGGGCTGAGGGACGCTGGCAGCGAGGCGGCGGGCAGGGAGAAGGGGCGAGGGGTGGCAGGAGGGCAGCGGGTGCTGGCGGATGGGTGCCCGCCGGGGAGCTGTCCCCCCGCGGTGCCGGAGCTGGGTGCGCCTCGTCCCCCTCCCCTGCCTTGGCCGCCCAGTTCCCCGTTGGTGCTGCTGGTGGTTCCCCGGCAGAGAGGGAGCCGGGAAGTTTCGCAGCCTGGCTGTGTCATCCCCGGGGTGCCCCCAGCTGCCAGGGAGCAGGCAGGGCTGGCAGCGCGGTGGGGGCTCAGCACCATGGGCAGGATGAGTCCCAGCCCGTGTGTCCCAGCATGGGGATGCTGCGTGGCGAGGCCGGGCTGGATGGACGGAGGGCTGCCGGGATGGACGGATGCAGGTGCGGGTACCGGCGAGGGTTTTGCGGCTGCCTGGGGTCTCCTCGCTCCCACACACTGGTCCGGGGGCTCGGCAAACCCAGCGCCAGCGGGGAGGACGGTGCCGGAGGCCCGGCTCTGTGCCAGGCCCACCGGCCAGGTGTTCTCCTCCCCGCTTTTGGTGCAGGGCACCGGCGCTGCTTACAGAGCTGCTCGCCGGCGTGCGGCCAAGCCATCCACGGGGCTGGGGTCGGGGTCTTGCCGTGATGCTGCACCGGTTTTGGGGCTCCTGCAGCACTTTCAGCTTCCTGGGAAAAGACAGAAAGCCGGGGGGGGGGGAATAAAAAAAAAAAATAAAAAGAAGAGCAAATTCTAAAATAAAGGCTGCAGACTGTCTGCCTAATAAAAATCGCACCCAGCAAAGGGCCCATATTGGACGGGATCACAGTTTTCTGAGGTGCTAATTTATTCTCGCAGGCTGGGGGGGAGCGGGAAGCATCACGTTGCCTGTGAGATGTGACGGCAGCGAGGTTTGCAGAATTCCTTTGTTGTGGGCAGAGAGGAGGGGACGCGGAGCCGGCCCCGCTGCTGGGCTCCCGCCGCGGCCGTGCAGCCCCGGGGGGGCCCTCGGCGGACACCCCCTCCCCGCTGGGGCGGCGGAGGCATCGTGGCGCTGGGAGGGAGGTGGGTGCTGCGGGGGGCTGGTGGCTCCGGTGGGGTTGGGTGCGGGGGGGGGGGGGTGCAGGATCAGCCCCGTGATGTGGGGGGGACACACTGTGTGGGTGGGCACTGGAAGGCCGTGTGTGCGCTGGTGGCGCTAGGGACCGGAGTGACCCGCGGGGACAGCAGAGGTCACAGGGTCTGCGCCCTGCCTGGGGGGGCAGCTGGGGGCACCCCCAGGGCTGGGGCATCCCCAGAGTGGGGGCACCCCTGTCCCGCTGCATCCAGGCTGCCTGGGTGGGTGGGCAGTGCCCCCCCTCCCTTCCCACCCATCCCAAGCCCATGTCCCCCCACTGTCCCAAATGTCCCCTCTGCTCCATGGGGATCCCGGGGTCTGCAGCCACCCCCATCCCCGCCCATGGCTCAGGGCAGGTTGGGACGAGAGGAGACCCCAAAACTGGCCGGGTCGTCCCAGCACCCAATGGCCTGTGAGGAATTAAGCTATGTTTCAGCTGAAGGTAATCACCAGCCCCGGCTTTGCATATTCATGAGTCAGATGAATTATTCATGAGGTGACAGCTAGTGACAGATGTGAAAATGTTCGCCCGGGTTGGGGGGGGGCAGCTTTGCACCGGCGTTATTTTAAATATCTCTCATCTGCCGTTCCCCCGGCTGGGGCTGGGCTGCTCGGGGAACGGGGACGCGTTCCTTGTCCCCGAGGGGGCCCAGCCACGTGGCACCGGGGACGTCGCTGTGCCCTGAGCCTGTCGCATCTGACTGCGGAGAGAGACACCCCCACCCCCCCCCCCCCGTGAAATTCGGCCCCTCGGGCTCATGGTGGCGTGGCCGGCGCTGGCTCTCCGTGCCACCCTCCTTGCCTTGCTGTCATCACTGTGGATGGCGCGGTGATGCCCGGCGTGGCTGAGCCCGTGGCCCCTTCCATGGGGACCCCGGCCGGATCCTGCCCCAGTGGGATGGGGCTGGTGCTGCTTCCCCCCCCTTGGCACAGAGGCTGGTGGTGCTGAGCCATGCTGGCAGCAGCATGCTGGCCATGGATCCGGCCAGGGCTGATCCCAGTAGTGCCGCAGGGTCGGGACTCGGCTGTGCCAGCCCCAGGCTGCCTTACTGGCGCTGCTGGAACTGGATTGTGGGTTAGTGGATCAAGAGGAGGTGGGAGGGAGACGGTCTCAATAATTAACGAGGCGCCGAGGCTGGGAGGAGGCTGCCTGGCTGCGGCTTCGGCAGCCCCTGGCGCGGCGTGGGGGTCCTCGCACAGGGGACGCCACGTGTGGTGGCTCCGGCACTGGCAGGGATGGAGGCTGCCGTGCCGCTTGTCCTGACCTTGGGATAAACTTTTTGCTGGCTCAGCACAGGGCTGCGCTCGCGGAGGCGGCAGCCGGGGGTCCAGTGAGGGGCTGGGGGGAAAGGAGCACGGCGGGGACCTTCCTTTGTCTCCGTGGCTTGGAGCGGAGCCATGGTGCCACCGGGAATGCGGGCCCCGTGCGCTTCGAGGGCAGGGGTGCCAGCCGGGTGGCCCCAAGGGAGCGGCAGGCTGGGGCTGTGTGTCCTGTCCCCGAGGTGGGGGCAGCCTGGGACCCCCCTGCCTACGATCCGGGTTCCCCAAGGAGGCAGCAGGTGCTGCCAGCGGGGCCGGCCCTTCCCACCGCGGCACCTTCCCTGCTGCGAAAGCAAAACCTGCAGAAATGCTGATGTCAGGGAAGGCGACGGTGCAGCCGGAGCCGCGCAGCCCTCTGGTCCCCCAGCCCCGAGCCCCCCAGCCCCTTGCCGCCGGCAGCACCCTCTCCCCTGGTGCTGCCAGCCTGGGGTGCCCCCAGCAGGGTCGGGGACCACGGTCCCATCCATCCAGCCCCAGCATGGCATACGCCCAGCTCCGCAGCCAGCTGGGATAGGGGTTGCAAATCCAAAGAGCAACTTCTCTGTTTAACATTTAAATAAACCCCGGGCTGTTTACCCAGCGGCGCTTGCTGCCCGGCGTTTGCTCAGCGAGGACCCGTCTCCAGAACAGTGGCTCTGGGTAAACATCCAAGAGCTTAGAGGAGTATTTATACGCTGGCACATTAACGTGGCTCTTCGGGGTCCTTCGGCTCCTGCTCCGTCCCACTACCCTGACGTGGCCCTGGGCAGGGCTCGGGGACGGGACCCCGCGGTTTGGGGCTGGTGGCCCCGGGTTGTGGCTGGGAATGGGGGCTGCCTTGCTGGGAGCTGGGGCGGCCACGGGCCAGGGAGGAGGAGGATGGAGAAGGAAGGTTTCAGGGATGCTGTGGAGAGGTGTCGGGGAGTGAGATTTGGTCGCTGTTGTCCCGTGTGGGAAATTGTCTTGTTTGCCCTTCGATGAGAAAAGTCACCTGGATGCTGCAGGGGGGAGTGTCGAGGGATGCAAAAAAGAAAATGGGTGAAAAGATCCAAAAAAAAGGGAGCATGGCTGATTCGAAGCCCTGGGACGTGTGCGGGCATGGCACCCAGGACACCCTTCTCCCCCGGTGCTGAGTGTCTTGGATGTCCCCATCCCGCACCCACCGCCCCCATCCTGCATCCACCACCCCACCCTCGCCCAGCGGGTCCTGGGGCCACGGCTCGGCGAAGGCCACGGGCCGGGAGGGTGGGCAAGGGCCACCCCAGAGCCACCCCCTCCCATGCCCCGGCGCTGATGGTTTGTGCTGGGAGAGCTCCTGACATCCTAGAAAGTCAAAATTAGCATTTCAGTGGGGAGGAGCTGGAACCTCCCGAGCACGACTGTGCCAAGCAATTTATTTTTTCCCCCATAGTGGGAAGACAGGGAAAAGTTTGGTGCTGCCGAGGCTGCGAGCCCGGGGGATTTCCTTCCTGGAGCATCTCTAAGCGGGGAAGAAAGAGCCACCGTCGTGCTGTCGGTGCCACGGAGCAGCCCCGGGGCTGCTCTGGGTTTTTTTGGCTCCTGGGGGGACGTGGCTGGGCGAAGGCGCAGTGAGCCGCAGCCCACTCCCCGCTCCGCACCCTGGGAATTTCCCTCCGCGGCCGGAGCCGGGGTCAGGTCACCTCCTCATCTTTTATCGGCAGCTGGGTTTGGAGGGAGAGAGCCCCGCGGAGCTGCTGCGGGAGGGAAGGGGCTGCAAACGCTTTCTTCTAAAGAAGAGAGAAGATAAAATGCAGTTTTGCACCCCCCATAAGGCCCTTTTCCAGTGCTGAACACGGGGGGTCTCCTTTTTTCTCGCCATTTTGCTCTTTCTTTCTATTTTTGTCCCATAAAAGCAGAAGGGACAGAATGAGAAATCAAGGTCTGGAAAATGGAGCATCAGGGATGGGGGAACCTGTGGGCTGAGCCGAAGCCTTGGCTCCAGGCAGCTGGTAGAGGGCTGGGGGGCTCCTGGTGTCCCCCCAAAGCCCGGTGCTCCCCAGCTCACTGTCCTGGCTGGGGGTCAGTGTCAAAGCCGGGGGACCCGCGTGGGGACCAGGAAACCCAGTGCACGGGGGACCCTGGGTCTGGGTTGAGCTCGCGGCCATGCGGTGCCGAGCTCCAGCGCGGCCCCATTTGGCGTTTGGGGGTGCTGGTTGCATCCCTGCTGCCTCTGCTTGGCTGGTTCGGCGGCGGAGGGGTGCCGGAGCTTGGTTAAAATCCCAAACAAAGCCCAAGCCGGGTGATGGTTGTGGTGGGAGCCAGGTGATGGTTGTGTCCGCGCCGGGCTAGCAATCTGTCCAACTTCCCTCCAAGCCCGGAGACCAAACGATTTAGAAAATACTAATCGTTGCTGCAGTCAAACAGATGGATGGGAGATTTTCGGCGAGCGGCAGTCCTGGCTTTGTGCTCCACGCGCCGCACACTGGCTCCGGCAGCCAGAGGCCTCCGCTGCATGTTAATGCTGGGGGCAGAGCGAGGGCTGGCTCCATCGTCGCCGGCTCTGCCGCGGCTGGGCTGGGGGGCTGCGGGACCCCCGGGCTTGCCTGCTGCCCCCACCGTGGAGACATGTGTCCCACCTCCGGCAGTGCACGTGGTGGGTGCGGGGATGTCACCGTGGGGGGCACTGGTGGCAGGGGACACAGCGGGATGCCCCGGTGGGGCGGCTGGGTGCTCGATGGGTCAATGGGTGGCACTCCGTCCTCCATCCCGACCCCACACCGGCTTCGTGCCAAGAGTGAAATCAAACTCTCTCCAGGCTAATGGCATCTTCCTAAGTGGGGCTAATCCTGCTCTTCCCGCAGCTCCCGGGGGTTGGTGTCAGCGCAGCCCCGCGGTGATTTATGGCCCGACGGCGTCGCTGAACAAGCAGGGAGTGGGTGACCAGCGGCCTCCCACCCCCCTGCTCTCGTTGCAGGTCAAGGATGGTCCATGTGATGGGGGATGCCGGCTGCTGGTTCCTGCTCGGGCTCTCCCTCCTCCCCATCGCCGTCCTGGGTAAGTGCCGCCAGCGCTCCATAGCCGGGGCTAAGTAGCCGGTAACGGTAAACAGCAGCAAATAATGAAGTATCAGCCATAATAAATAGTGAGGGTGAATAATAAGCAGGGGAGGGCTCGGGCTGCGGCCCCCCACACCTCCCTGCCCTGGGCTGTGGTGGATTAGCGAGGGAGAAGCCCCCCAGGCGACCATGGACACCCCCCACGCTGGGATCCCCGTGGGCGAGACCTTAAATCCTTAATCCCGTTGGCAGCACCCCCAGCCCCCTCCCTGCCGTGGAGCTGAGCCCCCCGGGGATTTGCCGTGTCTCTGACCGGGAGAGCCCATGTCCCCCCCCTGTCCTGCATGGTGGGGGCATCACGGCATCCTGCTGCACGGGGGGTTTTGGGGGGTTTTGGGATCCCCCCACCCTGGTACCCGCCCTATGTATCTCCCAGCGAGCAAAGGGCTTGGGGTGCGATGGAGGGTGGGGAGCCAGGGGAGGGGGGGAAAGGTGCCAGGCGGGGATTAGTGGCCGTCCCCAGTCCCCAGCCAGCTGGGCTCTGCAGGGAGCATCCCCCCCCGACCCTGCTGCGGGCAGGGAGAGCCACGCCACAGGGGTTTCCGAGACTTGTGGGATTTGCTGCGGCAGAGCCGGGAGCCTGCACAGGCTGGGGCAGGATTAGTGCAGGAGGAGGAGGAGGAGGAGGAGGTCACAATCGCTGCCACACTTTATCCCAGCGTGGGGATGGCTTTCCTGCTGGTGCCACAGGGGTTGGATGGCACCGGGTCGTTGGGATGGGTTCACCTCTGCGAGTAGGGATGGGGAGTACTGATATCCCCACGGGAGTGGTGCGGGACCCACGGGTGCAGAGCAGCGGCTACAACCTGGCAGCATCCTGGGGGGGACGGGGACTTGGCCGAGTCGGGGTTCAGAGCTGGAGGGGCAGATTTAACTGGCAAAGTTGGTCTGCAGCCGCTAGACGGGGAGGCTGCACATTGTCCCGCTTCACGTCCCTTCCTTGGGAGGCTCAGGGGTGCCCGGTACGGAGCCCCCAACACCCTGCAATGCCCCCAGCTCTCCCCTCTACGAACAAGAGCCCTGCAGGAGCTCCCGCCGCCCATCCCCGTGGTATCTGGGCACCTCTCCCCGCAGGCTCCCAGGACGATGGGAAGGTGATCCACATCAACAGGGTACAGCACCAGGCCGTGCGCGTGGGGCTGGGGGAGCCCGTGGCCCTGCCCTGCCTCTTCCTGCTCCAGCCTTCCGCCTCGCTGGGGCCCAACGAACCCCCCGACCCTCCCCGCGTCAAATGGAGCAAGGTGCGCTCGGCCACCGGCCAGAGGGAGGACGTCCCCATCCTGGTGGCCAAGGACAACGCGGTGAAGGTGGTGAAAGCCTACGAGGGCCGGGTGTCCCTGCCTGGCTACCACCACGACCGCTACAACGCCACGCTGCTGCTGCGCGCCGCCCGCGCCAGCGACGCGGGGCTGTACCGCTGCGAGGTGGTGGCCGGCATCGACGATGAGCAGGACCTGCTGCCCCTTGAGGTGACGGGTGAGCCGGGCAGCGTGCCATGGGGCGGCATTGCCGGGAGAGCTGCGGGGGCATCGCGGGTACCGCGGCGGGGTGGCATGGGTGCCCGTGTGTGTCATGCACCCCATGCAAGCTGTGGACCCCGTGCATCCTGTACAAGCCGTGCAGCCCATGCACTCCATGCACCCCGTGTGAGCCGTGCACCCTGTGCACCCTTGTGCAAGCTGTGCAAGCCGTGCGCCCCGTGCGAGCCGTGCACCCCATGTACCCTGTGCACCCTGTACAAACTGTGCAAGCCATGCGAGCCGTGCACTCCATGTACCCTGTGCACCCTGTACAAGCTGTGCAAGCCGTGCACCCCATGCGAGCCGTGCACCCCGTGCAAGCCCTGCACCTTGTACAAGCCGTGCACTCCATGTACCCCGTGCACCCTGTGCACGCTGCACAAGCCGTGCCAGCTCTGCACCCTGTGCCAGCTGTGCCATCCGCTGCCCTTCCAGGCGTCACCTTCCACTACCGCCCCGCGGGCGAGCGCTACGCACTGACCTTTGCCGCCGCCCGCCGTGCCTGCCTGGACAACTCGGCCGTCATCGCCTCGTCCCAGCACCTCCAGGCCGCCTTTGAGGACGGCTATGACAACTGTGACGCGGGCTGGCTGGCCGACCAGACCGTGCGGTAAGTGTGCAGCACGGGCTGCTGGCCAGGCGCACCTCGCCGCGGGCGGCCGTGGAGCTGAGCGCTCACCGTGCCCCTCTCCGGCAGGTACCCCATCACTCTCTCCCGGCCTGGCTGCTACGGAGACCGCAACAGCCTCCCTGGCGTCCGCAGCTACGGCCGGAGAGAGCCCGGCGAAGAGTACGATGTCTACTGCTACGCCCGGGAGCTGCGAGGCAAGCGGTGCAAGTGGTGCCGCGGCGGCTGGGTGCGCGCCAGGCCGGGCGGGCAGGTGCCCCGGGACGTCCCCCTGGGGAGATGGCTGTAGCCGGGAGCACGGGCATCTCCATGCATCTCTTGCCTGCTGCGGTTTGGCTGCGGGGACGGGTGCCGGTGCCATGCCAGCGCTCAGTGTTACCCTCGGTGCTGGTGCCGAGTGACGCGGCGTGGCTGTCGTGCTTGAGTCATGGCGACTTCCAAAAGACACCACCCAGCTCCGAGCCATCAGGACCGTCACGGCTTTCTGTCCCCGCATCCCCAACGGGCTCTGCTCTCTTGCAGGGACGGTGTTTTACGCCACGGTGCCGGGGCGGTTCACCTGGCAGGAGGCCCGGAGGCACTGCCGGAGCCAGGGGGCTTCGTTAGCCACCACGGGGCAGCTCTACCTGGCGTGGCGCGAGGGCCTGGACCAGTGCGACCCGGGCTGGCTGGCCGACGGCAGCGTCCGCTACCCCATCAGGCTCCCGCGCAGGAAATGCGGTGGCGAGGCCTCGGGCGTCAGGACCCTCTACCAGTTCCCCAACCGCACCGGCTTCCCCCCCGCCGCCTCCAAATTCGACGCCTACTGCTATAAAGGTAAGGGGGACCATCCGTGATGCTGGCACCGCGTCCCCCTCCAGGCCCCCCACCAGCCCTGGCCCTTCTTCCCTTGGGAATCGGTGGGCATCACCGGGAAAATTGCTGCGGATGAATATTTAATTGGGGAATTAATGAGATAAATGAGGAGAGCTGCGCTGGGAGGGAGCCCAGCTCCATGCATCACCCTGGCACGGTACAAGGCTGGGGGATGCCGTGCCTGATACCAAGCCCCGGCGGAGGTTGCGGGTCCCCACTCATGCCCCAGATGCCCGTCCTGCCCCTCGGTCCCGCTGTCAGCATGGCTGATGCTCGTGGTCTCACCGCAGCTCATGTGGCCACGGGGCAGAGGGTGCTGGAGGAGCCAGTGCCGCCCACGCCCGACCCGCCAGGCAGTGACAACGTGTTGGTGGAGCACGGCGAGGACCTGGGCACGTCGGGGGACACCCGTGACATCCCGCGTGACCGCTATGGCCTCCTGCCGCAGCCGGGGCCCGCGGGGCTGGGTGAGGACGAGGACGAGCAGTTGCGGCTGGCGAGCAGCAGCCCAGCAGCACAGCGCGGTGACCTCCCCAGGGTTGCACCGTCGCGGGCGCCCGTGGCTCATGGCCTGGGGCTGGGCGATGGCACGTCCCTGCCTCCCACCATGGCCCCCTCGCCGGCATGGCCCCACGAGGATGAAGCTCTCAACGTGGTGGACCAGGCGCCGGTGAGCTCTTGGCAGGATCCGGCCAGCACCAGCCCGGCACTGCTGGTGCAAGAAGTCCCTGGCCCCAAGGAGTCCCTGGCCGCCCTCCTGCCACAGTCCCAAAGCCCAGCCCAGGAGCACATCACCAGCTCACCGCCGGCACCGCCTGGGCTGGGGACGGTCCCTGGCACGGCAGCAGAGACCCCCAGCACCCCACCAGCCAGCTCCCACACCCCGAGGCGGAGCAGCTATGCCGGGCTGAATGGGCGCTACTTCCAGCTGCAGCGGCAGAGCCGGGACCCCGTGGTGGTGGTGGCTGAGGACCCCACGGTGGCTGGGGACCCGGTGGGGACGGTCACCCAGGCCCCCATCCTGGCCCTGGAGGTGAAGGGGGCTGCAGCCAACGCGGTGGAGACGTGGAGCATCCCCCGCACCAGCGCTGAGAGCCTCCAGCGGGAGGGCACCTACTCACCCTCCAACGCGGTGGAGGAGGAGATCGGCCCCGGTAAGTGATGCCCAAAAGCAGCTGGGGGGGTCCTGGCGGGGGCTGCGCCGGCTCGGGGACCCCATGGCTGTGCTGTCTCTTGCAGAGCTGATGGCACCGGCCACTGCCCCGGTGTCCCCCTCACCACAGGCGCCTGCCCGGAGGGATTCGCCGTGGTGGAGCCCCCGCACAGCTGCCCACAATCCCGGGGGGCCCGCACGGACACCCCCTCCACCATCCCCATCCCTGCCTGCCTCCACGGTTCCCCACGATGCTCTCGTCCGCTGGGACATCACCATGGTTGGGGCTCAGCCCCACGTCCCCAGTGCCCGCGGGGACTCTCCCCAGCCACCCGGAGATGCCACCGAGGACTTCTCCGGGGACGCCCTCTCCCAGGAGGACGGTGGCTCTGTCCCACCGCGGCCCCCTCTGCCCCCAGCCCCGCTGGTGGCTGAGGGCCCCGAGAGGGCCACGCAGTCCTGCGGTGATGGCGGTGATGGCATCGGGGCCCCGGGTGATGGCTCGCTGGAGAGGCAGAGGAAAGCGGTGACCTTCTTCCACCCGGCCAGCTCCTCTGTGGGGCACCCCGCCACCCCCAGCCCCACCGAGGCGGCTGCTCCCCAGCCCTGGGGGGAGCTGAGCCCCACAGCTCCCCACGGGCCAGCCGAGCCACTGGCTGAGCCCAGCCGCGAGCAGCTGGCTGGGTACGGGGATGCCGGGAAGGGCTCAGCCGAGCCAAGTGGCGACACAGCCGTGTCCCCCGCAGTGTGGGACGTCCCCTCGCCTTCGTCTCCCCCCGCGGTCAGCGAGGTGACCCTGCGGGCTGGCACTGAGCGGCTGGTGGAGGTGCTGGAGCCAGTGGCCGAGGAGGGGTCCACGGGCTTCGCCCCCATGGCCCCACGACCCACCAGCCATGCTGCACTGGAGCTGGGGGGAGCGGAGCATCTCCTCTTGCCCCCCACGGCCCCTCGGCAGCCCCCTGCCAGCCCCAGCCCCTCAGGTGTCCCCAGCCTCGAGGATGCACCAACGGCCCCTGGTGAGGAGGATGCCTCCGGGGAGGTGAAGAGGGAAGAGCCCCCCACGCCTCCCGGCTCAGCCACCCGCAGCCCCTGGCCATCACCCACTGCTCCCCACCCATGGGTGCCGGAGGCGCCCGAGTCCCCGAGTGCGGGGCCGCTCTTCGAGCCCTCCACGGCGGCTTTGCTGGAGGGGCCGGGGGGGTCCCCGCTGCTGGATGCTGACAGCGGGAGCGGCGAGGAGCCAGGGCTGGAGGAGCGGGAGCTGCTGGCCTGGGCGGGCGCCGGCAATGCCAGCCAGCACGGTGAGTGCTGTGCTGCGGGGTTGGGGTGCTGGGGGTACCTGGAGCTGATGGGCATGGAGAGAAACAGGCTGGGTGGCAGGAGGACCTCGAGATTGACACCCCACCCCCCCCCCCCCCAGGGAGGCACAGTGCGGTGCTGACCCATGGGGTTAAGGCAGAGGTTTGGGGGGGGGGGGTGTGTCTCTCCTTTTACCCAAACCAATTTACTCACCGGGGAGTTTCCAGCAACCGCGACGGGCTGGGAGCAGATTCTAGGTTTTTCAAAGGGAGCCAAGCTATTAACGTGAGCTGGGAAAGCATCCTCTTAAATATTTAATATTTGCAGTTGCTAATAATAATAGCTGGAGAGGCGGCTGCTGGTGGGGGATGCTGGCACAAAGGCAACATATATTTAAAGAGTAGAGCCACGGCCAGACGGAAGAGGCACCGTGGTTAATGTGCAGCAGCTGGCAGCGCCGGGGCAGGTCCAGGCCCTGGGTCCCGGTGGGGAAGGGGGTGGGTGCTGCGGTGTCCCCCCCTCCCCGGCTCAGGGCGCCCGCTCCCACCCCGCAGCTCCAGCCGACCCCTGCCAGAACAATCCCTGCCTGCACGGCGGGACCTGCCGTGCCAACGGCACCGTCTGTGGCTGCAGCTGCGCCCCGGGCTTCACCGGGGAGAACTGTGAGATCGGTGAGTGGCCGGAGCATCCCGCTGTGCCAGGGCAGGATCTGGCCCTGCCCGCATGTGCCTCCCCGGCATGGAGCAGCGGCCACGCTTGGAAGTGGGGAGGGGAGTGGAGCTGCGGCTCTAAATCCTGCTCGATTCCCCCCATTCTTGGTCACCGCTGGCACCGGTGCTGGCGGAGGGGACGTTGGGCTGGGTGGGCGGTGGGGGGGGGGGTCTCCACGTGCCCGCAGCTCCCGGTGTGTTCCCGCAGACATCGACGACTGCCTGTCCAGCCCCTGCCAGAACGGCGGCACCTGCATTGACGAGGTCAACTCCTTCGTCTGCCTCTGCCTGCCCAGCTACGGCGGCAGCCGCTGCGAGAAAGGTGGGGAGCAGAGCGGCAGCGAAGGGCAGGGCGCAGCCGGTGTCCCCCCAGGGTGTGTTGCCATGGGTGGGCGAGACCTCCATGGGGACAATGCCCAATGTCCTTTTGGGGGCAGGCGTGGGGAGCTGGGAAGGGGACTCAGGAGTCCTGCCCTCCCCGCCCCCCCCCGCACCCCGTGATGGGGAGCTGCTCCCTGTATCCCTCCCCGGCGTGCTGGGGGGCCGGTCCCCCTCACCGTCCCCATCTTCCCACAGACACGGAGGGCTGCGACCACAACTGGCATAAGTTCCAGGGTCACTGTTACCGCTACTTCGCCCGCCGGCGCTCCTGGGAGGACGCGGAGCGGGACTGTCGCCGCCGCGCCGGCCACCTCACCAGCATCCACTCGCGGGAGGAGCACGGCTTCATCAATGGTGCGGGGTGGGGGGGATAACACCCCGTCCCACAGCTCTTGAAGCATCAGCACCCCTGGGTGCTCTTTGCCTTCACCATGTGAGACGTGGGTGCCTCTCTCTGTAGGTTTCGGGCACGAGAACACCTGGATCGGGCTCAATGACAGGATCGTGGAGCAGGACTTCCAGTGGACCGACAACACCGGCTTGGTGAGACCCTTGGAGGTGGCTCCTCCTGGGGTGCAGGGTGGGGAGCTCAGGGTGCAGGGCATGGGGGGCGCAGGGGCTCTCACCCTCTCGCGTGTCCCACCAGCAATACGAGAACTGGCGGGAGAACCAACCCGACAACTTCTTTGCGGGCGGCGAGGACTGCGTGGTGCTGGTCTCCCACGAGATCGGCAAGTGGAACGACGTGCCCTGCAACTACAACCTGCCCTACATCTGCAAGAAAGGCACAGGTACCACCTGCCCCGGCATCCCCATCCCGCAGCCCCCGGGCACCTCCTCATCCGCAGGAAACCTCTCCCAGCCCTTCGTCCGGGAAAACTCGAGCAGTTCCCCTTAATCTCCATTTTTCCTTTTTTTTTTTTTTTCCCCCCCACAGTCAATTCTTCCCTCTCCACTTTAATTTGTTTAATTTGCCACCATTAGAACTATTAAGTTCTCATTCCTTATCTTCAAAGTTATATTAACCTCCAGCTGCTCGCTGCGAGCCGGAGGAGCACGCCGCCCTCTCCCACCGGCCGCGTGTTAACGATGCGCTCGCCCCGATAAGGCCATTAATTAACGAAGTGAATCCTGGGGAACACCTCCCTGCCAAGCTGTCGGAGGAGCCCCTCGTAAAGCCATCCACCGCCGCTCCAGCTTGCGGAGAGAACCGGTGGCATCGGCAGGGTGTCCCCTTGTCCCCTCCCGGTGCTGGGGGGGGGGGTGACGGGGGTCTGTGTCCACCCCCCCAGTGCTGTGCGGGCCCCCGCCAGAGGTGGCGAATGCTTTCACCGTGGGGAAGAAGAAGGAGAAGTACAGCATCCACTCCAGCGTGCGCTACCAGTGTGAGGAGGGCTTCACCCAGCGCCACGTGCCCACCATCAAGTGCCACAGCACCGGCAAGTGGGACCGGCCCAAAATCCTCTGCACAAAACGTTAGTGGGGACAGGGGGGTCTCGGGGGGGGGGGGGGGGGGGGGGGATGTCAAGGCACCGGCTCCTTCCCGGGGGCCACGGTCCCTGACCCCCCCGGGTCCCCTCCCTTGCCCCCGTTAGCCAGGCGGTCGCACCGAGCGCGGCGTCACCATCACCACCGTCACAGCCACCCCCACCACCAGCACCACCACCACAAACCCCGCAAGGAGCGGCGAAAACACCGCAAGCACCTCCGGCTGGACTGGATGGAGGAGGGCCACTACTTCTAGAGCCGGGGGACGAGGAAGCACAAGGGCCCCCCACCCCGGGACCAGCCGGGTCCCCAACGGGATGTGGTGACGTTTCCCACCCCCCTCCCACCCTCCCTCTTTTATAACCCCCCTTGGCTTTAGCTCCTAGGATGCCCGGCCCCGTAGGGAATAGGATCCGGAGGGGGCAGCTGCGTGTGCGTCCCCAGCCCTCCCTGCATGCCCCACGCTCAGCCCCCCCGACCCAGGGGTCGAGCCCCCAGCCCCGCACGGGGACCCCCTCCCATCCCCGCGCGGGGGCTGTTGCCCCCCGGCTGAGCTCTGGCCCCCTCCCCAAAGGAGGGGGATTAATCCGCCAGCTCCCCCCATCTCCCACCTTGGCTGTCGTGTCTCACTGGCCCAGGGTGGCTCCGGTTTTTTAGCAGCCCCCCCCCCATCTTCCCACCCCAGCCCCCTGGTCCTGCCTGCGGGGCATCCCTGCGGCCGGCACGGGGACCCTGCCTGGCGCGGGGTGGGGATGATGCCACCGGGGCTGGCGTCCCGCTCTGCCGCCTGGTTTGGGGGTTGATTTTTATTTTCCCTTTCTGTTCGTCGTCGGGTCCCCGTTGGAGTTGGCGTGTGTGTGTGTGTGTACGGCGCTTTCTGATCTCTGCTGTTTGCGACGTGACTGCTGTGTCCCGAGCCCCCTCCCCAACCCAACCTCCCCCCCCCCCCCCCCCCGCCCCATGCCATTTCTGACTCTGCCTTTCTGTACTGCTGGACATTTTAATAAATTTTTTTAACAGTTGAGTGGCCCCAACCCTGCGCTTTCCTTGGAGCAGGGGGAGTGCGGGGACCCCGGGGACGATCCCCCCCCCCACAGCCCTTGCCTTGCCTTGCCTTGCTCGGGGACTGCCTCGCCGGCGCTCTCCATCTGCCTCCTTTCGCTGCCACTAAATTAATTTTGAGCAAACCTAATCCTTCTCCCAGGGCTCGTTGTGCCAGCCCTGCCGCCTGCTCGCGGCACGAGCCGAGAGCTCATGAATCATGCCGGCGGTGGCTGCCACGTGCATTGCCGGCGGTGAGCAGCGCGGCTGTGGCTTTCCCTGCCGGCCCCAATAAGATGCAGAGATGATGATGAATTTATCAGGGTGCTGCCTGTGTTAGCCATGGGTGCAGGGGCTGCGGCTCCCACTCCAGCCGCCATCCATCAGCATGTGACAGCCACCACCTGGGGCTCCGGTGGCCCCCCGGCACTGCGTGGTCCCCACACTCCCCTCCTGGAGGTCGCGGTGGCTGGGGGTGTCAGCTCCCAGCAGCTCTTTATTTTCATCAGCACTGGAAGTCGGTGAAGGTGATGGATGGACTGTGCTCAGCTGTGCCAGGCGCGGGGGGAAGCCCCAAGCCCGCTCTGGCATGGGGGACCCCGGGGTCCCCACCTGTGCCCTGCCACCCCCGCGGTGGCTCCCGCTTGCTGCCAGCACCGCGATGCACCGAGGCGGCTCTGCTGATGCTGCTCCCTTGGATCTGGTCCCGATAAATCCAAAGAGATGCCGTCGGGATGCTACAGCTGGGATGCTCTGAACATGCCCAGCTCCAGCTGCGAGGGAGAGCACAGCAGGGCCAGGGATGCCGGGGCTCTGAATAGGGAGTGAATAGAAGATCTTTGGGGGGAGCAGCCCCGCGGCGCAGGGCAGCCCGGGGTCCCTTTGCACCCGAGATGCCCCTCAAGGGTGGCACCAGCGAAGGAGACACGAGAGCCCGGCTCAGCTCTCAAAAGCGGCCGAAGCTTTTATTTCATCTATGTCCAGCTCGCGAGCGCCAGGGCTGCAGAAAGCCTCGAGCCGGTGCTCGGCCGGGTGGGCGCAGGAGATGGTGCCCACCCAGCACCTCCCCGCTCCCGGCATCGGCCGCTTCTGCACGAAGCCAAGCACTAAGGAGCTGCCCCAGCCCTGGGCTCGTGGCGTGTGGCACTCGGCTCGCCCAGCAGTGGCCCCGTGGGGGTGGCCAGCGGTGAGTGGGTGCATGCGGGTGCTGGAGGGGCTGCAGGTGCCCCCCCCCCCAGCTGCCCATGTTGCACGAAGCCAAGCCCAGTGCCCCCGGTCCTTGCCCTGAGCCAAGGTGGGATTTCTGGGGGCAGGGGGCCCCCGTGGCAGGTCAGCCCCCCCACAGAGACCTGCCGGTCCCATGATGGCAGTTGCCCGCAGCATCTCCCAGGGGGGTTCAGTGCTGGGGACAGTGCGGAGCTGGGGACCCCGGGCACAAGGACGAGGACATCGGGGGCTCAAGCCTGCTTTGCTCCAGATGGGCCTTTAGCACATGCAATACGCTGATTGATAAGCAATAACTGCAATGAGCTGGCGAGCCGGCCCTGGATCCGAGCGCAGGCTCCTGGCTGGGCTACTGAAGTCGATCCCCTCCCGCTGCCTCAGTTTCCCCAAGCGTCACTGGGCTTTGTCCGCAGCCTGCGGCGCAGCAGCTGCACCGGCATCGCACGGGCACCTCTCCCAGTCCAACGCAGGGGCTGCCCGCAGCTCCCCGCGCCGCCGTATCCCAGGAGGCAGCGACGCCGGGGAGCCCAGCACATGGCGGAGGGTCCCCGGCCAAGTCTGGGGGTGAGGGTGAGCCTCACACATGATTGGGGTGCCCCCCACCCAGTGCCTTCTCCGGGGCAGCCTCGCCAGCCTTTTTGAAGCAATAAACCCCAAAAAGCTTGTACTTCTTGTCCGGGAAGCCCAGGTTGCGCACGCCGGGCTCCCGGCCCCCGCAGCGTGCCCGGGGGTTGACGATGGGGTAGCGGATGCTGCCGTCCTCCAGCCAGCCGGCCTCGCAGCGGTCCAGCAGCTGGATCTTCCAGGCGGCGTAGAGCTGGCCCACCTTGGCCACGGCCGCCCCGTTGTTCTTGCAGGCCTGCACCGCCTCGGCGTAGCTCAGCTTGCGGTACGTCTTCAAGAAGTAGACTTTGCCTGGGGTGGGGGGGGGGACAAAGAGGGGGCTGTCGTGGACGGGGACCCAGCTGCAGCATCCTCCATCTGGCACGGCACCGGCACCCGGCGGGGTGGGATGGGGCAGGGATGGGGCTGAGCGGTGCAAGCCCCGGGGATGCCCCTCCCCAACACTTTTTGGGGGGGGCCAGAGGGGGCAATCGGAGGGGTGGGCTCTGGGGAGCCACCGCCGTGGTGCGGGCAGATTTATGGGGGCTGCACAGCGGTGGTCGGTGATGGCTCTTCGTGGTGATTACACCCGCTATTTATCCTGCCTGCCACCATTAAATAAACATCGGCAGGGCCCCCCCGTGCAGCCCTGCCAGCCGGGAGGAATTTACACAGCCCGGGAGCCCTCCCGGCTCCCATCTGTCTTGCGTGGCCCCGGCCTCATCCATCACCCGTCCCGTTTGCTGCTGCAATTACCTTGTCCCCTGCTCCTGCCCGGGGAAGATGGATCTTGCTAAAACCGGGTGCCCCAGCCCCAAAAGTGATGGGGCGGGATCCTGGTCCTTGCTGGGGGTCCTCAGGACCAAACACCCTCTTGATGTGCCAGGGAGCCCAGGGAAGGCAGATGCAGCCGCATCCTTCTCTTGCCCAGGGCTGAGCACCTTCCCAGACTGTCGTGGGGACCCCACCCCCAGCCAAAACCAGGATCTAGGTGCTCTGTGCCTCAGTTTCCCCCCCTGCCGTTACCGTTGAGGTTGGAGGTGAAGCAGAAGGCGTCGTAGTGCTCGCTCTCCTTGTGCCGATAGCCGTAGTTGCGTACCCCCACCGGCGTGTCCTTGCGGCCGCACTCCTCCCGTGGCCGGGAGATGGGGTACTGCACCGAGCCGTCCTCCAGCCAGCCGGCGTTGCACCAGTCCATGCCCTCCAGCCAGGCCTGGTGCAGCTGGTCGTGTGAGGCCAGGATGCCGTCCTGCTCCAGGCACGCCTGCTGCGCCTCGTGGAAGTTCAGGGTGTAGCGACCCAGGCGTGGGTGGTAGGGGAAGATCACGCCTGAGGGTACAGAGAGGAGGGCTGGGGTGTGGGGGGTCTCCCCCGCCTTATTTTGCAGCTGCACCCAACGAACGGGGTCGTTGCATCAGCACAAGGCACCAGGAGCCGGTGGGGAATGGGATCCGTTGTAAAGCCCAGTGAAGATGAGCTGCCATCGTCTCTGCTCGGGGAGTTTGGGTGCTCCAGGCTTTGTTCAGTAACCCCAAAGTCCCTCCACCCTGTGACCGCAGGGACCCCCGCGGCACCCCCGGGCTCCAGGGGCTGCTGCTCTGGGACCTGGGGACATTGGTGGTACCATGTGGGGTCTTAGCCGAGCCCCGGTGTCCCTGGAGCTAGCCCATACTGGCCCGAGCCACGTGGCTGTGCCTCCCGAGCCCCCAAAAAAGGGTTTTCCCCCTTTCACGGCATCCCCAGCCACAGCAGCTCATCCCGGTGGGCTTGGAGCCGCGCACGGCACCAATGCTGCTGCCACATCCCGGTCCTCCCCGGTGCTTTACGAGGCCGTGCTGCTATCTATCTCCAGCGTTTATTAGCTGCCAGCGTGTAAACCTGGAGCAACAATAAAAGCCAATAACAGAGGCAATAAACCACGGCACACGCCAGGAAAAACAACAGGCCGTAAAGCAGGACCGAGCCCAGCTCGGGGACGCGGCACCAGGAACCACGTCCTGGCCATCCCGCGTGGGACACGGGGACACCCGGGGTCCTCCCCGTCCCCATCCCTCCTCCCCGCCGTAGCCGTGCCGCTACCTTCGAGGTCCAGCTTGACCATGCCGGTGTCGTCCTCGAGCTCGTTGGTGACTTCGCACTCGTAGCGGCCGTAGTCTTGCAGGGTGACGTTGCGGATGATGAGCGAGGCGTCGCCGAAGCCATCCTCCTGCAGAGCCGTGCGGCCGCGGTAGCTGCCGAACGCCCGCCGCGCCTTCCCCAGCGCCACGAAGACATCCACGAAGGCCATCGGCTCCGTCACCTTGGTCCACTTGAGGCGGATCTCGGCCGGGTCGTGGGCGGACACGTCGTAGTGGTACCGGCAGGGCAGGATGATGGTGCCGCCCCGGTGCGTCACCACCTTCCCCGGGGCCGTTTGCACAACCACGGCCCCACTGTCACCCTCTGCAAGGGACACCGAGCTCAGGGGAGTCCCTGTCCCGAAGCCTGCCCCTGCCTTCATCCCAGGCAGTGCTGGCACATGGGCAGGACCCACAGCGGGGACAAGGCAGGCTGGGGGCGTGGGGACCACCTTTGGGGGGGAATTTCCCTCTTTTGGGGTCTTTGGAAACCCCAAGGAGGGTTGGGCAGCTCCCAGCCAAGGCAGGGGGGACACAATGGGTGCCCCAGAGACCCTGATCACGCTTTAATGGATATTAAACCCAACAGCCTGACAGCTGCAGGACAGCTCCCCCTGTCCCATCCCGGGGGTCCAGCCCACATCCCCACTGTGGACCCCCGTCCCCACTCACCCATGACATGGACCACCTTCTTCCGTCCCCGGGTGCTGAGCAGCGTGTCAGAGGCGAGGACACCGGCGAGGAGCAGCAGAGCTGCTGGGCCAGCGGCCCAGGGGCCTCGGGGACGCATCTGGGGGGAGAGCAGAGCCCCTTAGCACCCACCGGCCCCCCAGGGAGGAGAGCGGTGGAGGGGAGGTCTGTGAGCAAACCCACGCTCTGCCTGACCCCCGGCAGCGATGCTGGTCCCCAACCCGCACCCCGTGGGGGCTGTGCCAGCCAGGGGAAGGGGATGCCGTCACCCGCCGACACCCCTCATGGGGAAGCCCCCCACTCCATCTCCCACCTCACCCACCCCAAGCAGAGGGGGGGGGGGTGACCGGCAGCGCTGGGTCACTCATTGCCCCCCCCCCCCCCCGACCACCCCAGGCTTGCGGGGACCCCCGCGCCCCCCGGCCTGCGCCGGCGCTGAACTCCGATTCACCCGCTCAGTTACAGCCGGGATGAATATTTCATGGCAGACGCTCTGGGCCGGATCTCTTGAGTTATTTATGTCAGCGCTGGCACATCTGGAAACTGAACTGATGGCGCGGGAGTGGGCTGCGGCTGCCGGAGCCCCCCTGGAGCCCCACGGCTGCCTGCCCCGTGCCGCGTCCCCCCTTCCCCGGGGACAGCTGGGGGGAAACGTGTGTCGGAGCCCCCCTGCAACCCAGGGGCTGCAATCCCCTCTGAGCCCCGTGTCCTCAGCGATGTCCCAGATCCCAGCCCAGGCTGTCTGTGCGGGTCCCCCACCGTGGGAATGAGACCCCCGTGGGGCTGGGGAAGGGGAGTCAGGGCTTGGCTGTGGGGCAGGGGGACCAGGGCTGCCCCTCTGAGGGTCCCGGTACCCGGTCGGGGGACAAGGGGTCCAGGGCTGCCCTGCTGCAGTTCCCTGTGCGCAGTCGGGGGCAGGGGGAGCAGGGCAGACCCCCCCCGGGGGTCCCGGTGCCCGGTCGGGCGAGGCAGCCCCCCCCCGGGGGTCCCGGTGCCCAGTCGGGGGGCAGAGGGACCAGGGCAGCCCCCCCGGGAGTCCCGGTGCCCGGTCGGGCGAGGCAGCCCTCCCCGAGGATCCCAGTGCCTGGTCGGGGGACAGAGGGACCGGGGCAGCCCCCCCAGGGGTCCCGGTGCCCGGTCGGGGGCAGGGGGAGCTGAGCAGCCCCGGCTCTCCCCCGCCGGCGGCCCCGGGGCCGGTGCGGTGTTGCAGTGCGGGGCACTGCGGCGGCAGCCCCGGGGCTGAGGGACGCCGGTGCCCGGGAGCGGGCAGTGCAGCGCGGGGGGGGGGGAACCGGCCCGGCCGCCGCCGCCCCCGCTCCCGCCCCGCCGGGAGCAGACCCCGACCGGGCTGCCGGTACCGGGGGTCCCGTCCCGGCTCCCCGCGGCCCCACCGCAGCGAACGGAGCCGCCGCCGCAGCCTCCCGCACTCACCGTGTCTCCGCGGGCGCCGGTGCCGGCCCGCGGGAGGGGCCCGGCCGCAGGAGCGCTCCGGTGCCGCCGGTGCTGCCGGTGCGGCTCCGCGCAGGGGGCGGCACCGGGAGCTCAGCTCGGCCCGGCCCTGCCCCGGCTCCCGGCGCTGCGCAGGGCCGCCGGCTCGCCAAGGTCACCGGCCCGCCCGGTACCGGCACCGGCCCCCCGGTACGCCCGGTGCTGCCGGTAAGCCCGGCCCGGGCTGCGGGCGGGGAACCCGCGGGGTAAAAGAAGTTTTGCTGGGTAAATTCCCCCCAGCCCCTGCAAGGGCAGCCCCAAGCCACCGCCAGCACCCCCACCCGTGTGCACCCCCCACCCGTGTGCACCCCCTCACCCCTGTGCACCCCCCCACCCGTGTGCACCCCCTCACCCCTGTGCACCCCCTCACCCCTGTGCACCCCCCCACCCCTGTGCATACCCTGCTGACACATGTGTGCACCCACCCACCCATGTGCACACCCCCCCACACACACGCTCGCACACCCCTGCCCACCCTGGCACACGCACGGGCACCCCTTCCCCCGGCTCCCCCCTCCCAGCCCCGGGCTGAGCTGCAGCAAGGGCAGGCAAGGGCAGCGCAGGCAGCAGGAGACCCCCACAGCCCCTGCGCCCCAAAAGGGCAGAGGGGGCAAAGTCAGGCAGCTCCTCCCGGCCCCGGCACCAGGCAGAGGGTGGCAACCGGCAGGGCCCCGGCAGATGATGTGGGGGCACGGTGCGGTGCTTCGGCCGCTGGCATGGGGTGACATCCCCGGCCAGAGCACAGACAAGGGTTCAGAAGCCGTACCCTCGCTCCTTTATTTTGTAAACAGTGTTTTCCCGGCACAGTCCCCTCTCCTGCATCTTTCTGGCGTGGCCGGGAGCACCGGGATGGGACAGGGCCCCCACGGCCCCCAGGGACCTGCTGGGAGGGGAGCCCGGCTCCCACAGCCCCTGGCCAGCAAGACCCCCCGAGCCTGGGCAAGGGCAGGGCCGTAGCTGCAGCGATGCCCCCCACAGAGCGCCCCGGGGTCCACCCAGCGCACCCCACAGCGTTAGGGGACACGGGGGGGGACCGGAGCATCCCTGGGGACACCTCTGCCAGCCAGGTCGCACCGCAGGCTGCTCCGGCTGCTCTTGCAGCGGGGAGAGGGGAGACGGGCAGCAGCCCCCCGGGGCGGGCAGGACACGTCACTGGTGCTTCTTGCCCACGTGCAGGCTGGCAGGAGTGGCGGGCAGGAAGAAGGCAGGGCAGCGCAGGCAGCGGTAGGCCAGGAGCTGGGGGCCCAGCGCGTAGAGGACGTTGGTGAGGAGGAAGCTCCACCAGACATCTTCAGGGGTCTGGTAGGGGAAGGGCGTGCGGGCGTGCAGCGAGGAACCCAGGTGGGAGAACTGAGCCTGGGGACACAGGGCAGGGGGTGACACCGGGGGGTCCGGCAGCAGCGGGCTGGCCCGGTGCAGCCTACCTGGCACCAAAGGGTGTTTCACAGGAGCACACCCAGCGCGTCCTATCTATAGACCTGCGGGCTCGCTCCAGCCTATTTCTGTCAAACTAATCCCTGGCTCCATTAAGATCCACCGAGGCCAAAGTAATTATCAGGCAGCGGCGGTGGGAACTGCTCCACATGCAGCTGCGGGTACGGATCTGTCCCCCCAGGCTCAGCCCCGACTCCCCACTTGCTCTCTCCTGGCTAGGACCAAAACCCAGCCCGGGGGTCCCGCTGTCCTCCCCCCACACCCGGCAGCCGGGGGAAGGACGATGGGGCAGCCCTCACCTGCGCGATAGCGCCGGCAAACACCAGGCTCCAGTCGGGCAGCCAGGAGCAGCCGGGCAGCACCAGCCCGTAGATGCAGAGGCAGAAGAAGGGGAGGACGTAGAACATGTAGATCAGCATCTGGGGGGGACGCAGAGAGGGTCACCCTGTCCCTGGCAGCACGGGGAGGGCTCCAGCCCCAGCTCGACCCCACTCACCTGCACTTTGGGGTAGGCGACGGGGTCGCGCAGGTACGGCTCGTGCTGGTAGATGTACTCGAAGCACGAATCGGCGGGACAGTCCAAAACCACCTGGGGATGCAGAGAGTGAAGGGGAGGTGGGCGCGGGGCAGATGCACCCACCCCGGGACCCCCGCAGCCCCTCCGGGACCCCCGTGCAGGGACCCAGCACTCACCATCCCCCTGAAGAAGGTGAACGCGGCGGTGAGGAGCAGGACGAGGACCAGCCCCATGTCCTGGGGCCGCTGGTACAGGTGCTTGCGTTGCTCCTCTGCAACCTGGGAGAGGGAAAACACCTTATTTTTGGTTCCGCGCCCTGTGGTCCAGCACCGGGAGGGGGATAAGGCTGACGGCTCCCGGTGCAGCTCCCCGCAGAGCCCCTGCCCTGGCTCAGGCTCCCATCTCACCTTCTCAGGGCTGAGGCACGGCAGGGCCTTGGGTTGCTGGAAGAGCCTCACCCCAGCCCAGATGGGGATGAGGACGTAGGGCAGGTTGAGCAGGAAGGCAGGGCTGAGGTCGGAGCTGTATTTCCCTGGGGAAGGAGAGCACGTGGTAGGCACGGCGGGGCGCTCGGCGCCCAGTATCGATACCTGCCGCTTGCCCCCAGGTCAGCACCTTCCTCCTCTGCCCGCGGGGCAAGGGCCTGGGAGCAAACCCGCCGGACAGACGGGGGGATGGAGGCAGCCTGGAGGGATCAGCAAGGGCTGGACGTGGAGCTGAGCCCCGCTCCGCACCCGCGTACCTATCAGGTTCCCAAGCAGGAAGACAACGATGCTCATCATCAGAGAGCCCAGCCAGAAGAGACCCAGGTTCCTGTAGCTCTTTCTGCAGAGACAGCCGGGATCAGACACCCCCGCCAGGCTCAGAGCTCCCCTCCTCACAAAATATGGGACCCTCCCGCCCCCACAAGCCCCTCCAAGCTCGCTTCCCCGCCGCTGTCTCTGCTCACCTCTGGCCGATGGCCGCGATCATGGCGAGGTAGAGCCCGTAGTGGATGATGCCGTCCCAGTAACAGATCATGATGCCGTGTGCCGTGCGCAGGTAGGGCTCGCCCTGCCCGTTTGAGGACAGCGGATCATACAGGGTGGGGGCAGGCGCCTTCCCACACCCCCTCCCCATGCACAGGACTGCTCCGTGCATGGTGCCTCCGCGGCAGGAGCAGCTTTGGGAGCAGGAGCAGCATCCATGCTTGACCCGGGTGCACAGGGCTGCTCGTTGCACGGCCAGGGTGCGCGAGAGCCTGAGGTGGGGTGAGGTGGTACCTCTCTGACGTAGACCTCCACGAAGCCAGAAATGTAGCCATCCTCCTCCAGCGAGATGATCAGGTCGACAACGGAGGTGAAGGAGAACACCACAAACACTGCGGGAGAGCGAGCCAGCTCTGAGCGGGGCCCACGGCTCTCCCCACATCCCAGATATCCGCTCCCTGCCCCGGCACGGGATCAGTCCCCACACCCCAGGGGGTACTCACCGCAGAAAAGGGGGTCCTGGAAGTGGCTCCCTCCGCTTACAAAGAAGATGATGGAGATGAGACCGGCGAGCACCAGCACCCCCGTCAGCATCAGCACCAGCGGGCTGCTGCAGAACAGGGGGACGGGTTCAAGCACCCCGGGCACAGCCAGGGGGTGAAGCCCCGTTTCCCCCGGTCCGGGTGAAACACCCTTTGCCCCCGCCGATTTTGACAGGTCTCCACCAAAGCAGGGGGAACGGCAGGATCAGACCCCGCACCCCCGGCACAGGTAGGGTCCCACGGTGGCACAGGGTGCTGCCCGTCCTCAGCGGAGGGTGGGGGAACGGCTTCTCCAGGGTCTGAAATAACCCCGGGGAGGCAAAGCCCGGAGGAAGGCTGGGTCTGACACCCAGGCATGGACAGGGAAGGGGCTGCCTTGCCAAGGCTCCTGTGCCAGGGCAGGGGAGAAGCCCCAGCGTGGCCAACCCTCTCCCTCTCCAGGCTGTGGCGATGGGCCAGTGTTATAAAAGGCCAGGGAAAGCAAATCGGTAACGAGGAGACAGATACTGAAAACGTGTCCTAAGAGAGTGAAGTTGTAGGGAAATCTGTCCTGAGCTTGCTGCATCCCCTCCAAGAAGCTCTTGCATCAGCTGGAAAAGCTACAGCTCTGGTCTAGCCAATACTTCTGCTAGGAAACACGGAAAACATTACGGTCTTTTTCACTCAAGCCTTTAACCCTGTTACCAAAGAAAAAGAAAAGGTAAAGTCGTGGCTGACTGTCTGCAGACACCGGTGTTAATAGTTTATCCTGGAGAAACACCCAATTACCAGCCCGAGCGCTCCTCGGCGCAGCACGGCGGACGTGCCGACTGGGGACAAAAGGCCAGCCGTCCCCCCGCCCCAGGGTCACCCGGCTGAGAACAGCTCAGGTCTCATTTATAGGAGGCTGCGACAACACCCGGCTCGTGTTTGCCTTGTGCAGGCGGAATTGCTCTTCCGCGGACAGGGACAGCGGCCGGGGAGCGCGGGACCCCACGCCCAGGGACAGGACGGGCGTCACAGCAGCACTGAGCGAGGCTGAGCTTGTCCTCCCCGCGTGCCCCAAGCATCCAAACCGACACAGATGCTCTCGAAAAAAAGTCAAAACAATCAAATAATTGAAGTGTCACCACCTAAGTGCATTATTACTAGTGTATAATTAATTACTACACAACTAATTACTCCCACAGAATGATTAATTCAAAATTCAAATACAGATGCTGCGGCGGAGTAGCACAACGCCGGGCTCCTCCGGTCACCGTAAGATGTGACCGTGTGTGTGATGGGGCTCAAAATGCGTGCTGGCACCGGGGCCACCCCACACACGTACCAGCACCTTGGGGTGCCGCGCTCAGGGCACCCAGCTCACCCTGCCAGGCTGAGGGGCTTCGAGGCCACCATCGCTCGTCCCGCAGCAGGGACTAATTAAGAAACAGGGGGACGTGCCCCCTCCACATCCTCCCGCGACGCCTGGGCAGGAGAATAATATTGTTACGGGCTTCAGTTTGGGGGCCAGGCTGGAGGGGTCAGGGCTCCCCACAGCTACAGATGGTTTTCACCCGGTGCTGTGTCGAGCAGGAGGGCTGCAGATTTCATAGCGATGGATCCCGGAGATCTGGGCTGCGACAGTGCGGCGCCACGCGGGATGGAAGGGAAAGAGGAGACTGGAAAGACGGGAATGAAAACTGGGAGATCTTTAAGTGAAGTTTATCAGGTGGGCAGGAAAGCCCCGGCTCTGCGATTAAGAGAAGTTTGGCTAAAACCCCTTTCTGCTGGTAAAGCAAAAGCAGAAATTAGCGATAAAAAGAAATGTGGCGAATGGGAAAAGGAGGGTGAAGGGGGCCTGGCGGGAATGAAAGGATAGAAAGTGCAGTAAAGTGAGGAGAGAACACAAGGGAAAACCCCATAGCTGGCAGGTCCTGGGGCGTGAGACTGGAAATAAGAGAAAAGAAACCGGCCGGAGTGTGGTTTTACATAGAAGAGAAATAAAGCACGTAAGGAAGCGGTGGGGCTCTGGCCAGCTCACCAGGGAGCTGACCCTGGCTGGCGGCTGGTACCAAACCCCCCGACGCGAGGGTGCCGGCCGGCCGGGGGTGTGCTGAGCAGCCAGAACGCGGCTGGGTTGGGGCATCACGGGGGTGTCGCTCAGCAGTAAAACCGAAAGCGGGGCTGTTATCAGGCAGCGTGACGGTGGCGATGACGAGGCCGGCGCGGAGGGGTGGCATCGGCCACGCTGAGACACGCCAGCGGTCAAGTTGCCAGGGGGGGTCTCTCTGGGAGGGGGAGATGGGGCTTGGAGGGGTCCCCAGCGTCCGGGGAGGCACGGCTGCGTATGGAGGGGACACCCAGTGTCGGGGGTCCTGTCCCTCTGGCCCAGGGGGGCTGTGCTGGGGCCAGGTGGCTGGAGAGGATGCTCATAAATCAGGGAGGCGCTGAGCACCCTAATCCCCGGGGGATTTGGGCTGTAGGCGAGCCCCGTTACGCTCCGCGTTGTGCAATGAGCCCGAGCAAACCCTGCTGCACGTCTATTCACTGACAGTGGGATTTAAAAGTCATAAAGGCAGCCATGAACCACGTCGGCAAAGTCCCAGTCTGCAGCGGCCTTTCTGTGGGCTCAGCCGGGGCAGGACCGAGCCCCCTGCCCCGGGCTGGACCGTGCCGCTCCCCCTAGCCCCAGGAGGGACCCAGCACCCTGTCCTGGACACCGCTCCCCCCTCTCCGGGTCCGGATGGGACCCAGTGGCCCATCCTGGGTGGGATGGCTCCTTGGACGGAGCCTTGCCCTGGGCCGGACTGGATGCTCCCCCCCCCCAGACCCAGACCGGACCCAGCATCCAGGACCAGCGGAGGACAGGACCCAGCACCCTGCCCCGAGCCGGACCGCAGCGTCCCGGCCCCCGAGCTTCCTCCCGGGTCCGCACTCACTCTGCCAGGGCGGTCGCAGCATTGATGCCGAAGGCCACGGGGATGGCGAGCAGGGAAGGGGTGAGCGCGCCCGGCGTGGCGGGGAGCTGCATCCCCAGCCCGGCCGCCGCCGCCGCCGCCACCGGAGCCCGTGGACTTTGGCCCCGGCAAACGGGCAGCGCCCTTAAAGCGCCAGAACCGACCGGGCTCCCCGGGGAGGAGGGGGGTGGGGGGGGAGGAAGGCCGGGGGGGTCCCGGGGGGGGAAGCAGGCGGCAGCCGAACACGCGTGTCTCCACGGCCGGGTTGGTGCCGGTCTCCGCGCTCGAGGGCTGCCTCCAGAAACGGCGCCAAGGGCTGCGGGGGAAGGATGAAACCGCTCCGGAGAGGCTTTGAAAGCTCGGGGACTGTTGGGGTTTTGTTTTTTTTTTGGTTTTTTTTTTCCCCAATTCATTATGGAAACCTGAAGTACTTGAAAGAGCCAAGAGGACGCACCTCTTCAGAGGTGCGAGGGAGAGAGAAGGAGCGAAGCACATGAGAAAGCCGACACTTCATCCCTGCCTTTAATAATGAATCGAACCGAGCAGAGAGCAGGAGTTTCAAGGTCTCTGCATCCAGCCCAGAGTTCCCCTGACCTCCTCCTCTCACGCTCTCTACTCAAAACACGAGCGTTTACCTCCCCACCAACCCCGGGGAGGGACCTGGCTCAGCAGTCCAGAACCGGGCACGCACTTCGAAACTTCCACGGTACTTAGCAGGACCCCCCCCCCCCCAACGCGGCCGCTCAACCTTTCCTCTTCCTCACAAAGCCTTCACAAACGTGCCACTGTGTCATGTCACTCTTTTGCCCTCTTGCTTCAGAGTCTGGCGGCTGAATTGGCCGCCCTGCACTTTGCCCTGGGCTTGTTCGTCGTTCCTCCGTGTGGGAGGAACTCGAACGCACCCCGTGTGCCTTGTCAGCACGGAGGTCGCGAGCAGGCTCGTCCCTGGGGAGGAAAGGCTCATTAGGCCGTGCTCCTTCAGCCTACGGCAAAGGGAGCACACCTGAGAGCAAGGGGGGTTCAGTCTCCAGGGCTCAGCAACGAGACGTGGCTTTGTGGCCCGAGAAACCACCCACCAGCCCTACTTGTACAGGGAGATGTACAAAAAGCAGCATGACACCCTGTAAAAAAGAAAAAAAAAGGGGGTGTGTGAAAACCGGGTAATCTGGGGTGACTTGAAGCAATAACCTTCAGATCTTCCCAAACGCCGAACCCTCTACAAGCATCGCTTCAGCCTCCCAGCTCTTGCAACAGCCGCTCGGGGCAAACAAGCCCCAACCCCTTTGCCTCTCCCCGGCCGGCTGATTTCACGGTGCCCCCCCCCGTGCCGCGCTGACCACGGGCGCTCGTGCTCAGTCACGCGTGTGTTCACGCCGGCCGGGCAGCTGGCACGGCGGGCACCAGGAATTTACTCTCTGAGCTAAAAAGAGTCCAACTTTGGTGACCTTCTCGGCACTGCCGCAGCAGCCGCCCCTTTGATTGGGTTTCCGCAGACTAAATCCCCGCTTCGCAGCTAATGATGGCAAGGAGGAGGACCGCGCCGAGCGGCTCGCTGGGTTTCCGCAGAACTGACCCCCTGCGCCTGCTGCTCCCAGCAGCAGGGCACGGGGAATAGCGTGCGACTTACAATGACCTAAGAAAAAAACGGAGCAAAGCACCTACTGATGAACACAGCTATCGAGAAGGGGCTCAGGAAGACCAAGGCCGCTGTGTTGAAATAAAGGACTAAACCAACTTCTGCCAACACGACGCCAACGAAGTACACGGGGATCGCTGTAGTATCAGATTAGCTTTAAAGACCCGATCAGCAACAGCAGCAAGCCTGCCCGCTCACCCCGCATTAAAGGCCACGCCGTGACCAGGTCACTGGCAGTGCCGAAAGGACGTCATACTGCTCGGAATAAAAAGAGACTGAAAATGCCTCCGCTCTTGCAGCGGCCTCCCCGCAAGCCCCTGCTTCTACAGAAAACCCAGCAGTGAAATGGGCAGCGCAGCTTCAGCCCGCGGGGCTCCAGTCTCTGGTAATTCAGGACGACCAGCTCAGCAGCTCCGGCTTGTGCCAGCCAGGAACGGAGACCGAGCGGCACTGCCACAACAGGGAGAAACCGAAGGGACGGGTGTTCTAACTTACCAGGAAAGCCCAGTTGTCACAGTGACCTTAATCTGGCCCTACAGAAGACCTGCCAGATTTCGTATCTTTATTTCCCAATCTTCCACGATTACTGCCCATGCTGATTAGCCATCCCAGGTGCAACAACCCCGGGCACAAGCTGCAGGGAGTGTGCTGGCACGCCACGTGCTCCCCAGGAACAAGCCCAGCTCCACGCTTCTGCAAGGCGCTCACGTATTTCGGTTTTTCTCAGAATGAACCCCTACTGAATTCACCGTTTCAAATGTTTTTATTGAAAGCCAAGTCCTTGACTCTACGTTGTTAAGAAAAATTAACAAAAGAGAACCACACGCCAAGTATTTGGACCGAGGGAAAACAAACGCGAAAGAAACCAAACCAACCAACCTCACTTTGTTTTCTCTAAGATGCTTGGAAGGAAAGAGATCTAGAGCAGTCTCCCAGCCTACGAAAACCCACAGTAAGACCGCTCTTGCTCTTTCCAAAAATTCAGTGATTAAAACTAAGGAACAAATGAGTTTTATTTTATTTACAGACTGAATGAAGAGAATTGGTATTTGTAGAGGGGTTTCTCATGACAACAAAATCCAAATGGCCTTTGACAAGCTGTGTTTGAAGGCTTGGTTCTTCATCACCCCAATCCACAGACAGTGTTAGCAAGTCTCTCGTTTTGCTAGGAAGCTGGGGGTGAACTTAGTGTTCGAGAAACCAGGAGGCTGTCGCCTCTGAAGTTGAATGAACTTGCCCTGCGCCCCTCAACCCTTGCAGGCACGCTCCACACCGATCCACGCCTTCTCTTCCACAGGGCAGAGGTAAAACAACTAGGCACTGGTTTTGCAATGTCAGTTGAAGGTCAGACTATACTTCGGGCTTCATGACAGCATCAGAACCCAGTTCTTCAGGGAACAACAGCCTGACTGAACAATAGCCCCAAAAGCTGGGTCGGAGACAGTCCCTTGTTGTATTTGCCATTAAAAAAAAAACCCAAAACACAAACAACAAACAAAAAAACACCCCCAGAGCAGCACAAGCTCCGTACCTGAACAACGGAGGATGTGCTGTTACACAAAAAAAATGCGTTCCTTGTAACATGGCACTGAGCTAAACACGAATGGAGTCCCTGAACTATTCCTATTGGTATCTTTGGTGCTACCCTCCCACTGTCAGCAGGGCACCGTGTGAAGATCCCCGTTCCCACCTGCTCCGTTCTCCTCTCTGAACACCACCCAGGCCTTGTTACGACACGGTTGTCATGACACTCGACTGTGCAGTGAGTGGGCTCGCAGGCCTTTCTTCTGGGTGAAAGATGGTATTGTGACTTCAGTTAAGTTTTACAATATTAGCAAATAAAGAGAATGATAATGCAGTTTCATAACATTTCACAGTAAAATTACAATTGTTTTGAAAATACATTGTCCCAAAAAACATTCTCAGTAGTAAGGTCGTCGTGGATTGTTCTGTGGGGAATAACAAGAGAAAATTAATCAAAATTGCTGTCTTCACAGAACAATGAGCATCTGAGCTTAATTACCTGAAAAAGCCACTGAAATGTGACACTTCTCACAGTGAAACCTGAGGTTTTCCATCAAAAGCTACAAATGTAGCTTTCCAGGTGTGCTGGCACGCTGAACGTAACAGAGGCAAATGCAAATGTACAAGCCTTCTGCAACCAGGAAAGCAATTATTCAAAATAAACCATGGATTCACGGACAGCCCATCCGCTTCCTTTGTGCGCAGAGTTCATACTTTGTATGTACCAGAGAAAACTAAAAACAGGGGCTTTTGTACTAAAAAAAAAAAATCAAATCATAGCAAGGAAAACCGCGCATCCATGGATGTTTTGGTAGCAATAATTTGATTCAACATGAGAGCAGAATCAAAGAGAAACTTCGACAGTGTTTGCCCTCTTGGCTAAGCACTAGAAACACTCCCACCCTTACAAGACACGCACAGAAGCCTCAGTGGATTTGTCGCTGTGCCTGCTCTGGTTTCAGGACCACCTTACCAATGGATTTGGTCGGAAGCGGTAGGCGAGCATCATTCGTTTACGGAACGCCTCGTACTCATCATCCTCCTTGGTCAGCTCGGCGGGACGATCAATGCCAAAACCAGCTCCATCCACAGCAGTAGTTCCCCTGTTTGGAAAGAGGGACCAAAGCCCCTGAGGTAAGGTGATGTGACAGATCGCCTTCCTCTTCACCAGAAATACCTGCTCAGAGGTGAGAGAACAAGCATCAGGGAGCACTGGGCATCATCACTGTCCTGGTTTCAGCTGGGATGGAGTTAGTTGTCTTCCTAGTAGCTGGTACAGTGCTGTGTTTTGGATTTAGCACGAGAATAATGTGATAACACACCGATGGTTTAGTTGTTGCTAAGCAGTGCTTATACTAAGTCATAGAATCATTAAGGTTGGAAAAGACCTCTAAGATCATCAAGTCCAACCGTCAACCCAACCCCACCATGCCCACTAAACCATGTCCCTCAGCGCCTCATCTACACGTCTTTTAAATACTTCCAGGGATGGGGACTCCACCACTTCCCCGGGCAGCCTGTTCCAATGTTTAACCGCTCTTTCAGTAAAGAAATTTTTCCTCATGTCCAAGAGGAAAAGTCAAGGACTTTTCAGCTTCCCGTGCTCTGCCAGGTGCACAAGAAGCTGGGAGGGGGCACAGCCAGGAGAGCTGACCCCAACTGGCCAAAGGGCTATTCCATACCATACGATGTCATGCCCAGTATACAAGCTGGGGGGAGTTGGCCGGGGGGCAGCCATCGCTGCTCGGGGACTGGCCGGGTATTGGTTGGCGGGTGGTGAGCAGTTGCATCACTTGTTTTTCCTGGGTTTTGCTCCTCTCTCTCTCTCTTTTGTTGTTTTCCTTTTCATTACACTTCATTATCATTACTATTTTATTTCAATTATTAAGCTGTTCTTATCTCAACCCAGGCGTTTTCTTACTTTTAACTCTTCCGATTCTCTCCCCGGTCCCACCGGTGGGGAGAGGGCGAGCGAGCGGCTGGGTGGTGCTCGGTTGCCGACTGGGGTGAAACCACGACAATCACACAGAGCGCGCTGCATCAGGACAGACAGCTAATACCGAGCAGCTTATTGCATTTGCCACGTTTCCACGTTGCCCTTCCAAATCAATGACGCTTGCTATTGTTAGATGGAAGCAGCAGTGTCAACATATATTTGCTTAACCTTTCACAGCTGGAACAGAAATACCATCTACGCTTTGGATGCCTCCCGACTGAACGGTGCTCTGACTGGCAGGCTAACCTTTGGCAACCAAATGCGTCGATTTGTACCTCACTGATTGGAGGTCCACGGAACTGTTAAACAACGCGCCTGCCTCCCGTTCCTTCACTCCGGAACAGTCCAAAAGCGGAAGCAATTCCTTTCCATCTGCAGCAGCACCTTCTTATCCATTCTAAGAACATCAGAGATGGTAGAGCCCGGGCAAATCACAACCCTCGTCCAACCCTGCGATGGACAGAAACTGCCTTCCTTCTGTTGTCGGTAAGCCTTGCTGTTTTGATTACGGAGATCTTTCTCACAGGACTTCTCTGAACCAACAAGCACGTTGCCAGAGAGAGCTTCTTGCGAAAGAGGTGAAGAACTGCTTTGTAGAGACACTTTCTATTGTGCAGTAAACAAACAACTGTTATTTCTAAAAGGATCTAATGCTAAAGAACAATTCAGAGTATTTCCTATCCCCAGTAAGTGGTTTTGAAGTTCAGCATACGTTACCAACAGATGATCCACCTAAAAAAAGAGATGCTCATCTATTTTTGCATAGAGCTCTCATAAAGCTTTATTATACACAAAGTGTGATCAAATCAGACAACTTCTGTGCAAAAGAGTGACGTCAAGACAGTTGCATGATTGCACACAAAGCTCTCTGATCTGGACTGAAACATCTTTCAAACACAGGTCTAGCAGTAGCAAATGTTGGTAATCGCCTTTCACCCACAGTACACCGGGGACTAGCCAGCAGGCACCAACGGCGCTTCAGATGCAAAAGGCATGTTCTTTAATACTTAAATAAATTTGTGACTTTAAAGACATGACTTAATCCTCACATGCCCCGGGAGAGGTGAGGTGCAGACAAGTATTATCTTCATTTTATAGATGGGGAAACTGGGGAGAAGGCACCTTCCAGAACACCACACTATGCAAACTGAGATTAGAAACTCGTGGCTCAGATCACACCTCGTGCCTGAGGTACAGTGAGAAACCCAGGCCTTGGGGGGAGGGAACCCCAAAGAAATCAGAAGCGATTTTTCTCTTTTGCTGCGAGGATTCCATATTCTGTTCAAGTGATGAATTACAGTCACATTCACTGCAGCTGCTTCCAGCAGGCTAGGGTAGGAGCATCAATTATCAGCCCAAGAGGAAAGGACTAAATCAATAGTAGAAGAACTCTGCTTACTTGCTGACTGGGTTTTTAATCCCCTGTCCATCCGAGCCAAGTCCCTCGCCTTCCTTCCAGCCCATCTTCATTAGCATTTGATAACCTATGTTTTCCACAGTCAGTTTGAACTCTTTGTATTCAGAATAATCTGGCTCACGTCCTTCCTGCAGAGACACAAAAGGTAGCGTCGGTTATTTTTTATATGCACCTATCTTTGTGGGTCAGAGGAAGGGAAAACCAGCTTCAGCTACTCGAAGTTAGGATGGTTCTGGCAAACAATTAGTAACTAGCACGATTTACTGGGATTCCAGTTCTGCACCACCACAGAGAAGAAAAATAGGTAAATGATAAAGCACTGCACAGCCCTATAACATAATCTGCAAGAAGCAGGGAATGCTACTGTGAGATTAAGCTGAGAAATATTTAGCTCCTGAATTTAAAGTTGCTCACTGCATCAAGCTTCAGACACAGTTCTTATTTAAGCCAGGATCTCCAGGGAATGTCAGACCCCACGCTGGTTACATGAAAACATTATGAGGGATGCGCCAGCATCAAGAAATTCTACAGTTTAGGAAGAATTGGCAGGTATTGAAGTGCTTTGCATAAGCTTTTTGTAGGCTTTGTATTTTCACTTTACTGCAATCGTCTGGATAAAAATTCAGATTTTCCTTGCTTGGCATCAGCAACCACTTATCCAAAACAAGAACAGCAGACAAATGGCGGGTAGTCTGAGAGGCTCGTCTATAATTTCAGCTAACCCCCAAATACTGTCCCAATAGTCTGTTCTCTAATTTGCTACAGCCGTTTCTTTGCAAAGACCAAAAAGCCATCCCCTTGTTTCCTCCAGAAGTAACAGAGCTCCCAGTGTAAGGGCAGAAGCACCTCAAGGCTGCAAGGTAGCTAACTGCTGTGAAAAAGGGCTAAGCAAGCTTGAGATCTTTCTCTCACTGCTACGGGACAAGTCTGAAGCACTGCCACCCCCCTGTGAAGTCTTTGCTATTTCACCTTCAGTGCTTTGAATGTCTCCATGAATTTCTCCAGCTCGTCAGGCGGAAGAAAGTCTCCGATGAAATGTTTCCCTCTGCCCATCTGGGTCAGCTGCTCAGCCCACTCTGCCCAAGACACAGAGGAGAGAAAACGGCAGTAACGCAGCGTTCTTTGACTTGGAATTTCAGAGGGTTTGTGAAGCATAAAACCTCACAGCAACAGACAGTTATTATCTCCACTCAACAGGCAATGAAGCCACAGCAGAGACCAGTGAAAAGTGACCCTGCGACTCCCACGCCAACAATGTGATCTCAGACATCTCCCTCTGGAGGCCTCTGTACAACCGCAGAGCAAGACGTTTGCACGGCAGCTCCCCACACACCTCGCGTCTTGTCCATCTCCATGCGTCGAAGCTGGTGCTCCCACGTTCCCAGCTCACTGTCCACCTCTTCATCGCTGTCATAGCCATGCTGGTGCTGCTGAATTGCCTTTTCCCACATCATCTGCATCTCCTGCATGGCTCGCTTGTGCTTCATGATCATATCATACATCTGCTGCATCTAGGGGAAGAGATGCAACAGCGCACTCGAGACGACAGCCAGGTCACAGGCAGCAGTCTGCCATGGCGGCACGCGGAGTTCCGCAGCAGAGCCCGCACCCGCCCCAGCTGCCCTACAGAATACAGGTTATGACAACTACAGATCGCAGCAGGCAGTGCTGCTGCTTGATCTGATCCGCTCGCTTCTCAGCTCAAACAGGAGCATTATGTGCCGGTTCCTCCAACAGAAGAACCTTGATATTAACGCTGAGGACTGCTGCCGTCTGATCATCCCCACACAGTTAAAACTTCACCCTCACGTTCTGGCAAAAGCCAATTCTGCTCTCATTCCCCCAAAGCCTGCAAGTATCCACTCACCTTCTCTCCACTCCTGAAGCAATACATAACCAGCTGCAGATGTGACACAACAGACCTTATAGATTTTTGGGTTTCAGTTTGGTAGGACAGCAATTGGCTGGCTTAATTCATATTCCCCAAAGTCCTCTAATATTTCTGCTGACTGCAGCATCACATGATTCTTAGGCATTCAGCACAAATCCTAGAGATTTATTTGTGGGCCACTGGGAAAGTTTCTTTGCTATCTCCACCTCCGTTTTCCCATCTAACCCAGCCGTGCTGCAACGCCATATGAATTTGGAAATCATTTCAGGGCATTACCTCCTGCTGCTCCTTCAGCTGTTTCTTCTGGGCTTCGGAGAGCTCCGTCACACCCACCAAACCAACCGGTTTCCCTTTTTCATAACCAAGACCCTTGAGGTCCTGAACTGTAATAAGCACATGTTAAAAGACTTTCAAAAATCTGAGACAGCTGTTGAGACCAGTGAAACCGTATCTCAGGATCCCCACATGAAGTTTTACACTCATTTCACGGTTCCAGCATTGAGACACTTAACTGAAGAACAACCGCCTGGCAGGACTTAGGAACCACAGGAGCAGGAAAGCCACCGGGTCGCACCTCCTTCGCCAGCCAGCTCAGAGCATTCCCTCACCCTGGTCCAAGGCTCTGCCCGTACCGCGTTAGCGGACTCGCAAACTGTGTCTCACATCCTCGGAGGTCACACTGCACGGCAATCTGCTACACCACGCTTTAAAAATCATTCCTCCTTAAGATTAATTCCCCTCCATGAGCCCCAGCCACTGCAAAGAGTGATACTTAATTATTCAGAATTGAGTCACAAGCAGATCTGAGCCTGTCAGCATATTGTCCAATCCCTGCACGTAAGTGTCTGCTGATTACTGTGTAAACAGCAACTTCAGTCAAAACGAAAAGCGAATGACCACATTAGAATAAAGACATGAGCATTATGCCGCTTTTGGAAGTTGCCATTCCCCAAGGAGATTTTAGTTTCTTATCTACAGGCTCAAGAAGAGCATTGCCAGGGATGCTGCCCTGCTTTCAAAGAGGGGACATTTTAAGTCTCTGCTTGACAATCCCATTGATGTATCCTCCTTCTTCTGCAGCATCCCCTTTTAGAAGCTCCTCCTTTGGAATGATTTTTGCTGTTGTATCAGATAAACCCTGAAATTAGATGTTAACATTATCTGGGAAGGGCACCTACCGATTTAAAATGACCATACGGCACTCCGAGTTCAAAGGGCAAGTTAAAGGAAAGAGAGAGGGGGGAAAAAAGGAAGCCTATTTGTGATTCCTGCACCATGAAAGAAAGTAATAGAAACACTGCTGGGTCTGCAAAAAAGAGATTTACAATGGAGACTGCCTTGCAAACACGGTTCCTATGTATCTAGCAGGGCTGGCAGCTCCCCTCTAAAGCACCTCAGAGCTAAGATCCCAACAGTTAAATATTTAAGGGATTAAAAGAAGACACACAACTGCACTTGAAAGCGCACTGCATTTTTCAATACAAGGAAAAGGATTTCTTCCTAATGACTGCAAAAACCTCCATTTGAATGTAAGTCCAGACTACAGTTAAATGATGCTTCATTAATTATTCATTATCTATTAATTATGAAGCCCGATAATAATAGGATCATTGTTCATGACACCAAATGTCTACACAGCATGCTAATTAGGCCCCAGGGGTCGTCTTCTCCCTTCCTCTTACTCGCACTCGGGGCAATTGATCTGAGCGCTCTTATCTCCCCTCCTCTCCCGCACGCTTTTGGCTGAGCACGCCGCGATTGGAAAGCAGCTTCCTTAACTCCAGCCTCCCAAGGAGAACATAAACCAGCGCATCCACCCTCCCTTGCACAGCTACAGCCTCTGCACATTCGCACCAGCGCCAGGAGTCAACTCTGCAGGAAGAGTTATGTAAAACACTGCAAGAGGTTTTCCAAGAGGAGGGAAGCAAGAAGCCGTGTTACGCTAGGCTTGGTGCTAGGATACGCGCTTTCAGCTCCCAAGAAATAAGAACAAATAGAAAAATAAACCTATCTATTATTGATAAACAGCCCAATTTCTGTCTCAGAGAGCACCGAGATTTGGAAACAGTTTTAATGAACACACTACGCCTATTCCACGGAAAGAAGAATCTGGCCCCAAATGTTATGTGTGACCGGGGCACTTCAGCATCAGCCCTAGTCAAAGATTCACCTCCTGTCTCAGGGCATGGGAAAGCTTTCTGAATGCACCGAGGAAGACTCTCTGCCCTTCACAGAGGTCAGCAGCTCTTCGGCTTAGTTCTGAATTGCATAAACACTCAGGCTAAGAGCCAGGCATGGCTCTAGAGGCCCCGCGAGCTGGTGGCTTGCCAGCATATATAACCACCTTAAAGGAGAAAGGTGAGACTGTAGCATCTCCTTTTACTTCCCAGAAAGCATATGCCACTGCTCCTTCTCGTGCTAAAACTACGTCTGGTTTGTCTGACTGCTCTGGTACCTTGCAGACTTTATGCTGAGTGATGCTGAAAGAGTCACTGCAGAAATTTAGCTCTGGGGGATAATTTTGTAGGCTTGGCTCAAAGTATCACAATACACGCAACGTTGACCGAAAAACCGAAGCTCCGCCCCAAGTCCACATCTGAAGATAGAAAAGTCTATTCATAAATAAGATCGGCCAATGTATTTGCATATGTCCTGGTTTCAGCTGGGATACAGTTAATTTTCTTCCTAGTAGCTGGTACAGTGCTGTGTTTTGGATTTAGGGTGAGAACAATGTTGATAACACACCGATGTTTTAGTTGTTGCTGAGCAGTGCTTACGCTAGTCAAGGACTTTTCAGCTTCCCGTGCTCTGCCAGGTGCACAAGAAGCTGGGAGGGGGCACAGCCAGGAGAGCTGACCCCAACTGGCCAAAGGGCTATTCCATACCATACGACGTCATGCCCAGTATACAAGCTGGGGGGAGTTGGCCGGGGGGCAGCCATCGCTGCTCGGGGACTGGCCGGGTATTGGTTGGCGGGTGGTGAGCAGTTGCATCACTTGTTTTTCCTGGGTTTTGCTCCTCTCTCTCTCTTTTGTTGTTTTCCTTTTCATTACAATTTATTATTACTATTTTATTTCAATTATTAAGCTGTTCTTATCTCAACCCAGGCGTTTTCTTAGTTTTGCTCTTCTGATTCTCTCCCCCATCCCACCGGGGGTGGGGGAGGATGAGCCAGCAGCCGTGTGGTGCTTGGTTGCCGACTGGGGTTAAACCACAACAGCATAAAAACAGATAAGATTTATAAGTTCCTTACACTGGTCTAGCACCAGGCAAACACTCAGCAAGAGATAAGGAGTTGCTTCTCAGTCTCGTGTTCAGCAGGCCTGGGAAAAATACATTTTTTTTTCCTTGAATGACATCAGCTTTGCCTACAGGGTTAATGGTGCAGTCTATCTGCAGCATTGGCAGAAGACTACCTGAAGGTTTATCCCTTTCCCACATGCCCGAAGAGGAGCTTGTTACAAGAGAAGTGAGCGTCCTTTAAGGACAGCAGGAGAAATCCCGACACAAGCGCCTGATTTTTTGCTTCATAGTCTGAAGATCTTACTCAATTAAAACTAATCAGACCCGAACCAATCCAATACTAGGTTTCAGAAAATTCTAATGACAGCCTGTAATTTCCCATTTTCCACAGAGTTCACCAATCACAGTATCTCTCTCCTGTTCAGCTTTTCAGATGTATTAGTCCCTGCAGTATGTATGCAGTTAAGTGGTTTGATATCAATACCTTTAAGAGGAGCCTTGTTTCTGTCCAAAAGGGCTACGCTTTCTCCTCTCCACGATACTGATTTATTACTAAGAGTAGACAGGAAAAGAATCAGAACAGTCCTCCACTAAATCCAAAACAATTGCTAAGGATAAAGTACTAAGACGTAGATATTTAGGCACTAAAGCATACGGTGCAACTCTAACCTTCCACTGGACCAGGGGTGTAATTTGGAATTCTCTTCACCTGTCAGGTTGAAGACGTTAATTCTAAAAAGGGATTAGTTCATCTGAACCAATAAAAAAAAAATCCTTCCCCCTGCAGAGCATTAACAGCGCATTAACGGTTGATTTGTTATGCCTGGCAAATTGTTTGCTGTCCTTTTCTTCTACTTGACACAAAGCCCTGCAGAAAGTGAGCATGAACACAACGAGCATATCCCTGTCTAATTAAGGGGAGGCTGAAAGAGCCAGGGGAGATTTCAGCAGGAAGCATGCTGGAATGAGCACATGGATACCCTTGCAGCCCCCCCACTGCAGCAGGAGATATTAAGACGGAATGTGATGCTTGTTTTGATAGCGCCTGCCCAGCTTCATCATCGAAGCTTCATTACTGTCTGCAAGAAAAGAAAAATTACTCTAGAGGTACAAAATTAGGAAAGACTTTTGCATCTGATTTCTGCCTATGAGCAGCAACTCAAGGTCAAATGAATAAGCCATCCAGGTTGGTATCTTGTCCTGTACATATGAGATGTATAGCCAAGACTTCTGTATAGGGCTGTGATCAGAAGACAGAATTACATAGGAACTCCTCCTCATCTACATTTGAAGTGCTGGCTTAGGTGATAGTCCTTCCTTCCTGACCTCCGCGGAATCAACAGACACCACAGCATATACAGCCAACCCTACATCTTACCCAAGCCTAACAATCAAAGCTATTAATGGCTGAGCAATTATTTCCTCTAAAACCCAGCCAAAGCAGAAGACCCACTGACTTGTCGGAGCAATGTATTGTACAGGATCACCATGCGTTGAGAATTATCTGTGGTCCCACCCTGCAGCTCGGAAAATTATAGCTTGTTTTCTATTACTTGTCCCACTTCATCTGTTCTGCTATTGCTTTTTGTAAAAGGTCCCTATTGAGACAGGTACCTATTACTTTTCCTGTGACTTTAGCCTCATACTATTAATTCTCTCAGTTTGCCAACACCGACTGCCTTATCTTCTGCCTTCTCTTTCTCCTTTTCACATCCTTTCCCCATACCACACTAATTGGGCAAAGGATTCAAAGATGCCATCTTAAATGTCTGCATTCACCTGTTGTCCTTGAGTGACTCAGTTTTTGTATGCATCTCTAACTGCCTGCCTAATTACCTATCTGCACATGCACAGATGGGCCACCAGAGTTCAACCTCCGAAGGCTCACTAGAAGTGCCTCGACTGGAAGAATTATCTTCCAGCACTCGAAGAGAGCTGCACCCCCTGGGTGAACTTGGCAGGTGAAGTAACAGGAGCATGAACCTCAACGCTGGATGAGGACTGTGAACCCCGTCTGTAATCAAATGAACCGAAATGGGTATAGATTGGAACTGGAAGTTATACTTGCGCCCGCACCAGCACTTGGGGAACAGCTATTCCCATTTAGCCTCAGATCAGTTAGAGTGAGATGGAAGTGCTACCCAGGGATTTTATCCTACCGTGGGGAGTAAGCACAGTTCAGCCTTTGAGATTTGTTTTCTGACAGACTCTCTTCCTGAAGTGAAATAGCCCTAAATAGTGTAGAGGCTGAGGCTGTAATGAGCTATAGCACAGCAGGGTTTTAGAGATAGCTGGAGAACGATAAGATCCAATCCCTGGTGTCAGTGAGATAAAGTGGTTTATCTGGGCTTCCACACAGGGGAGAGCTAGCTGCTAGACCTAGCTGAAAGATAGGGGGCTGGCAACCAGGGAGATTACAACAAGAGATAAGACTCACTGGGTTTTCTGTTTACAAAGCCAGCTGTGCTAAAGCAGAATGCGCTCCCCAGGAAAAACAGTTATTCAAAACGATATACAGACCCACTAACCTGAAAGAGGGGAGGGAGAATCCAGCTGTTGGACAAGCTGTGGGAGAGGCAATTCAACCTTGTCCTCCTCGGGTCCCCACCTGCTCTTCCGCTTCTTTTTAGTAGTGCCTGTAGCAGTAGCTGTAGCTGTTGTTGCAGCAGAAGTTGTAGCTGTCTGATCAGGTGGAGTTGTAGACGATGATGGTGAAGGTGAGGGCAAGGGTGAGGGCACGGGCAAGGGCAAAGGCGAGGGCACAGGCAAGGGCAAAGGCGAGGGCACGGGCAAGGGCAGGGGCAAAGGCAAAGGTGAGGGCAAGGGCAAAGGCAAAGATGATAAGCACAAAGGCGACGGTGATGCCTCGGGACTGGTCTTCCTTTTCAGACTGGACTCTACAGGCAAGGGGGCACACACAGTGCTGGTTTTGGCCTTACGGAACTCCTCCAGTTTCTGCCGGTAATACTTGTAGCCTTTGCTGTTTGGCTCATATAAAAACCTATAAAGAAAAAGAAAAAAAAAAAAATAAAGTTTCGATGTAACAGTCATATGCAGGGGGTTGGACGTAGCACAGTTTGGTCAGGGCTTTTCTTTTCTGCAACGCTCTTGCACAACTAGCCTTCCCACACACTTCCTTGCTCTCCAGCACCATCCTGTGTGTATGTGCATGCAACGCAGGGCTCCACATGCTCTTGCAAGGTAGGCTGCAAGCCTTTGGGATCAGGAAGCGTATTTCCCATTCATGAGCAAACCACAGCTATTTTTGGTGCCAAATAAACACACAGTACTAAAAAGGATCATGTTACATTTGTGGAAACGCAAGGTCCTCCCCCAGAATTCACCTGCCTTCCAGAACACGTTTGGAAAAACTGCAAGGGCTCCACAACACGTCGGGTTTCAGTTCACAGAAGCAAACAAACATTCACATCTTACCAACGGGAATGCCAAACCACTGCCTAAAGAAACGGCTCCCAAGCTCTCTATTCAAGCTGGAAGCATTGACACTACCAGTCTGCTTAATTACACAGTGACTCCTCCTTCTGTTCCCTCATACACAAAAAACATTGCTTTATTTGCTACCCCTTCCGGAAATAGGCATCTCTGACCTTTTGGGTAAAATAAAACTCCCTAGTCTCTGTGGGAAGAACATGAACAAGCCTCAGTCTAGCAGCTATGCAAAAAAAAAAAAAAAAAAAGCATCAATATAGTCATGTTTGGTACAAACACGTTACCTTTTTGGGCTCCCTCCAATTTAAATACTTCACACAGAAAACTTGTCTATTCCTAACTCCTCTACAGTCTTCTCTTTTTAGAGGACCAGTTTAATACTTGACATAACCTCTCCTCGGGATAGTGCCCGCTCCCACGAGAAAACATAAGAGATGACAGGCCTTTCCTATCTACCACTGCACAACATGCACAGGCGAACACAAACAGCTCTCTGACGTATTTTAAAATTCACTAAATGTGGTCCTGCATCCCTCCATTTGAATAACAGCACTAAGGATTGCTTCAGGACCAAGCAGAGGGCAGGATGGGGCCCTCCCTGTGGCAAACCTGATGAAATCGTAACAAAGGAGATGGTGTTTAACTTGATCGTGCTCGGGTGGGATCACAGCAGTGTTTTAAAGTAAATAATGAAACAGCTCAGGTGTTAGCACATCTGTCTAATGTAATTCACAACACAAGGGGAGTACCCCAGAGGGCCAGAAGGCAGCCAATGAAGTGCCAAAATATCAGCAACAAAACAAGGCCTGCCGAGCCCCACTTCACTTCCAGAGAACACACCAAATTGTTTGTAAGAGCAGAAAAATGAAACATGGATGAGACCAAAGGGAGGCATTAAACAGCTGTCAGTGAGCACTGAAGAGAACAATTCACATCTGAAAGGCTGAAAAAGATATTCCAAAGGAGGACCTAATGGTGAAGGAATGCTACCTGTACGTTAGTGAAGATGCTGTGTAAAGGACATTAACTGGACAACAGCGGTATGAGTGGTGGATGGGGGCCCACATCAAAACACAGCTATAGGGAAAAAGTCAGAATTATACTAGTACATTGCAACAGAAAGCAGGTGAGGAGGGGTGGAAGTTATAAATTAATTTTGGGGAAAGCAAATCGGTTTCTCTCTCTCTGTGCCTTGCTTTAAACTGTGAAGCTTGAGAATGTAAAAGTATCAGTGCTATGTAAGTGCACTGTCCTTGTAACTTCAGACGTATCACAAGCTTGTCTATTGTTTCCCCTTAAAAATAAAAAAAAAAAAGAGACCCATCCAAGCCCCCCCCATATTACACTCAGCAGCTGGTTTCTTCCCTTACCTGAAAGCATGGTTCTCTCGGTTGTTCTGCAAGGCAATAGCTTCCACCTCGGGACCCCCGTCTGCTATGAACCTGGCCAGTTTCTCAGCAGAGTTCTTTGTCTCTTCGTCGTCTGGGGGTGAAACTTTAAGCAGGCTGTCAGTACTGGGCCCAACTCACACAAGCAACAGTCAAAGCCTATCTGTTCTAAGAACCCCAAGAGCAGAATAAGGGCAAAAGGTCGAGTTTAATTTTTAGAAATATTACACATAAACAGTCATAGAGTTTATATCACAAAAACATGATATTGCATAAGGTTGTACAACAACTTTGTAACCAGAGAAGTGCCCATTCACACATCAGCTTCCTCTGCGCCAGGAGCTAGATGAGAGCAGATTAACAGACAAGCCAGCTTTTGACTTCAAAGATGGACACTTCTTTCTCTCTACTGCAGAGGAAGTCTGTTTCTTCCTCGCGTCAGGCACTTTTCCATAGGGTTACACCTCAGCACTCGCCATTATCTCTAGTTAAAGACTTTGCCACTGACGTCCCCAGGAGCAAAGGGAAGGCCTTAGAAAACGTGGCAGACTAATACCGCATCGTAATCCCACTTGTACCTACTGTCCCTACACATCTGCTGGCCGTTTTAGGGGAGGGTTGTAGGACAGAGGAAATTCTCCATAGAACAGTCCCCATCCTCACCTGGAAGAGATGGCTACTGCAGCCTTAGTCCAAAGGCACAGAGAAGGCTCTGATCATTAATATTTCAAGCATATTTGATGTTTATAAGGAGCCAGGCAAAGACGTTATTTAGCCACGACAGCCTTATATGACATTTGCTACCTGCACAGTACCAGTGCCAGTACTCCAGTGTGCTGGCACAGGACCAGGAGGCAGAAGACATGATTATAAGCCATGGACAAGTCATAACCTTTCCTTGCTTCAATATTCCACACCTGTAAAGTATGGATAATACTGCTTAGCTTCCAAACTGTTGTATCAGTTAGTCGATATTGGTAACAAGCTCTTTCAGCCTACAGTCTATTAAACCACGATTTGTTTGAGCTGTTAGCTCATCAGCATGACAGCTAAATTGCATTAACACTCCTTTCCACAGCAAAGGAAGCTGACATAGAGAGGCTGAGTGATTCGCCAGGGCCACACGCAGGCCTGAAACAGAGGCTGGACCAGAAGCGATAAATGCCTGGCCCGCAAGACCACACTTCACCCACTAAATAATTTCTGTCTCTTAACACAGTTAACCAGATTCCACTGCTCGCACCACCTGTCTGTTGGCAGATCACCCACTTCTGCTGTTTTCCCACCTGAAAACACAGTCCCTTACTTGCAAGGATTTATGTCCCAAGCAGAAAAGAAAAGCTCCAGTTAGGGGAATGGCAGCAGAAATGGGGATTATGTTCAACAAACCAACCAACCATTTTCATTGATAACAAACCAAATAAGAACATCTGAGAAAAAGCACTTTTCCTAAAAGCGTTTTCAGGGCTGAAACACTTTCCAGAACACACACGATGGAAAATCATTTCAGTTCACTTTGTTAAGGATTTTGGAGAAATACAAGGAAAATCTCTTTCAAGAGCCCTTTACATAGAGCATGTTACAGCATGCCGTGGGCTTGGGAAACAACCGTTTTGACACTAGAGCTTGATGCCATCATGGTGATGTTTCATCACCATCTCCTTCCATTTTGAAATTTCATTTACCGGCAGCAGATTGACAGCCAAATATCCACTCCAACTGTTTCCAGAACAGACCTAACAAGCAGTTACAGAGAGAGTGAAGAAGTCAAATTTGACTTATGCAGTTCATATTCTCCAGATCCCAGTCTTAATTACCTTTCTGAGAAGAGGATGCCTGAGAACTTTGATTCTCTTTTCTTATCTCTGCCACTTTCTTTCTGTAGTAAAGGAATTCTCTGCTGTTCTTATCATGCAAAAACCTAGGGTGGAGATGGAGGAAAAAAGGGCAAAAAATATGCATCAGCAACAACTATACACAGACATTGATACTTTGGGATATAAATAGCTCAAAACCACAAAAATACAAAACAGATAAATTACTCAGAATGCACTTAAAACGTGGACTACAAAGTCTTCAGCTTGTGTAAATACACATAGCTTTAATCTAAGGACTTGCATCCAAATTTTTTGCGTCACTTGAAGGGAAATAAATAACAGCATCCTCTGATACAGGAGGGAATCCTCCGTCCACAGCCACAGAGCGTATCAATGGCAGAGGAGACAGAACCAGCCCCGAGATCGAGTCCAGGATACCCATACGCGAGATGTTGTACAGGCAGCCAGACCTCCCAGGCCGTATTCCTAACTCTAGCTGATCTGCCTCCTCAGCACCATCACAGTATCACTTTCTGCCTCAGTTTCCCCAGCTATAAAACAATTACTCACAGCAAAGCTCAAATCTACCAAACGATAATTAAACCAAACACATCCCCGAGAACTATATGCACAAGGCTGATGTTTTTCTCCTACAAAGAGACAGTGTTCTGCTTTGGAAGACAAGAGTTATCACCACACTTACGAAAAAGCTGGGTTATCCTTGTAGTCTTCCATAGCGACCTTCTCTAATTCTGGTCCCCCTTCAGCCACGAACCTAGCCAGCTTTTCCACCACTTGTCGGGTCTCCGCATCCTCTGGGGGTAAAACTTTAAGCAGGCTGTCAGTACTGGGGTTCAACTCACACACCAAACAGGCAACAGGTACATTACTTCTAAGAACCACGGCGGCAGACAAAAGTAGAACGGGAATGGGAAGAAAAAGGATGAAATGGGGGATCCAGTCTTACACAGCTGTACAAATTACAATCCCTAGGTTACTGTCAGCCTCTGCACTCCCCTAGTAGGAAGTTAATATTTTGTCTAGATTTTTCCTACAAGGAAAAGCCCACGATTCGGATCACCAAGGTTCAGGGTGCAACTTCAGTTGCAACATAATTTGCTTCTGACAATTCTACTCCATACAAAACACGATGGGGAGGAACAGGAATTTAGTTTTAACAACCACATTACTCACTAAAGATTACAGATTCCAGTCCCCAAGACATCGCTCTGTACCCAGATAGCAGAGACAGATTGTGTAGCCAGAGCACATAGTTCTTCCTACTGGCATATGCCCATGTCTCAACCCTCGCTTGGAGGGAATCCCACCAGAGACAAGAGGAGAGCTCAGTCTCCAAGAAACTGTATTTTGGCTTCTGTGCCAAGAAAGGAACCCACTAACACTGACAGTGATTACAGAGCTGATGCAGGACACATTCAATGGGAACTAAACACAGGCGTTTGTCTAGACAACAATATTTTGGGTAGGGCGCTGAACAAAGAGCACACAGGAGCAGAGCTGTCCACGCTCGATCTAGACTAGATTCGAACCCACGATCTTTAAATTAAGGGTCCGCATTCCGTCTTTGCTCCCTGCAGCCAGTGGCTACTTCTCACATTCCTGCAGTGCATTTCACGCTTAAGTTCAGACTTGCTAAGATTATGCTTTTATAAATCCCACCAGAAACAGCTAGACATGTTTTTTGTAAATATATAATGAAATAAATTATGACACAAAGCTTAGTGTGCCTTATTTAGCAACTCCAATCTAATTTTATACTTGATTAATATACACGCATGAAATTCAGATTATTAAGCAAATCTGCCTTCTGGCCTCCTAGCCCAGGTTATCCAGAGAAACTTGGTTATTTAAGTGCTGCAATATTCTTCATTGGTTTTCTATCCTACTTAAAGCGGTCAGGACCTAGAGGTGAGATTTTCTAATGAAACTTTGAAAAGAGGCAGGAACTTTGATTTTACCTGGTCATAGTTCCATGCCTTACACGTAATCTTATTTATTAACACATACAATTTTTCCCCCTACGCAGCCACACCCAAACCGAGGACTTTTCATTTTCTATCATTCAAATAAACTAAAATTCCATTTTAAATACAAGCATTATATCTATATATGTTCTAGAGAACTCAGCACTAGCCATAACAGATTTCAATTGTACAAAAGCAGAATTATTATGATTAGCAAACAATCAAGCTCCATTAAAAGCACAATGTATTTCTTCTCTACGCATTATTTTTTCCACAGAGACTTATAGGCTGGTCAAGCGCTTGCCTTGATAATTCAAATAAATCTAGGCACAAACCAGACCCCGTCTAACTATGGTGAGTGACCCATCTCCCATACCGAGTCCAGGCTGGATAAGTAATATCTAACAGCATTCAGTCCTCAGCTTTTCTGCTGAAGCTGGCTTTGGAGGAGTCCACCAGCATTAACTGGTGTCGTTTATATTTCATGACGCAGAAGTCTGCACGCAGGAACTGCGCTAAGAATACCAATTCACGGCGTAAGGAAAAAAACCCAACCCTCTACCGGGGAGAAGGTCCTCCTATCACTAGGGCAAGCGGGCCCGCACCCCAAAACAATGTAGCACAAGGTGTCATTTACCTTTAATTTCCAACCACTGCTCATAATCTTCCTCCTCATCTTCATCTGGCGACTGAAACACACTGAGGCGGTTAACGACTGGGGTCTGTTTGGAATGGGAGTAGTTCTTCGCTTGGTGCAGCATGCTGCTCAGGACCTGACCGGGGCGCTTCCCAAACAGCATAGGTTTCTTCCCAGCATTTGTTGCAGAAGTGTTTGCCGAGTTACTAGTAGAACTTGGGGGAGGTTCTTAGAAAAGAATGAGGGGAAAATAATTCCTGTGCATCCTTACTGTTTTAATCTCAGAAGGTTACAAATAACAACTCAGGCAGTAATACAGCTGCAATAGGCCGTTATTTTCAGAGTAAGTTAAAGACACCGACTGGTAAAAGCTGCATAATGAAATGAAAGCTGTGATGATTTTTACAAAGCGAGTTTCAAGCTAGAAGAGAGATGGATGCTTGTTTTACAGCACCTATAGAGGGAAAGAGGGCAAACCTCCCTATCGCATCTTGAGGAAAGACTTTAATCCAAATTTAAGGGGGTCATCGCTGCTTTAGAACTTACTCGTACTGGTAACAGCTCATAGCAGGGTTTCTAAAGTGAACATACATGGAGGCAGCTCACACAAAGCTGGTACCACCAGGAGAAGGAAGGCCTCCTGTTGCTCATAAGTCGACCTACCAGTACTTGACTTTTCCTTCTGCAGCTTGAGAAACTGCTGGAGGAAACTGCCATCATTAACAAACTTGTTGGAAACACAGGCTTCATTGTCAGTACCGTCATCTCTGAATAGAAAAAGAAAAGTAGGTGATGGTACTCATCATCCTCCCCAGCCCCCTCACACGCATTTATTTTGAACAGAAAACATGACAAATGCTAATGACTGCTAATCTCTCTCATCTACGCTGAAAACACACCCAGCTTTTCAAAAGCACAAGAACCATTCAGCTTGCTGCTTACAGCATTTACCCCAGCTCTCCACCTGGCTCCTTTACTACCCCACTGAAACAGGGTTTCTACTTGCTCTGTTACGCTACTCTGCTTCCAGGAACCCCCGGCAAGCATTTAACTGTAGAGCTGTGCTAACTCTTAAGAGTCGCGATTATAAGAAAGGTAACAAATAGGAAGCAGAAATAAAGTGTAACAATACTCTTGAAAATATACGATTGCTGTTAGCACATATCTGTTCACTCTAGCATCCGAAAAATCTGACTAGGTCAATTAGAGCGCAAGTACCCTACTCCAACCTTTAGTTACTCAATTATCAATTTCAACTTTCTCAGTATTTGCCTCCAAGCGCAAGAGCTTTGTAAAGCTTGTCTCTTCAGTGTCATTTGACAGACAAGCCCGTCTTCTGCCAGCGAAGCTCCCGTCTAAAAGCACCGTAACGCACACGTACTCTCCAAACAGAGGCAGCTGCTGTATGCTCAGGTAATTCTGTCTCGCTTGCTGCTCCAGCCTGGCCTCAATTTCTCTCTTTTTCTGCGCTATCAGCTCCTCTTGGTGAAGGATATTCACGTTCGTCTTGGCCGATTTAGACTGCGCGACCCCAAACCACCGGCTCGCTTTCCCTGCGGGAAAAGGGGGGGGGAATTAAAATGAACGCTGCGGCGCTCGGGCCCCCCCCCCCGAGCTACCGCGCCGACCGGGGGGGATGATGCCACGGCCCTGCCCGGGCACACACCCCCCCCCCCGACGTCTCCGCGGGAGGGTCGCTGCCCGCGCAGCGGCGGGGAGGCCGCCGAGCCCGGCGCGGCACCGCCGCCGCCCCCGCACCGCAGCCGGCTACCGGGCCGCAGGGCCGAGGGCGGGCTGGGGAGGGGGGAGGGGGGTGGCGGGCCGGGGGCGGCGGGGCAGGGGCCGGGGGCTCGGCGGGACCGGCCGTACCTGGCGCGTCCCTGGGGTTGTCCATTTTGGAGCTCCCGTCCCACGATGCACCGCGGCTGGCGGGGCGGGCGAGGCCAGACGGCTCTGCCGCAAAGGCCTCTGGGAGATGTAGTCCCGCGGAGGCCTCCGCCTCCCTCCCCGCGCCTCCCGCGGCAGCGAGGCCGTTCAGAGGGCTGAGCCGCCTCGCTGCGGGGGAGACGGGGGGGGCTGCAGCCGCCACGCTCCTTCCCCAGCCCCCCGACGCAGCCCGGCGACAGCGGCCGGTCGGACTACAACTCCCATGAGGCCGCGCGCGTCCCGCCGTTTCCCATCAGCGCCTCAGGCGCGCAGACCCCTCCCAGCGGCCCGCGAGGGCGGGGGCGGCGGCGGCGGCGGCGGGGCGGACTCCATATCCCGTCGGCCCCCGCGCGCCGCTCCTCGCCCCCGCCCCTCCCCTCCCGCCCGTGTTGTCGCGGCGGCCCTGAGATGGCGGCGGTGGCGGCGGGCGCGTCGGGCTCGGCGGCCGGCGCGGCCCCTCAGCAGCAACCGCCGCCTCAGCAGCAGTCGCAGCCGGCGGCGGGTGGCGCGGCGGGCTCTGGGGAGGCGGGCGGCGGAGGCGGTGGAGGGGCCGGCGGCGGGGGAGGAGGCGGAGGCGGCGGCGGCAGTGGCGGCGGCGGCGGTGGCGGCGGCGGCGCTGGGCCCGCACCGGGGTCGGGGTCGGGCGGCGGCGCGGCCGGCGGGGAGTCGTGGTACCTGGCGCTGCTGGGCCTGGCCGAGCACTTCCGCACGTCGAGCCCGCCCAAGGTGCGGCTCTGCGTGCACTGCCTGCAGGCCGTGCTGCCCCGCAAGCCCCCGGCCCGCATGGAGGCCCGCACCCATCTCCAGCTCGGCTCCGTCCTCTACCACCACACCCGCAACGGCGACCAGGCCCGCGGGCACCTGGAGAAGGCGGTGAGCCCCGGGGAGGGCGGCTGGGGCGGGGGGACGCGGGCCTGTCAGCGGGGCCGGCTTGTGGTGGTTGCAGACTAACCCGCTGTCTTCTCTTGCAGTGGTTGATATCCCAGCAAGTATCCTTTTCCTGGCCGCCCGGGCGGGGAGCGTCGCTGCCCGGCCGCCTCGCTCCTGCAGCGAGGGCTCCGATAACAAAACACCTCCGCAGAGAGAGCCTGGCCCTGGGGACGGGGTTTTAGCTGGTATTTTTAATCTACTTCTGTGGTTGCGGGCCGCTTTCCGAACACGTATGTTCTGTAAAGGGTTTTTTGGATGTTGGAGTGTTGCTGTGTTCCAGCCGGTGTTTAGTATTTACTTAACTCTGATGCCGCTAGATTCCCCAGTTTGAAGACGTTAAGTTTGAGGCAGCCAGCCTTCTGTCCGAACTGTATTGTCAGGAGGTGAGTGCACCGAGACTACTTCAGGAATTGTCGGTTGTCCTGGGGCTGCAGGGCTGCATTTAATTTGAGTGTCGTCGGTCTTCAAGTAGCATATTGTTATTAATAAGATTCATGACATTTTCAGAGGTCTGCTACGCTACTCTGTAGTGTAAATACAGAGTACTAAAGCGTAAGCCTGAAAGACTTTTGGTCTTTCTTACCGTGAAAGTTGCTGCTGGAATTGCAATGCGGGTCTTCCACAGCAAAGGAAGTTTACTTGGCCAAAGTATTTCTTTAGCCCTCACTTAGACAAAGACAGGCTAATTTCGGGGGAGGGAGGGAAGTAGATGGTTTTCCTCGGGCTTTTGTTGTGTTCCTAGGCTATTTTTATTCTTTTTCTCCGGAAAAGCCTTAACTAGTCTTTACTTTCTCTAAAGCAAATGTTTGCCTTTTCTCTCACATGCAGGAAAAAATGCACATTAGAATAGTGGCCAAAGGAGTTAAATAGCTAATACCTTTGAACAGGCTTTGAGTCGAGTGTTAGATGTATGGGCCTGCCTGTTAAAACACTTGTTTTTATTGTTTTTCATGCTTTAAGGTTCCTGACCTGTGAGACGTTAATGGGGGATCAGCACAGAATATAACCAGTTTAAAAGTTGTTATTGTTAGCGATGAGGTTCCCGGCAGCCTGTTTTTTATGTTGACTAGGGTGCCTGTTTCTGTTTCAGAATTCAGTGGATACAGCAAAACCTCTGTTACGCAAAGCCATTCAGATTTCACAGCAGACTCCGTACTGGCACTGTAGATTGCTTTTTCAACTTGCAGTAAGTGATTTGTATTGATAGCCATGTTACTGTTGCACTGTGATTGTAAAAAAACCGCTAGAAAATATCTGTATTCTTCTTAAAAAGAGCTTGGATGCCTTCCCCCCACCCCCAATGAGTGCTGCTAATGGAGAGACAAAAGAAGAAAAGCTCATGCTATAAAATAATGATACATTGGTAGGCTACGGATGGGATCGAGGCCCACTTTTGAGGGAAGAAAGCAGCAAGGATCATCCTGTGGGCACTAGTAACATGCAACTTTAGAGACAGAGCGAAATAAAATCCACCTTATGGCTTGCAGTAAGGGCAAATGTCCTCTTAAAGCCTGCTGGAATTGGAGCTTGCCAGCCTGAAGTGTTTGTTTGATTATTTTCAACCTAATTAGCAGACAGAGCAGAACTGGGGCGGGAGAAGCAGCTGGTGCAAAGGCCTCCAAGCAACGTTACTCTTCCTGTTCTGTAATATGCTCTAAGTGTGGCTTCAGCTGCACAGGTCAGACCGTCTTCACTTCTGGGAATAAACTGGTGCGTGTTGGAATTTGCAGTGTTTAAGGTTTGTTAGTCTTCAGCTGTGTCACTACTCCTCAAGCGCTGATTTTCCTGAGTGATCCAGTGCATTAGGTGGGGAGCATATCCAGAAAGTTAACTGCTCAGCGGGAAGAGCAGATTATTGCTGAAGAACTCCCCCTATTTTTCCAGGTTACACCTCTTCTCTGGTCCTAAAGAACCTCGAGGTGTTTAACGCGAGAGTTGAGGGAGTTAATTGCTCTGTACAGGTACTCTGCAGCAGAGGGCTCGTTAGGAAGCAATTTTATCTTTGAAGACTGTCTTAATAGTCACCTGTGCTTGTCTTTTTCCCCTGTCCTGATGAGCTTAAACAAGCAGACCAGCTCCCTTTAAAAGGAATTGCCAAGCTCCTTTGTGTAGTTTAGGAACAGTGAATTGTGGAGAGCCTTACTTTCCTATCGATTAAAGGACAAATGTTTACTTTGCAATGAGTTAATGCCTGAGTACTCACAAGAAGCTTAAGCGTTTTTCTCAGTGCCTCCCTCCAAAGAGGATCCTTCCTCGAAGCTTGGCATTCTTTGCTGATTCTCTTCTGTGTGGTATTTCCTTTCTGGTTCTTGCTTGACCACAGAGGCCCATGTGTCTCATCGCCTTGGTGCCTGTTCTTCTACAACTGTGCGGCTTTCTACCTGCGTTTGGAGACGGTACAAAAGGCGGCAGGCAGGAGGGAGTGAGAGGTGCTCTGGCGGCTGATCATCCTCTCCCCGTCACCTGAGGCATACCTTGCAGACTTTCTCTGCTCTTCTTGCTGAAAAACACGCTCTCTTGTTCCAGTTACTCCAATGTAACGGTCCACGGTTATATTGGAGCTGCTGGGATCTGATCTGCACATGATCTTAACGAATTACAACAGCTTTGCGTGGTATGAAACTGGGCTGAGAAATTTTCTTTGAAATGTTACGGACTTTTTTTTTTTTTGGAGAATGCCAGGTGTTCCTGGAAAATGTGTCTAAAATCAGATGATAGATTTAGCGAGTACCAGTTTAGCACTTGTCACGTAAAGCACAGGAGTAATTACATTTTTAAAAATTGCTAATTAGGTTCACAAAGAAAATGCTGATCTCTTAGGGCCTTTTTTTTTTTATTTCAGCAACTACATACACTTGAAAAAGATTTAGTATCTGCATGTGACCTTCTCGGAGTTGGAGCAGAATACGCTCGGGTGGTAGGATCAGAGTATACCAGGTGAGTTCCCTAGCCCTTTTTCCCTTCCCACAGAAAATATTTTGGTTTCCTCTACATTTTATTTAGAGATGTTCTAGTTTTATTTAGAGATGTGATTGCTACGTGGGTTTTACAGGCAAACCAATATTTCTGAGTGTTCTCTTAGATCTGAGAGTTTCTGCAGGTCTTTTCTTTTTCTGTTAAAACCAATAATGTCCACTAAGACTCTGGAGAGTCTTTTTTCAAAATGAATTTTCTTTATTGTCTTTATCGGCAAGTTTTCCCAGTAGCCTGTTTTGGCCTCAGAAGCTGTTGTAACTGGAACCGTCCAAAGCTTAGATACAAACCTGAGAGGCTGGGATTTCGATTCCTGGTGCTACGGTTGGACTGTTCCATCTAGCTTTTAAATGTGCTTTCTGCGGCAGGTTCCTTAATCCTGTACTGTCTATTGTCTTTGAGGGAGAGAATGGCAGATTTCCACCCCCCCCCCCAGGGTTTTTATGTACCGTTGTGGTTTGGGTAACTTTTTTGAGTGTGGCATCATTTTGTTTCGTTTCAGAGCACTCTTTCTGCTAAGCAAGGGGATGGTAAGTTGGATGTACTTTTTAAATAAACTATTTCCTTGTTTAACTAGTGTAATGCAAGTTACGGAGCAATGTAATATAACCTGCCTGAACATAGGTTATTTGTTTTAAGGTGTCTTGCATGCTCATCTGTGCTTTATATATTGTTTTATTCATGTGAGCAAGCACAGTATTAAAACATGCCTGGGATAAGCCTTAAGTCTGCAGGATTCTTGTGAAATTCTTGTGAATAGGTCTGGCTTTTTTTCTCCTTTACTAATTATGGCAAATAATTTTCTGGAAGGAAAAAGGATAACTGCAAATTGTCACTGGAGCCCTTGTAATCAGGGATGAAAAATCTGGTCATGTGAAAAGGCTGGTGCTCTTGCAGTAAGATATCTTGGAGTCTGTTTTTGTTTTAAACAATAGATGAACGTACCTGGGGCTCTGCTGTGGTTCTCTGAGTGTTTAAACTGCTTAGCACAAAAATAATGAATCTTTATTTAAAATTGTAGCTCCTTCTAATGGAACGAAAGCTGCAGGAGGTGCACCCTCTCCTTACCCTTTGCGGGCAGATAGTTGAAAACTGGCAAGGAAACCCCATCCAGAAAGAGTCGTTACGTGTATTCTTCTTAGTCCTGCAGGTCACGCATTACCTGGATGCTGGGCAGGTACGTGCGAGTTGTGCTTCTTACAGTTCCCATGTGAGAACGGGGGAAAAAGAGCACTGCCTCAGAAGCAGCTAATTGTTACACTGAGGTGTATTTGGGGGGACTTTTTTTTTTTTGCTGCACCGTGCTTTTGGTTAATGAAACTTAATTTCTATAGATTTTAATCACAAATGAAATGAGGAGTGAAGAAATTACATTCATTTCTTCTTCCCCGAGGAAAGGTTTGCTGTGATACGCTTATAACCATGGTGGCCACTCTCGCTTCCATATAATGTTGATGGAGATAACGGGCTTTGTGTATAATTTTGAAAAACATTGAGTGTTGGTCGTATATGCAGATATGAAGGGCTGATTGTTGTTAATCCTGGAACGGGCCTAAAGTAGTCGCTGTTCTGTCATGCTAGTGTTGTGATTTATGCATGAACTAATTTCCTGAATGTGGGGATTATTTATTGCCTGGCAAGTTTTCCCAACTAAGTAAATGTTCAAGCATCTGGGCTGCGGCAGCTATGTCTGATGTGAGTCATCTTCCGCAGGTGAAGAGTGTGAAGCCGTGCCTGAAACAGCTTCAGCAGTGCATCCAGACCATCTCCACGCTGCACGATGATGAAATTCTGCCCAGCAACCCCGCTGATCTCTTTCACTGGCTGCCCAAGGAACACATGTGTGTGCTTGTCTACTTGGTGAGAAGCTCTTTTTTTACTTAATGTATATTGCTAATTAATGAGGAATTGGTTAAAAATTGCTTGGAGCCAGCAGCGATAGATTCTGCAGACCATATGCTGCTTTACGTTACACTGACAGCTTAATTCTGCCACAGCACCTCTGAGACTATTGCTCTCAGTGATGTCAGCGTTTGAAGAGACTGTGCAAGAAGTCTGGACACCGGAATGTAATTTTATTAATATCCAAGCCAAATAGAATCAATTAACTCATACGAAGTAGAGCTCTGTTGGCTTATTTTTACCAACAGAGTGACAATCTTGACTTCAAATTCCTGAAACTGGTTGCCCCACTTCTTGAATATTGTTATGCTCCTGAATGATGTCAAAATTTAGTTTAAAAAGCTGATAACTGAGGAGTTGTGTGAACTCCCAGACCTTTCCTCTGTGCAAAGATAATTTTTGGTAATCTTTCCTGTGTTTTCCGGCAGGTGACAGTGATGCATTCCATGCAGGCAGGGTACCTGGAGAAGGCTCAGAAGTACACAGACAAAGCACTCATGCAGCTAGAGAAGCTAAAAAGTAAGGATAAGGATTATAATTTAGCTGATGCCGCAAGATTCCATTACTTGTTGCTAATTTAGATTAAAAAACAAAACCACAGCAACCTTATTCAGCTCCCTGGGACAGCCTGCTGTCAGTCTGTTTCTGCCACATCTGAGAACTTTGCTCTGTTTTAAAACTGGATAGTTAATTTAAACACAGAAATCAAGGTTTGGGGGGGTTTATCGTAACTCAGTAAATGGGGCTGTAAATACGTGCACTTTCATGCTGCCTTTCTGATTGTCCGTGTATTTGGTTATCCAAGCTTTTCATTCTCTAAAACGAGCATGTGTTCCCAGGGAGTTTTTCCTTAACTGGTGCTCAGACTCCCGCTCCCGACGGTTCAGGCATCGTGGGTTTGGTGGGGTTTTTTTTGTTTTTTAAACCGGTGCCATCCTTCCCGTGGCACGTGGAAGAAGAGCCGGGCGGTACGCTGACTCTCCTGACACCAGGTGGCCCAGCCAAAGACATCACTCTCTAGATTTCCACAAAGGAATCTTTGTGTTGAAGCCTTGCTGGACCACCTGCGATTGAGGAGGCTGGCTAGGCGCGGGGGAGGCTGCGTGCTTAGGATGTTAATATTGTCTTAACTTCACTTACTGAATTACTTTTCCCTCTCCAGTGTTGGACTGCAGTCCTATCTTGTCATCTTTCCAAGTTATTTTGTTGGAACACATTATCATGTGTCGGCTTGTCACGGGACACAAAGCCACAGCATTGCAGGAGGTAAAAATGGGTTTTGATCATTTCCCGTGTTGTGGATGGATGCAGTGATAACTTAAAATACGGGAATTTCAGTTTTGAGGAAGATACTTGGGCTGAGACGGGGATTGCGGCAGTGCTGACTGCTGGAACTAACAGATACAGTCAGGCCTGACGGTGCTCAGGATACCGCAACTCTGAAGCCATGGAATTAGCCTCCTCTTAAGTATTTTATTTAAGAACACTTTGGAGTTGCTCATGGAGCCAACAGTAATTGATCAGTGGCTAAAACTGACACCTTCCTGGTACTTCTCAGTCTAATTCTGGTGCCTCTTCCCTTTCCCTCAGATCCATGACTGAGAGTGGCTCTTACTCTTCCTGTTAGCGTTCCTGTCTTGTCCAAGTATTTCCCAATTTTTAAGGTTCCCCGCCTTTCTGTCCTTTCTTCCTCTTACCTAGTTTAGGGGGAAGGAAGAGGGGGGACAGCCTTCCTCTAACGCAGGAAAGAACCGTGCTTTTTTCCCATTCTTAGTCATTTTTAATTCCTGCTCATCCATCCCTTATTTATAGGACACGCTGCTGTATCATCGCATCCTCTGCCGCCAGCCTTCTCATGAGTGTGCTCGGGGGGGTGGGGGGGAAATTTAGCCTGTTAGAAGAAGTGTCATTGGTTCTGGCTCATAAAACTCATCACAAGCACATACCCCGTGGAAGATTTTGATTCCAGTTTTTCTGTTGCGTGCCAACTCGAATTCTGAGCGTGTCAGAAGAGATCTGTGACTTGGTTTGCAGGTGGTGCCACCATATGGTGGAGCTGCTGCAAAGCAAATACTTCAAAACCAGTTTGAGCGTGCGTCTGTGGGAGGAGTGTGTGTGGAGCAGCGCGTGTACCTTGGCTTGAGGCAAGTCTAGCCTCCGCTTTTACCTAGGAGCATGACTTAGGATTCTTGAACCAATCACTGAAACGCACTGAACGACATGTATGATGCGAGTAGATGGATTTAGAGCATAAAATGAAACGGAGAAAAAATATCTTAAAATACTATTTTTTTTTTTCCTAACAGATTTCACAAGTCTGTCAGCTCTGCCAGCAGTCTCCCAGACTGTTTTCTAATCACGCTGCCCAGCTGCACACTCTATTAGTAAGTGTCTGTGATCAGCAGTAAGCTTTTAACTCTTTGGAAGACCCTACCCGAGACTCGCGCTCATCACCAGTAACTAATGAGAACGTAGTGAGGCAGACAGCAAGATTTCCTGCTGAGTAATGGGGTCTGCGTTACCGATTGCCAGTCCTGCTGGGGGGACTCACACCCCGTGTTATTTAAGCCCGTCAAAGGCTTAAATCCCTTTTTAAAATAAGTGACGTGTAGCGTGATAGGTAGTATGCAAGGTAAATACGCGAGATTTATACTGTGCGCGTTTGAGACAGCGTGGTGTGGGAACTGTGTAAGGGGAGGAATTTATGTAGCGTCGCTGTTTGAGTATTACAAGAAATTAAGAGGGTTTTCTTATCTAAGTGGGGCGTTTTTTACAGGAACGTGCTATTTTGAAGGACTTTGTGTAGAAGTTGCTTACTTTTCCCAGAGCCAAGCAAAACCAAGGCTTGTGGTTACCTTTTTTCCTGCTAATATCCCGAGACTTGTGTGGTTTTGTGCGTGCCTCTCTTTGCATTCTCGGCTTGCTATGATTGTATTATGCGTTACCTTAGAAATACCATGTCTTCTACAGGGGCTCTACTGCATTTCTGTTAATTGCATGGACAATGCAGAAGCACAGTTTACTACAGCACTGAGGGTAAGGTTTTCTTCCCAAACTATTTGCTGTGGATGTTCAATGTGGAAACGGGCTTGTTGCAATTGTTGTGTGGGTCACCGAACAGTTGAGGTTGGAAGGGAAATCTGGAGATCATCTATAGTAGTTGCACTAGTTCATTTTTTTTCTACGCTGATCACAGTTCGGGTCAGGAGGATTTATTAATAGCAAAATATCAGACGCCAAATCTGTGACTTATATGGGGTGAACAAATTCTGGGTTAGATGCCGAAGTATTTGACTGTGCTGTTGGTATCTTGTTTATTTTAGCTCACTACACATCAAGAACTGTGGGCATTTATTGTGACAAACTTAGCCAGCGTGTACATCAGGGAAGGCAACCGGCATCAAGAGGTAAGCTGGTTCCTGACTGTCGTTCTAAAAGTCAGAACTTTCTCGGAGAGAAAACAGCTACTGTGCTTGGACTGCTCTTTTTTTTCTCCTGAGCATTTTTGCAAAGCAGTGCCTTGTCTGGCAGCCAGGCAACTCCTTAATCAGGGTAGTGTCAATTAGCGGTAAAGAACCAGTGGTATCAGCTGGCCTAGCTGCAAACCACCGAAGCAGAGTATTCTGGACCGTACACAGAATTCGCTCCAGCACTGGGAGGGCAAGCTTCCCAGCGTGAAGTGCGTGGTTAACTGTCATCTTGACTCATTCAACCTGTTTGCTTCAGTTTCCATCTGTTTAGGGGTTTTATTAGATTACATAAAACCTAGAAAGGTTTAACTAAACGTCCAGAAATAGGTATGTGCACGTCTGTCTTCATTTTGCTTCAGCGGTGTGCCTGAAGCAGTATTAGTACAGAAATTCAGCTGTGCGCGCTCTTTCAGTGACGTGTCTGATCCCTCGGCAGTAACTTCTCGGAGACGTGCTTGCCGGTTTCTTGTGAAGAGGCTGTAAATGAACTTTTTCACCAAGCACACAGTACTTTATTTTTGCTCTCTAAGCTTTTTAACAATGATTTTAAAAGTTGACTTTTTTTTTTGCTTAGTTGATTTCTGGTTTTAATCAAATAGCAGATCTGATACAGCATCCATTTGGGTCTTGAACAGCTCAGTTAGATACGACAGCTAAAAGTTTTCTGAGGAAATACTAACGTTGTATAGAAAGTTCTGTAAAGTCAGAGAAAGCATATTTTGTATAAAACTTGATATTAGGATCAAAATGGGCATGAAAACGCCTAATGTTGGAATGTTTGTGCTATGATCTAACCGGTACGAGTAAACCTGAGTGTGTTTGTGGTGACTGGCGCCATTTTGATTCGATGTGCCCTTCCTATAAAAACACTTGCTGTCAGTACTGTAAGCCTGTATATGTGAGAAATGCTGATTATCTTTCTTTTCCCCTCCCACTTTGTAGCTTTACAGCTTATTGGAAAGGATAAATCCAGACCATAATTTTCCTGTGAGGTGAGAATTCCAGAAACTATCTACGTGCTGATGTTGCATTGGGGATGGTAATACTGGATTTGTAGCAGGCTTTTTTTAAAAGAAAACAAAATAATCAACTTCTTTTCAAGGCAGAAGTTCTGACCACGCATTAAATATAATGTTTTGTTTGGAGATTTGATTATTAGGCAAATTCCTAGAAATCTGTCTGTAGTGCATTGAATCACTGCACAATGCCTGGATTTCAATGCCTTGCTTTGTCCGTAGCTCTCACTGTCTTCGAGCAGCAGCTTTCTACATCCGAGGTCTGTTCTCCTTCTTTCAAGGAAGATACAATGAGGCAAAGTGAGTATAAATCGGTGCACTTGGAAGGTGGGGAGGGGGGAAGGAGAAACTAAATCGAGCTTTTCAAGATAAAAATGAAAAGCCTGAGGCCTTGCTTTCAAACCTGCTAGATCTTCTCCCTGTGGATTTAGTCAACATTCTGGTTTTTACTTCGGGGGAAAATACCATGAAGCTGTTTGGTTTAGATCTCTCTAGTTCTGAATGCTAATAACACGACTTGTGCAGTGTCTGCGGTGGCACATCTGAAACAAAAGCTTTTCAGAGGAGGACCTGTATTATAGTCATTTTTGCTAAATGAAAGGTGAGGTTTGGGAATTAAGTGCTTTGTTTAAGGTCACCTGCAGCACACATTCCGAAGTGCTAATATTTACTGATTGGATTAATTCGGTTCTTAATGATGTTTCTTACATACTGGAGGGAAAGTGGAGTTTTTAAAACACTTTTTTTGCTCTGTTTTGGTAGACGATTTCTGCGAGAGACGCTGAAAATGTCAAATGCAGAAGACTTGAATCGATTAACAGCATGTTCTCTCGTACTCCTGGGTCATATATTCTATGTGTTAGGGAATCACAGGGTAAGCCTTCACTGTCTGGTATTACTGTGTAAATGTTTGACTTGTCATTTGCCAAAGAAAATCAGGACACTTTGTGAAATTAATCTTATTTTAAGAATGCTTGTTTATTGGTATCCCACTAAAAGTTGGCAGCTTATTGACTTACATAATTCTGTAGCTGTAATTTGCATGCTTAATAACACTTTAACGAAGTAGTAGTGTTTGAAGTCTGTTCTAGAAGTGTGTGTTTTATAATGCCTGAAATCACTTGAAAAAAGGAGCTGAATAAAGGACAAATAACATCATTCAACTGGATTGTTTTGGAAGGAATTGTGGGTACAAGCTCCTTAATTCTCACCATATGCCAGAATGCATGAAATATTGCTATTATCTTGCACAACATAGACACCGTAATTATAATTCCTAGGCCAGAGCAAAATTCTAGGCAGCTTTAGATGGTGCGTTTGGGTTATTGTCCCATTAAGCACTTCCATGTCCTAGCTAGGACATGGCAGCAATTAGACAAATTTTTCGTCACAAATTTAACATCTCTAGGTAATGTGTATCTGCAAGGGGGGGAAAAAAAAATACCCATTTTATTTTGATATCTGCTCTTCACCAGGAAAGTAATAATATGGTAGTACCAGCCATGCAGCTTGCAAGCAAGATACCAGATATGTCTGTGCAGCTGTGGTCTTCAGCTCTGTTGAGAGGTAAGTTAGGAAAAGGTCTTGTACTTTAAAAAAGCGGCAAAGAGCCCATTGCTGCAGACTGGGGATGGGGGGGGGGGGTGTGTGTGTGTGCCAATGCCAGCACTCGCCGAGAGACTGCCTGGGTTTACAAAATACCGCTAGAAGTGCAAGATGGTTCTTCCCGTTACTGATCTTCAGCCCCGCTGGCATCCTGTTTGGCCGCAGCTCTGGCACTGCGGTCGGACACCCCAGTCGGTATTTTGTCGGGGCTGTAAGATGCCCGGGGTGAGGCGGCCCTGGAGAGCTCCAGCATCCCCGTGTAACGGGTGTGAGGCAGCAGTCGGGTTTCTGCTGCCGGGGCTGTAACTGGTGACCCTGTGGAAAGGGCTCCGGTTCGCACCCCTGCAGCATCTATTCTGCTGTTGCTCTGCTTTTCTTTGACTGCAGTTCCAGTTGTAGTAAACACTTCGTTAAGTTTCGCTTAGGCTTTGCTTCTGTGTATGGGCTTTAATAAATGTAAGAGACTATTATATCACTTCATACGTGAATATTGTTTAATCTGACTTGCACAGGCCCCAGGATGCTTTGTTCAAATATTGACTAGCTTCTTGGCAGACCGACAACATTAATGCTGCAATTGATTTGCTCTCACTAGAAAATAAAGCAGTAACTCTACCCTTTTTCCAAGAACTTACCCCGCAGCTTCAATTCGTATTAAATTGTCATGTTTACTATAAGCATGGTGCTCTGCGTTGAGCACTGTCGGCCGGGCTTATTTTCTGCTTTGCTGTTGCCTTTGCTACAAAACCGCCTCCAGGCAATTGAAATACTTTTCTTATTCATTTCCAAGTGGTAGTTCACGTACAAAACATGCCGATAGTACAATGATGAATCCGCTGTAGATGAAACACCACCCCGCGTTCAGCTGCTGTTGCCTCCGGTTGTATCCAGTAGCCTGGGAATAGCGAGAGGCAGTTTCTGTTCTGCTTTGAGTTTTCCTAAGAGAAAAGGAGCTCTATAGTTCCTCTATAGAACTAATTGCCTACTCTTGAAGAAAAGGTGCTTGATGAGGAATAACAAAACACAACCACATGTTCATCGATAGGAGGTGCAGCGTCTCAGGCCCTGCCACGCTGTGCTGCTTGTAATTTTTAGCTGAAATTGTGTGATTCTTAGTAGGTTACCAGTCTTAAATCTAATTGAGCTAATACCCGTGAGTAAACCTCACAGAAAACAAGACGCTAGGATCAGCTTTTGGCGTATGCAAAGCAGCAGCCTTCTGTAGCCCCCCCCCTAAAAGCAGGGATTCATCAAAGAAAGTGTTGCTTGACCTCCGAGACCTGTGTGGTGAATGGTGGAGCTGCAGTGAGGAACCTGCGAGTCTCTCCTGTTCCCACTAGATGGTGCTGGAAACTGAAAAGACGAAACGCAAACTGCACAGGGGCTGTTACTGGCGTGAGGAGTTTGCTTCCTCCTTTTACAGCTACTGTAATGTTATTTTTTTTAATAGTTGGAAGCTAAAATGACACTAAATCCTGCAGTGCGCGCTGCCAAGACTATTGGAAAAAGGAAGGCTTCGGGTTCCCCATGTGCCCCTGCTTCTCTTAAAAGGGGTTTTCATTCAGAAGTGGTATGACTTAGGTATACTGGCTGTTTAACTCAATTATTGGATTTGTCAAATACAGGGAACGGTCCTTTCAGATAAGAGAGCTGCTCAGTTGAAAACAAGTACAAACGGTGTTTCTTGGTGGGCACACGATGCTCTTGTCTTTCAGACCTGAACAAAGCCTGTGGAAACGCCATGGATGCACACGAGGCAGCACAGATGCATCAAAACTTCTCGCAACAGCTCCTCCAGGACCACATTGAAGCATGCAGTCTTCCAGAACACAATCTAATCACGGTAAGCCGTCTTCATCTTGCAGTTACGAGCGTTTTTGAGGCAAAACAATGTGTTTTGCTTTCCTTTATTATTCCTTTCTTCTGCTGAGCACGCTTCTCAGCAAGTTGCCAAAATTTGGTCTACTTCCTAAAATTTAAACTGGACTGATAACAGGAGAAGGAAGTGTGACTCAATTAATTCACTTTTACGAAGTTTTTTTGGTGGGTATGGTCTTTGTTTCTTAGAAGTGTTTTCGTGGTACGCCAGAACTTAGGTGTGTTAAATGGCTTTTGTAGCAGGTAGCCACTTCATTTTGGTGACAACTATTACTTTTGAAAGGAACCATGTTCTCAGGTTTTAATTTTAATGTTTAGGTCATCCAGTCTGCCTTGCTCTGGGGAATGCTTTGTTGTACACTGCTACAAATACAGTTTCTATTGATACTTTAGCATTCCTAAGGGTTTTTTTTTTCCACTTACCTATAAATCTGAATTTCCAGTTAAGATACCATTTGATGTCCGTATAGCCATTGCCTTAAGGTGCAGCTGTCTTTGGACTTCAAATATTGATGTCCTTCCTGTCAGAAACATTTTTAGCACCGTTTTAAAAATACAGAATGCTTTCCTAAGCTGTAACTCAGCAAGGGCGTAAGATAACTTACTGTTCTGGACTGAAATAATGTCCAAATGGGAATGTGAGATGCAGTGAACTCGACATCTTTTTCCCAACATTCCCTTTTGGGGAGAAGAAAGGAGGAAAAAAGGCCAATAGGAAGACGCTATTTGCTGGCTTTACTTGCAAAGGGATCCTGAGACTTGTGAGAATGAAAGTGTTGGTGCTGCAGCCCGTGTTGAGAGACCCCCACAGCCAGGTGCCTGCCTCCATCGTGGGCCAGGCACAGAGACATGAGCCAGTGCTCCAGCCTCCGCTGTCTTTGCTTGCCATTGCTGGCTTTTGCATAATCTGTGCTGCATTAAAAATCTGGAGGGGGAAGAGGATTAAGAAACAAATATTAAATCTGCCCATTTTAGAAGATTTTGGCTAATGTGCGAGGAAAATATTTTAGTAATGAAACGGGTGAGAACCAGAGGCTTTACTTGCTCTGGAAACACTACAAGCTGCAGTGTATAATGGGCTCAAACAGACACATCTAAAGTTAGGTCCCTCATTTGTGCAAGTCATGGTTTCCCGTGTTTGGATGGTCCAGACGTTTACCTGTAAGAGCAGGAAATGCTTTCACTTGATTGTCCTTGACCCGGGATTCAGCACGGGAGTCAGCTGGGTTTGGAATGACGGGCATGCGGAGTGGCTTCGAAAGAAATACCGTTCAAGGGACGGGAGCTCCACGCATGTAAAACAAAGTCAAACCTGATACGCAACTTCTCGTGATGAAATCTTTTAATTACCTCAAGGTAGTGAACGTCTGTGTGGCGAGCTCCTTCCTCTGGCCTCGCCGCCATTCCTCCCCTCCCCAGGCAGCGGCTGTAGGATTTTCATGCTGTTTGTTATCTTTCAGTGGACAGATGGACCACCTCCTGTACAGTTCCAGGCACAGAACGGACCCACCACCAGCCTGGCCAGTCTCCTGTGAAACAGAATAACTATCAGGACAGTGTGTTTAAAAAGAAAAAAAAAAAAATGCCAAAAAAGGAGAAAAAATACATGCAAAATCTTTTCTTCAAAGAAAAGGCAGCGAATTCCTCTTCTAGTGAGGGCCTTGTAGGAAACAGATTGCATAAAGACAACGTACATTTCATAGACTTGCAAAGTGAGAAGGGCATTTTAAGCTGCTTTTACATAATGTGTGTGAATATACAACTAGTGTGTATATACCTACTGGTTTTAATCTGCTTTCCTCTTACTGAGAATTAAGGTTTAGTCCAAAGGACACTTGTTCCTTAAATTGTTAGACACCTACTTTTTAAAAATTGTCACAGAAAACGAGGAGGGAGGACTCGCGCAGTCTTGAATACCAATTGTATTCTAAATACTTAACCCTTCCCTGGAGTACGATGCATGCCAGTTTTAATGTTTTCTGTGCCCTTCCACTCCTGGAAATAATTGGATTAAATCATGGTTGATTGTAGGGTGCCCTAAAGTTCTAAATCTAGTCTCTGAGGTAATACTCTTTCCTTCTCATTGTCTGCAAGTCGTTGCCAGTGCTGTTCGTAGCCTTGCAGTGAAGCTAAGGAGGAGATCGGCGAGATCTGACGGGCGGGGTGTTTGCAGCTGGGGGTGTGTTAGCACCCTCGGGCTGGCCTCCAGGCTGAGCGGAGCAGACTTGCGCTGTTGTCAGAGGAGCGGGTTCCACCTCCCGGATTCATGAGTGTGTGACAATGTGCCACCACTTCGTCCCCATGAGGGTCTTCCTTCCGTCTCCCTGCACTGATGTCCAGTCCCGCGCGGGGTAAGGCAGAACCGCAGCTCTCTCCGTCTCTGCTACTTTGTCGTGATTTGTACAGAAGGAGGAAAGTTTTGGCCTCCTGTCTAGTCCCTCTGTGGCCAAGCACCTGGGAAACAGCATTTTGCATCTTTACTGCAGCCTCACCAAGGGAAGGCAGCATCTGTGCCTTACTGATTTTTACAAGTGATTGAAGTCAGAGTTAAACTAGGTGGTTAAAACCCAGATCCGATATAAGCCAGAGGCTTATGATAAAAACTAAACTATAGCCTTGCCCTTGGCAAAAACTTAACATTTCCAAACTTTTCTGTGTTAGCTTTCCTGTTCTATCTCAGTTTTTTTGAACTCTTCAGCTGTGGGTTCTCACTGCATTTGCCTGTGCCTCTGCAGCTGTCTCAAAACAGGAGAGACGAGGCCCAAGTTCGTTCTGCAGAAAACAGTGTGAGAGTTGTTAATTCCATGAAGCATCAGCAGCTTTATAGCAAGGATCTGTGCCAGTCCGTCGTAGTGCCATGTAAAGCTTGTGAGGTTCATGGGGTTTAATAAAGGCGTTTTTCTCTCTTGGTAGCTCTGCATATTTATCTCCCAACTTAAAAGGGGGAGGGAAAAGGAATCTGCTAGAAAAATTACTTCTGTAAGGCCTTCTGTGATTGCTTCTTTTTCTGAGGGGGGAGGAGGAGAATATTTATAGGAAATATTTGACCCCCTCAAACCTTTAGAACTTTCATTGTAGAAGGAATACTGTGAAATCTGTCTTTAATCATAGAATGGTTTGGGTTGGAAGGGACCTTAAGGATCATCTAGTCCAACCGCCAATGATCGTTCTTTTTCAAAGTCTTGTCCTCTGTCTTAGCAACAGCTCACAGAGACGCTTGCTCTTTGTGATTCAAACCCCTCAGTTTTTACCACTGAATGATATTAAGGGGATGAGTGCTTGTCCAATTACCAAAATAGGATTTTGTTTCCTCTACTGGACATGCGATGCCGAGTTAGATCCCGTTCTCAGACATTTACTCTTGCAGAAGCCATGTATATTTTAGGCCTTGCTAAATCTCCCGACGGGGAAAACATAGCCTCAATATTGGTACAGGGAGAGAGTCTTATTGCTGGGTTCGCAAGAAAAAAATTCAGTGCTGTTTACAGTCTCCCTTAGAACCCAGAAAAAAAAAAATAGGAAGGAAATCTGAGAGTTAGCGTGCAGGGTATTTGGAGGTACCAAAATACAGGGAGAATCCACGCAGACGGACCCTGTTCTTCATCACTTGCTCCTTGAGATCATGTTCTGTGTCTGCCACCGGGCTCTCGCGGTCTGTCCCGAGCACAGCTCCTGTCCCCGTTGGAATCACAGAGCTGACAGCCGGCCTGCTGCGGCATTCCTGTGGAAGCTGCCAGGCTCACAGCACCGGGGGCGGGAGCCCGTCTCCATGCCAGCACCTCGGTGGCAGCGCGCTGCCCGTGTGGCCCCGGTCCGTGGCGAGAGGAGGTGGGTTCCTGCTCGCTCTGCTGCAGGGCTGAGACAGCCAGGCTGTGCCGCAGGCATCTGCTAGAGACGGAACAACTTCACAAGCTCAACAGCTGTCACGTGCTTGGATTTTGATCAGGAATGATCAGGCAAATCCTACCTTAGGAATATTGATACCCCATGGACTATTTTTAAGTCTCTGGTTTTTTTGTGTGTGTATGGGAAGCGGTATCTCTCTTTGGCTGTTCCCTCCGTAAGTCACCGAGTTGCAAGAACTCGGTACCTGTTTTGAAGCGCCTAAATACAATGGCCATTTTCTTGACAGTGCTCTTGGCAGCTGAGGAATGACTAGTAACTGAAAAAGCTGTACTTCAAAATCTGCTAGAGTCCCATTCAGGTAATCCAGGCATTCTCTTTTTTTGTCTTCTGTCATCCAGTCCGAGGCTGTTCCTTAACTGATTACGTGCCCATGGCAACAATAATAAATTGTTTTACATGTTGGCCAAAAAAGTGCTGCTTCTATAAGGCAACGTTAAAAAAAACCCCAACTCTAGAGAGCTGTGGTTTGGGCTGAGTTTAAGAAAAGCATTCCGCAGCAAGCGAGATGTCCACCGGTGCCCGTTCAGGTAGCTGCATCTCCCGACCTTATCCTGCTGCTCAGGGACCTGCAGAGCTGAAGACTGTGTTACAGGAGAGCGATTTGCAGTGGCAATTTTCTGGCTTCTCGTCGTCGGTACTCGTGTGCGAACCAGGCTGCTTTGTAGTTCAGATCCCCTGCCAGTCTGTTCTCGGGAGGGAAGGAAGTACTTGAGGGAAAGGCTGCCTGCTCGCTTCTGATGTAAGTGCGCTCAGGTTTTAACAGGAACCATTTGCCAAATGTGGTAGCTGAACTCGTAATGCCAGGAGGAGCAACCTGGGATTTCCCTGCCTGTGACAAGCCGGCTTCACCTGGGCTTTTCCTTTGTGCAGAACAGCACTCGGCCGCGCTCACCCACAGCCCTGTGGCGTTCAGAACTCTGCTCCGTTACCAGAGTCCTCTTCCCATCACAGAATTTCAAAAATCATGTAAATTTGAAAATAACTTGGTGATTTTCTATCTCTAAAATTCAATGTACATTTGTTACAATGTACAGTGCTTTTTAACTACACTTGTATATTAAATTATTTAATAGTTTTTGCTTTTCAGTATCTTTTGTATGTAGCAGAGATTAAAACAAGGACCTCATAACTGAAGTTCTTCCTAATTTTCGAATGCGTATGTAAAGTTGAACAGAAAACTAGAAGTTTACAGTTTACAGATAATGTTAAGTGCTTGGTCTGTCTAACTTGATTTGAACAACATATTTCTAATCTTTCTTGTCCGATCATTTAATTCTCTACAGAAACAAACATGAAGTCTTTTATGAACTTCTAAAAAAATTATTCTTCTAAAGATGTAATTTAGAGAACTGTACAGTTTTTTTTCTCCAGTATTTTTAAATGAGTAGCAAAATCTTACACAGAAGCATCTAATCACTGTTTTGTAGATAGTGTAAAAACTGATATATGTATAGAGAATGCAGTCTGAAGAAGTGTTTGCCTGTTGTATTCCATTTCCTACAGTACGAACATCAGAAAGGCCCACGTACACAGGAAATCTAGATCAACCTGGCAGCTGGGGAATTTAAAAAAAAAAAAAAATAGAAATCATGAACTTCATCCCCTGCCATCCCATGTGTGCGCTCACTGTGCCACCACAAGCAAAAGTTGACATTGATAAAACGTTAGGGCCTTAAGTTGCTATGCTGCCTGTGGACACACGGAGTTCAGCATTCCACGTTGCTTCACTGCTTTAATTTTATTCAGTTTTTCCAAATTCTCCAGAAAGTAAAATTATGATAGAAGGAGTTCAGTAACGTCCCATTTTACTTTGGAGACTACTGACCTCTCCGAACCACGCTGGATGATCCCGTTTCCGTAACGTACGGCAGTTCTTGCCACAGCGGTGAGAAGTGAGTGAGAAGGAAATCTTGTCGGTAGTTCAGGCTGTACAGAACACTTGGAGAAATCGGGATGAAATAACACCCGTCTGTGCTCTTCTACTGTCTGTCTTAGCAAGTGTATTTAATTGTTTCCTGCAGTGAACCTTTAAATGTTATGTCAGGTTTGTACAATGTATTGTTAAGTGTTTGTAGTTCTCCATAAGTAGCAGGACGTGTACCTTCTGCCAGTGCTCCTTCCTGAAGCTGTAAATACAGTAACTCATGTAATGAGATGGAACCGGGGGCATTTACTTTGTTGCCTTTGTTTCCTCTCGTTTTCTATATTAGAAGAATTTTTAAATAAAGTTTAATTTTACTTCTTCTAGCAGCTTGTAGAATGCTAATTCCTTTAGTTGATCTGCAGGCAATCCTGCCTACAAAGGACTCCTTTTATGTGGCAACAGTGACTTGCCCCATCGCCCAGCCCGGCGCTGGGAGTTGTTCAAGGCCCTGTCCTGGCTGTGGGACGGGAGGGCAGGAAGCCGCAGACGGCGCGTGCTAGTCGGTGCATGAAAAAGAGCACCGAGGCTGCCCGCGGAGGGGTGCCGGGGGCGCGCGGGGCGCGGGGATAGATCGCTGCCGTGCCTGCGGTCGGGCCGAGGGCTCCTGCCTGGAACGAGAACCAGAATTTCCTGCTTGAAAACGTCCGCCTGACTGCTCGCCTTAGCACGCTGGAGACGGCCGAGGAGGGTGGCTGTGAACCTGCTCTGGAGCCGGCTGGAACCCTGGCAGGCGTCTGGGTTAAAACAAGACTTTTGTGGATTGGTCAAACACCTGGAATTTTTCTTATTTGGTCTAGGACAGAAGTATTTTTCACTGCAGCTGTGCAGTCAAGAAGGATGCTGACTGTATTTGATCTTCACGAATGGGATCTGGTTTAATGGAGATTGCTTTTTGTCTCTTTTATCCCAAAATTTTCTGGCAGGTATTTTTACATTTTGAGCTCAAATTTAAAAGGAAGAAGAAAACTACTGAATTAATTTGTCTGGAAGTGACATTTTGAAGAAACTAAAAATTTAAAAACTTACTGCAGACTGTCCCTTTCCAAAACGTCACCTGAGCTGCTAAGCTAGTCCCTTGCATTTCACCGTAGGAGCCGAGTAGGTTTTGTTCCAACAACTTACTCGCTATATGAAAATTTTAACCCAAAAGGCAGCTTCCTTTCTGTCAAAATTAAGACTCGGCTATGCTGACACTCCGTTCTCCTTACCCTGGTTATCTGCAGTTTCTTCCTCAGACAAAAAACTGCATCTGGCATTAAACTGAGCTATCATCACCTTGTCTTCTCCGTTCTGCCTCGTTCATCTGCTGTCGGGGCTGACTCGAATCTCCTCCGAAGCAGCTCCTCAGAGAGGATGTACCTAGTGGCAAAACTCCATGTGAAACACATCTAAAATACATTGGCCAGAAGTACAGAAGTTTGGTACTTGCCTAATAGATCCAGAGACGCATCCAGAGTGGATCCTCTTTGTATTTTACTGCGTAGAGGCCTGTCGTGAGCTGACAAAGCAAAATTAAGACGCCAGCCTGCTGCACAACAAGCGACTGTAAGTTTTCTTTCGTCAAGTATTTTTGCTGTTGTTTAGCTTATTCCACGTAACCCCTCAGCACGGTTGAAACATAAAGGAGAAAACAGATCTTCCAGCGTGTGCTAGGACTACCGGATACCGCCTTTGCAGATGGCAAAGCTTGCCATCACCTCGGTAAAATTCCGGCCAACCAAGACAAGAAAAAAGTTAGCAAAGCGATTTCTGGAAATAACTTTACCTAGCTTCTAGGTAATGAAATGCGTCTCGTGCTAGACCTGTTTTGAAACTCTCCTGATGACACCGTAAGGGAAGTAAGTCGAGATGCACGCCTCCGTGTGTGCGTGCCCCTGTGGATTAAAGCATCGCTTCAGAAGGATGGAGCCCTTAGTAGTTAACCGTAAAGTTTTGAATGGCTTGAGGTGAAGCCAGTGGCTTTCAGTGCTTTGGGAGAAGTCATTAACCAGGGTAACAACTGGTTGTGAGCTGCGCTATTAACCCGTAGTTATTTGTAGCTGAAACTGTCTTGTACGAAGGGTGGAGGGAGGTACTTGATAGCAAGAAAACTTGTGTTCAGTCTTACATAAAGGATACTGAACACAAAGTTGTTAACAGAAATGGTGAATCTTTAATCTAGAGTGGGAAACAGCTATGAAAAGCTGAGCGCGTTGGAACTTTCCTGACCAAAGGCTGAATGCGCTCCAGGAGCAGGCGCGTGCTGGAGAGGGAGGGATGAGGCCGGCGTTCTAGCTCTGGTTCTACTGCTCTTTCCTTGCAGGAGCCTTGACTCCGTGCCTTCTGCCTTCGCTACCCGAGTAAAATGGGAAGCATACCGATTTATGCTTATTAAAGGTTATGAATGAAAATAGTAAGCATTATCTCACCTTTACTCTTTTGAAACGAGCACCTAAATAACCTGATACGAAGCTGCATCTAATCCCGTAAGCTGCATGTGGAAAATAATCGATGAAAGATTGGTACCGGCATTATAAATAAAGTGCAGTTCCTGTCACTCTTCTTTACCCTCCATTATAAACTTGCTTCGCCCAAGATAATTTTTTTTTTTTCCTTCTCAGAACAAGCTTGCAGGTGTCTAAAAATGCTGAATAAGGAGTCCCGAGGCTTATGTCAGAGACAGCGAAGGTAGCTGCGAGCCGGCAGCTCAGAGGACATTTTTTGTATGAATACAGGGAATCTCACGGGGAAAGTTAATTTATTAGTTCCTTTGTTCCCGTTTCTGTGCGTTGGCTCGACCAGGTGGATCTGGACGATCCCACCCGCGGTGACGCCGGGCGCCACGTAAGGCCCTGAACACGGCGAAGGATCCCCCGCGCCCGGCCGAGGGCCCGCGGCACAAGGGTTAACGCCCCTCCGCCAGCTCCTGCGGGAAAGATCGTATCGGGGCCCCCTCGGAGGCGCGGCCGACGGCACGAAAACGTCTGCGCACCCCTGACCCAGATCCGCGGAGGAAGCGGGGATGAGTCACCGCAACCGCGGACTCCCGCCGGCTGCGCGGCCCCCGGCCGGCTTGCCGGGGCTTGCCGCCCCGCCGCCGCCGCCACTGCCTGCTGCTGCTGCTGGGGGGCCCCGGGTCCTGCCGCCGTTCCACACACACACCCCCCCCCCCTTCCCGCCCCACCGGGACGGGTCCGCGACGCTACGGCGGGGCTCGGGGACGGCCGGGGCCCTTCCCCGGCGGAGGCCTGGGGCTGCGGAGCCCCCGGCGAGGCGCGGCCCGCCTTCCCCTTCCCCTTCCCCTTCCCCCCCCCCTCACGGAGCGAGCGACCCCGCCGCCGGCCCCTATCTGAGGCCCCAGGCCGGCCTGCGCGGGTGGATAAGGGCCGCCGGCGGGGCCTCTCAGGGCGGCCGGCGGCTCCGGCCCCTCCCCGCGGGCAGCGCATCACCTCAGTCGGCCTCGGCGCGGTGCCGGGCGGGGGCTCCCCCCCCCCCGCCCCGCCGCGGTGCCCGGGTCGCGGGGGGGCGGGGGGGGGGGGGCGGCCGAGCCCCGCGCCTCACAGCCCGGCCCGGCCGCGGGCCACGCCCCCTCCCCGTGCGCCGCGGCGCGCATTGGCTTCCGTTCCCCCACCCACCGAGCGCCACGCGGAGTTTACTGGCCAGGCTGCCCGCCAATCAAGAGGCCGCCCCGCCTCTTTTCTCGCCGCTTAGTCTGTGGGCGGGCCGAAGGCGGGCCCTGGCTGCGATTGGCTAGCGGAGTGGGCAACCCCAGCTTTTTATTGGACGTCGCAGCCGTCCGTACCTCCTTTCAAAAAAAAAAAACCAACAACCCACCCCACGCACACCCCCAAAGGCCTGAGCAGGAGGCGGGGCGAGGCGCGCGGAGGCGCAAGTTTGTCCAAATCTGCCTAGCAACCGGGGTGGGCGGGAAAGGCGTCCCGAGGAGGTGACGGTTGGTGGCGCGCGCGCCACCCCGGGAGTCCCGCGCCGCCGGCGGCGCGCGGGGCGGCACGGGGAGGGGAGGGGTGGGGGGAGAGGGAGGGAGCCCGGCGCGAGGCGGGTCTCCCTGCGCGCGCAGCCCCCTCCTCCCTCCCTCCCTCCCTCCCTCCCTCCTCCTGTCAGTGGCCACCTGAGGGAGCCGCCTCCCCTCCCCCCACGGCCCCAGTCCGGCCCGGGCCCCGCTGAGGAGGAGGAGGCGGCTCTGAGGGGGCTGAGGAGAGTGAGTGACATCCCCACCCCCCGCAGCCCCTGGGGACCGGGGCGGGGGGCGCTTGGGGAGGGGGGGGGACACCCCGAGGGGGCGAGGGTAAGGGGGCAGCGGGGCTGAGGGGAAGGGGCGAGTGAGGAGGCGAGGAAAGAGGTCGGGGGGAGGGGAGAAGCCGGGGAGGGCGAGGGACGAGGGGCCGGGGGAGGAGGACGGGGGTCGCTGCGCGGGGGGGGGGGGGAGTGTCGCGGACCGGCGGGGCGGTGGGGGTGGCCGTGAGGCACGGCCGCCCCCCGGGGCCACGGGTGTGGGCGGGCGGCGGGGACGGGGCGGTAGGGCCCGGGCACGGCGGGGGAGGGGAAGGCCCGGAGGGACGCTGGGGAATTGGCCTGAGGAAGACCGGGCCTGGGAGGGGCGCTCACAAAACGGGGGGGGGCGAGGGGGGGGGGGAAGGGGGAGGGAAAGGAGGGGGGGGGGAAGGGCTGGGGAAGTACCAGCGGAGGGTGGGCAAGGCTGAGGGGGTGCCAGGGAGGAGCGAAGAGTGCATCCTGGGAGTTGCCCGATAGGCACAGCTACCAGAGCATGTCAGCAAAGCCAGATTATTAGTCCCGGAGACTTGGGAAGGCGGGGGAGGGGAAGTGGGGGAGGGGAGGGAACTACCGATGCTAAAGATGGGGCATCCGGGAAAGAACTTGGGGCCACCGGGCCGGGCTGGGTGTAGCCGGCTCCGGAGCAGGCGGGGAAGGGGGCACGCCGGGGGAGAGGCCGGCGGCTGGAGAGGGAAGGGTGCTGCTAGAAACGGAGGGCAGCTTTTTTGGTAACGAAGGTACCGGGACTCCTGAGAGAAGCCTCAGTGGCGCGTGCTTCGGGGGGAACAAGACGTCCACGGCAAGAGAAAGTGGTACTCCAGAAATGGACAAAGTTCTGTCACGGGGCAGCAAAAATCGAGGGTCTGCCGCGGATGAGGCGTCCCCGGGAAGAAAGGGTGGATGCAGGCAGGGTGAGGCCACTTACAGAGGGGACCTGCTAAGCAGGAACAAAAAAACTGGTTGCTTGCTGGAGAGTGCCAGATGGGTTGAATTCACGACAGGACTTAAGATGGAGGTGTTTTGTGGGGCTGATGCCAAAGAGGAGTCCTTATACCCCTGTGTCTAGATGCGTGGAGGTTATGTGCGCAAAGATTGAGAACCAGGCTCATTTTCACGAATTTGAAAACACCACTATTGCGTTTGCCTCGATCACTTTCTTTTTCTGGCAGTGTTTTATCTCTGTACTACTTTGGGGGGGGATTTTAGTTTGTACGCGAGACAAGCTCTATTCAAAATAAAGTTATATCCTGTCTGTGGTCTACCACCTTCTCCTCACCCCCAGCTATCTGCCATGTTTCACAGAACGTATCTAGAGGGCTTCTTCAAAATCTAATTCATTATTAATTTTCTATCTTCTACTTTTTTTTCCGTCTTTGTGATAAGTGCGGTGAAAAGCTAGAGAGAGTATAAGGGAGTATATGTACGAGCTGTGTACACTGTGGCAGTTGCTATAGGTAAAAGAATATTGTCAGTTATTTAGCATTTAGAAGTAACTAACTTCAAAAGTTTTGACTCTTCACAGCATTTTAGCAGCAAATTCCAAATGAGAAAAAAGTGTAAGGGAAGAAAAAGCTTTTCTTTTTGCTTTAACTTGAGAAGGACCCTTAAATATAACTCCTAAACAACTTAGAAATTGGTGGTACGAATATTTATTTGAACTAGCTGAATACAAAGCACTATTAAATGCAAAGAAAATTGTGTGAAATACTTCAGTATTTTTCATGACTGTACCAAGCACAAAGTTTTAAGAAAGAAAACATGTATTTTTAGCGGGCAGCCTTCTTTTAAGCTTTAGATTGAGCTTTTCTTCTAATCTCAGTCTCAATGGTACAGATGACTTATTTTTTTCAGACTTTCTCAAGAGTTTAATGACACGTCTTGCATGAACCTGAGTACGCATACTGTTCAAACAGTGACTAAATCTTCCAGAGAGTAAAACAGATGATGTTACCACACAAATATAGCTGAAATTACATCTGTGTACCAGTGGTCCCTAAATCCTGCTGTCCAATGGGCTACTATCTGAAGCAAGCAAAATGCTGCAGGCTATTTCATGTCTCCCAGTTGGCTTCACTTTAAACATCTTAATTTCCTGTTGCCATGAGCAATTTCAGAGGGTCTTGCAGGAAGAAACTTGTCTATAAGCAACGAGTGGGGGACTACAAATAACGAAATTTTGTTTAAAAAAGTACACAAATAAACTAGCTTTGCTTTTGAAAGCTACTTGAAGAACGTGAATTAGCTTTCATCCAAAGTTAATTACCCAGCTTCCATCATGACAGACTTCAAGGATTGTACATAGGAGGCAGAACCACTGAACATTAACCTCCTTATTGCAGCAAAAAATAAAAGGCCATTGCTAGATTTAGGTGTAACTGAATGTCTCTTATCTCGATGAGAGTTCAGCTGTTTGGGCCAAAGGGCGATCAACTGCTTTCCACCCCAATACCTTCAGCTTGAATTTAGGGAGTCCACTGAGTCTCCGGAGAAACTGGCTTGCATGTTGTCACAGTTTCCCAAAGGCAGGCAGGGAATTTAAAAGTAATAGTGGAGATGTGTTCAATGGGTCACAGCCACATTTTTAGCAGCGCTCCCGAGGCAAAAGGAGAGACAACCCTAAAAAGTCTCCTAGTAGTAGCGTGATGCTGTGGAATGAGGACTCTGGGCTTTTTTACTGCTAAGGCTGGAATGAACTGGAACAGTGAATTACAAATTACAGTTTTTAAAACTTTTGGACCACTTGCATCCCTTGACATACACGTTTCCGCTTGAGGAACTGAGCAGTATCAATGGGCCACTACCATAGTCTGAACATACCTCTGTGGCATTCTTGCTTCAAAACAAACTTCAGGAAGATGTGTGAATAGTATTTGCCTATTCTGGCTTGCTGGTCGTGTCCTCCGTTCCTTGCAGAACGCTGGGGTTCGATCTCATCTACGTTTCTGGGCTGACTCAGAGTATCTAGTTTCACAATTTTGGTGTGCAACCAAAAATATCAATGGATGTTGCTGCCAAAGAACAATGAGAGAAGACACACTATAAGAATACCCCTTTGCTGACTAATTCCCTTTTCTTTGGAGCAAGGTAGTGTGTACATTTTTGGAATCCTTACTAGTGTGGTTACCAGCCCAGGTCTGAAAACTGAAAGCGTTTGAGCTGTCACACCGTGTACGTACAGCTAGGCTGGCTGTTGAAGAGCATCTGAGAGTATCTCCAGAGGCCAGCGGTCTTGCCTGTCTTGTTGGTTACGTATAGAGATGCCATAAGTGATTTTCAGAACAGGATAATAAATATTTTTACCCAAGTAAAATAAATCGCATCAACCAAATCCATTGACCCACCGTAATCACAGGAGAAAATACTACTCTGGGCCTTCAGCAGAGTTAGAGGAGAAAGCTTAAAAGTCAGCGTGGAGAGGAGGACAAAGATTACTATTGTATGACCGAATCCTCCCTGCCTTTTCACTTGAGTCGTTACTTTTAATCAAGCAGGTTTCTAGATTTGCAAAATAAGCAAATTAATGCTAGCTGTGAAGGATGCTCTGTGGAAAAGACAATTTCCCTAGAAACGTGTATGAGTTACTGTGTCTTTATCACAGTTTGATTTTACTACAGGTTCCTTATGTCAGCCATGACATCAATTCACCCTTTAGCTTCCATGGCTTAGGACAGATCCTTTCCTTGCTGCAAGTGAAGAATCAGGGTGTTAGTGACAAGCTGGAATATTGGAACGATACCTGCAGCGTTTGCTTTTTGGTTGCCTGGCATAGTAAACCAGTGGCCTTATGCTCACAGAGCTACCAGGGGCATTTTCAGGATTTTTCCATCTTTTTTATTGTTTTTGCAGCCCATAGCAGCTTTCTCTTTGCCAGAGAACTCCATCTTCTAATCCACCGCCCTTACTAATGGTCTCTTGTAAGTTCTTTTAAGTTTATGCAACTGAACCCACTTGCCCAGCTGATAAGACATGGAAGTTCCAAGGAGGCTGGAGAAATTGAGAGGAGGGTGGTCAGTGTTTGGTGACAACATCTGGGCTTCGGGTCCAAAGGGCCCTGATCAAATAACTTCACAGTTGAGGAACATTTTCTTGGTTTAGCCTGTTGTTACCAGTACATAACAGACTCGGCATCATGACTGCCAGTATAAGATCAAGTAGGTTTTTTCCTAGCTGTTAGATTTCACCATTTTTTCAATGCACATGCAACATAATTACTGATAAATTACAAAGCATTATATTTTTAATTTATAGATAAGTATCTCCAAAGACCCTCTGAGCCCAAATACAGTTGCCTTGGTTCCTATGCGCAGACCAGTTAAACTATCCTTCAACAATTGATTTATATAACTGAAATAGCTAGGGAAGTGAGAAATTTCCTTCCTCTTAGGATACAATGCCAAGGATGTCAAATCTCCTGAGAGCCTGATGATAAGAATTGGGCTGTCCTTTTCTGCAGTTATTAAACAAGTATCTGATTATTCACGAGAGCACTGAAACCGTGGAGTGCGGTTCTGTGGCACTCTTCTCTCCTCCCTCTTGGTTGCACGTGCCTCTGCACCGTGCAGACCCAGAGCAAGGCTCGGTAAGTGGTGACGGAGGGCCAGCCTCCTCTTCAAAGGAAAACAAAGGGTGCTTCAGCTTTTGGTGACATAGATGTGATTTTTTTTCCGGAGAGCCATCTCTTGGCAGTGCACTGGGAGCGGCATGTAACCAGTAGCAGTGTCTGATGGCTGCGAGGGATCTCCCCCACTGCCTTTTCTCAGTGGAAGTATTTGGATTTGTTGTCCAGGACAGATTTCAGATTGGAAAACTGCTTACCAAAGTCTGCCTGTTGGCACAACTAAGTGTTCTTCTCTTCTTCCTCAACTGATTCTTGTTCCTATTGAACAGCCTGTATTTTCTAATATAAAGACTAGGGGAAACTCCATATGCAATTTGTGAAGTACTATTAAAATATAAGATTATTTTGGAAGAAGAAAACCCCCAATCTTGGTCTTCCAATAAAAGCTCTACGTTAATTCTGTGAAGGTGGTCGTGGCAATTAATGCAAACGAGCGCACTGAGATTTATAGTTTAGGACTTCTGTAAGCTCTAAGCAAGAAGCAGTAGTTGCTTTATGAATACCTTTCCCTTGAAATCTGCCTGAAAAAATAAGACCAGTAATGACTGATCCCATCAATCCTAAATTTAGAAATGAATCTAATTTATAAGCCTTGCTTTTTAGCAGGAAAGCAGGTTATGGAACTGACCTAGTACAGTGCTGTTGGGGGAAGAGAGGCAACTTCGTAGGACTGAAGTTAGAATTAGCAGGGGGTTAGAGGAAAAGACTGGCATTTTTTATGTGCTGATAATAAACATCTTATTGCCAGAAGGAAGAACGTTGATAAATGCTTATAGTAAACATGGTATAAGACTGTCATAACCCTCGTGAAAATACAGAGGTTTTCAAAATGCAGCGTACTCCAGTAACAATCTGTCTAGTCGACTTTATTTAGATCAGTAAAACCTGGCTGTGCTTTCTCAGACCTTTGGCTTTACATCAGCGTGCCCGTGATTGCTGGTAACATAACTTTATGCTAAGGCTCCGTTGGCATCTTACAAATACACAGTCAACTCCTTGAGAACTACAGGTAACACAGGTCTCGGAGTATTCATCTTTCAAAAATAACAACACGAGTTACAGCAAACTGAGGTCGTGTTGAACTGTCAAACTTTTACTCACCTATGAAAGTTTAAAAGAAAGTTGTTTGAGAGGGACAGATAACTTGCTTGCTTGGCCTTGACGTGATACAAATTTTAATAAATTTAATTGTAATCAAGGAGATGGTTTTGTAGCGAAATGGCACAGTTGTCTTTGGATGCAATGCAAGTTTCGATGCAGTGCTGATCCCTGGGTGGATGCCGTGAGAAACCAGGAACAACTGGGCACTCCCTTTCACAACTCTAAGGAAAATGCTCAATTTTATTGAAGGCACAGTATTCTGCATGTGTTTTGCTCAAAGTTCCTGCTTTTTGGTCTTTATCTACCTTTTATTGCAGTCACTTTTAAACCAGGATTGTACTAAGTTCATTTCATCTCTGTTGCAAGATTTCTACGTTTGATTTCAGTTCTCTGCCTGGCTCCCTCCAAGGCTACCTTGATTTTGGTCCTGGAGATTATCAGTGTGCTAAGGTTAATCGCAGTCTGAAATTTAACCTCTCATGATGACTACCTCGCTCAATGCGTTTGTCTGTAGCCAAGCAGTAGTCCCACTCTTTGGGTTGAGAAGGGCTTTACTTTCAGTAAAAAAAAAGAAGTTAAGACTGAAGCTAATTCAGTTAAAAGATGATTTTACACACAACCAGCCCCAGTGTTCGTACACCGTATGGGTTTTAGCAACAGGGAGAGCGTGAATCATTTGCCTGTCTGCATATTTAAAGAAATCTAAAGTAAGGGTAACCTGACAATGTTTTGGAGGATCTTGTATCTATTTTCATCAAAACTGTATCACTGGAAAAAGGTCTTGCATAGGCGGAACTTATACTTAATACAGAATACATTCCATCAACTCTTTATGCCTCAGGTACCCCATCCTTAAGGATCTTTAGCCAGCACTCGTCTGTTAAACCACAGGAACTGTCGATGTCGCGGTATCCATACAGACAGATATCTGATTGTCCGAGCATTAATCTCCGTTAGGAATCTAGTCTGATGCCGGATTGAGAGAATAAACTACTGGGAATTGCTCAAATACATCTGTGGAATTCAGGTGGAGTTCTTCAGGCTGCAACTACAAACCCGTTTACCTTGTGAAAGACATTCCCTACACGCTCTGAAACCCTTAGTTTGCAGGGTCTGAACTGTAAAAACAAATCCTTCCTGAATCAGGCTTTTCTGCGTCCACTTTGCCAACTGGTAAACACTGACTGGGGGGGTTGTTCAAATCTGATTAATAATGATGTATTATTAACAACGACAACCTGGAGTCAGTGACAACCACCTCCTGCAATTTCCAAGACACTTTGGCGGATAAACACAAATCCTACTTGAAAATACTTTTGAACCCTTTCAGTTTTAGGTTTGATAACCTGAAAAAATTCACAACTCGCGTGAGCAGCACAATCTGGCTTTCAAAGTCAAAATCTTTGGTACAGTTCCTGAAAACAGCGCCGCAGCCCTGTGCAGGGACACCTCGTATGTGTCAGAGGGAGAGAGCAAAGTTTTAATCATGGCATTTATAATACTGTACGACTTTCAGATCTGCTGCTTAATCTTGAGCAATGAACCATTTCAGCCCAAAGTATACCAGGCAGCCTAACTGGTCCCCTCAAGGGTAAGAGCTGGTTTTCTATGAAATGGGGTAACTACAAATAAAGCTTTTGGTCCGTTCTGTTCCACATTTGGTAAAAACTATCAGTTATTGAGGTCATACTTCTATTTCCCCCATTACCTCTAATTTGGAGGGCAGTAAAGACCAAAACGCTCTCCACGCCGGAGGAAATGTCTTCCACGTTTTAATTCTAAGAATACTTCCTAGTAACAGTGGTGCATCAACTCTCTTTTCTCCTGCCTTCGCTGTTGAGGGTTTCAGAGTATATAGACACGGATACTAGTGTGAATTAGTAATTTAAATAATTTTTAATCAGGAGTCAACAAAAAAATTATACACAACTGGAAGCGTTCATTATTGCACTCAGGAAGCAATTCATTCTTAAAATTACACAGTTTAATAGCACAGCAGTCCTGGAGCACTCGGAGAGTGCCCCCACCCTGAAGAGCTTACCAGTTAGAGGCGGCAAAATGCAGCGTGTGTGTGTGTAAGATGAGAGGAAATTAGCAGATAATGATAAAATCATCTGATTGCATATGTGGACAGTGGCACAACCCTGTTTTCATTTAAAAAGGATGGTGTTAAGTGATCAGCAGTCCAGCTGATGCAGAACAAGCCGCTGCCGGTTGGCAGGCTTCTTGTAAGCAGATTCCCCCCGTGCCGAGTATCCCATAGTCTGTTCTGGAAAAGGACTCCGCGCTAGAGAAGAGACTCACGGACCGAGCCTTATCTTTTGCGCAAAATGATAAAAACAGTGAGGTTCGTGAGGGCTCTTGGTTTTCTTTTGGTGTATCACACTTACAGGCTGCAGCTGAGACAGTTAAAAATAGGCTGGCGGGTCCAGATGAAAAAGGGTTCTTGGGAATATTCAGTGATTGATACATTCCGCAGGAAGGGAGGCCGAGATCTCTTTGTAGGTGTGCACCCACCGATTTGAGTTCCTGCTTCTCACAGGACAGCTTGTGGCAGTTAAAACTCGCAGAAAGTCAAATTATACAGGAACTCTGTAGAGTTTTCTGCAACAAGTTAATTCTTCTTTTAATCAGGGTCAAGTACTGATGAGCCACGTGACAATGATCAGTAAACAAGCAAGAGGTGCTTGTTTACAGGCATTCCCTCAAGTAATGGCTCTGTGGGTCTGACTCACTGTTTGCCAGCAAAACATTTGCATCCAACGTTGCAGATCACAAGATGAACTGGAGTGATCGGAGACAGCCTGTGGTGGACCAGTTTTCAGGAGGCTGAGATGTTCTTTGGCAGATCTTTAAATAACAGCAATGCTGGCTGAACTTTGTTCTCTCCCACTTCCGAGCAAAATCGATAGTCCGTGAAGCGCTTGTTGAATTGGAGCAGAGCTCCACATATCCTCTTCCAACCATAAAAGCGCTTATTGGAGATGGGGTCAGATAATGCCACACTGAAGGCACCATCTTGGGCCAAGCAGTATTTGCATACGTCCGCTGCTTTCCCCATTTCCTCAGTAACTTACTGATCTTTAACTTCTTTCCGTTCCAGAAAGATTTTCCTTTCTATTGAGGGCCATTCACCTCACTGCTTAGATCGTGGGATTTTGACTGTTTCCAATCTCGCGTCCTGCTTTGCTGCAGAAAATGTTTCACATTGAGGCGTTACTCCCAGTGGGTGGGAGACAGGCAAACAGACCCGGCGGTACAGATTACGTAGTGACCCTGAAGTGTCTCAGATTCTTCTTGTCAAAGAGCACCAGTTTACCAGCTCGTCCTATTCCTGAACTACTTACCAGAAATTCTGTCTCGAGCGGCTGGTGGTAGCGGCAACTTGCACTCACATGAAAATAGTTCACCAGAGAATAAGTAAAGGACCATCTCTTGGTCTCAAGTCTATGGAATTCCTTTCCTTCTTAGCATAAGCCATCTTAAAATTGTATTCTTAAGATTTTGAGCACTGTTGCAGCATGCTTACAGTTTTATCCTTCTTTTCCTTTAACTGTTTAAGGATGTAGTCTGTTAATTTCAAACTTCTAGCCAGCAGCGTGAAAGATAAAAAAACCCAACCCATCCTTTACAAGGTGCTGGGGTTTGCTTTTTTTAAAAAAAATAAAAGGATTGCAGTCTGTCTTGTCCCAGTGTCAGGCTCCAGGTCAGCGCACACTCGGCAGTAGCCCCGAGTTTCTCTTCTGAACGGTGGAAATCAGGTGAACATGACGGATACAGACGCCGATCTGAAGCAGCTTTCAGAAGGATCTGTGCTCCCGATGTCTTGGTCCTCCAGGCCATCAAATGACTTCAGAGTTGTGTTCTTTACCTTTACTAAAACACGTATCAGCTGTTGAGCTTAAGAACTTGTTTAGCCTGTTTAGTATGCCAATATTAGCACGTTCCCATGCGTCTTACATCTGCTGGTGGTTGGAGGAAGATGACCAAGTCTAACAGATCTGGCTTGAGCTTTACTTCTTGTCCTTCTTTGACCTACATTCTGATGTGCATTGAGAAAAGCCTTAATGTCACCTTTCATTCTTCCTTTAGGGACACTTGTGAATCTTGCCTGAATTGTTGGGGTTTTTTCTCACATCCCAATACCAAATTCTGCTATTGTCGCAACAAAATTAACATCCTAGTGTATGCTATATTGGGTGGTATTTTTATGAAGAGTGTAGATAGTGTAGTATTAAAATATACAGGAAGGATGAAGTATTTGATCCATATTACCTATGGACTTCGCATTTGGAATGCGGGAAATACCTTTGGAAGAACAACTTAATAGTTGGACTTTGTGGCTCCAGCAAAATTTCGCTTCTGTGATGAGATGTTCAGCTTTAAAGTAGAATCCAGGCTTCGTAACATCAGCTTTGGTGATCAGAACAAATATTTATGCCGTTTTCTGGGTTTATGCCACGTTCTTAAATGAAAATCACGCGCAAGTATTCGAGGCAATTTGCTAGGTTGGATCTTTGTAATACATCTTTATAAAAATTGAAAAGACCGATACAAACAAACAAAAGCGCGTGACTGCTGCGTGCCACTGCCCCAGCTGGAAAGGCTGACGGGGACGGCTTCCCTCTGGAGCCGCCCATGCGTAGCCAGTCCAGGCACCGAGGCACCAGGGAGTGTCATTAGCGCCCTGCAGCTGATGCCCTGCTCTGCACAGTGTCACCTTAGTGACACACCCAAGACGTGCCAGCTTCAGTCGAGACAGCCAGCTGAATTCCAGCTTTTCTTCTCCCGTTTGGCCGCGCACGCAGGGTGCTCTGCTCTGCGCTTAATTGAGTAGCTTTAATCGAGGCCCGGGTGAGAAATGGTGAGGGGGTTCTGTTCTGGTGCTGCTTAACTGTGCATCGTCTGATTCGTAACAAGGAAAAGATTTGCAAGAGCGTAGCCGTTTGCTTACATAAACGGCTTCTCTAATTTTGAACTATTGGATTTTAATTTAAATGTAGTATTTAATTTAGATTAAAATCCAATAATGTTAATAATATAATGTTGCCTGTTTTAATAAAGGTGTAATGTGGTGATGCATAGCACCCGAGTATTTAGTTAGAAGGTAGAGTCCCAAAAAGGAGTATATTCAGATTAAAGGCGCACTGACACACTTGGCTGTGAAGATTTTAGGTGCTGTTTTAAACAGGAGAGGGGACTGGTTTAATCGTGTTTTAGCAATACTCTCCTACTGGCACATACCCTCTACCTGGCAAAGATGTTTATGTATTAAAATAGGGATAAGATACCATTTATTAATTACTGTCTCACATCTCTGGTTTGCCTTGTTTGGACCCAAGTAGTGTCAGCTTTATTTTTTTCTGAAACACAAGATTAACATACCTACAGAATTCCTCCCCGAATCCCAACTCTTTCAAAGTCTGACAGATACAGGTAGATTGATTTAATTTGCTTTTTTCCTTAATTTGTTGCCGTTTCATAGAACTTTCCTCCTGAAAGCAGCTTAGGACTAGTTTCACTTCAGCAGTTTACATAAACGTGTTTCAAACAAGTTACTTCACGGTACGTATGTATTTCTAGGAATACACAAGTCTGTGGTATCAGAATTTCTCTTGCTGATAGAGCCACCGACTTGCCACACTTGATTGTCACTGAAATAACATCAGCTCGTGGCTCTATTAAGCAATTACAACACTGATGCACCTTCCAGGTGACTGAATTATTAACAGGCCCACTTGGTGCTACACCTGTACCGTCCCCCAGCAACATCTCCTTGCTAAAATTTGAGCTTTTCCCCCAAAGAGAAGGCAGTCTTTATTAAAAAAATACAAACAAAAAATCAGTAGGTGGTCTTAAACCACACACAATTCTGAAGTCTTTACTAAATAATCACTTACTGTGATGTTTTAAGTAAGCCGGTGAAAGAAAAAGATAAAAAAGCATTCTCTTCAGTCTGCGGTAGTATTTCTGTGCATCGTGTTTGAAGGACTGTAGACGGGCGGTTTGGTTTTCTAGGCTGACGGTTACCTGACCTGTAACAGCTAAAACTGGATTTTCCCTGGTAGTCTTGTGAAAAGGGACCGGAGGGGGGATTGCCGCCCGCTCCCACTGCTGGGTTCCGGTGGGAAGGCGGAGAGCAAGCTAGCTGTTGTGGTGACGTGGCCTCCCCTTCCCATGCCGGCTCTCCCTCTGCATTTCTTTGAGAGGGCACCTACAGCCTTTTGATGAGGGCTTGTCCGTCATTTTTCATGTAAAAAAATAATTGGCAAGACTCTGGATGATGTGGTGACTGGGAGGCAAAGTAATGGTGCGGGACGAGTGAGCCATCGCTGTCGGAAATCCTTTGTGCTTGAGTATGGGGCATAGTGAGGGCACGTAACCCACAAAGAGGCAGAAGAGGGTCCCCGTCTTCTCACAGGGCCTATAAATTAACTTTCAGCCTCAGAATTAAGTCATCAAAATCTGAAAAAAACCCCAACAAACCATCGCTAATTATTCTGCTTCTGAATCTCTTTCACTAAGTATCGCAGTTGGGAATGTGTTGGTGGGGAGCATTCGCGCACCAGGTCTGGCAGAATATTGCTTTTGGGATAACTTTCTTCCCTAACTCCTTGTGACATCCCTCCCATTTTTAACTTCATGCTTCAGCTCGGTTTTAGAAACCATGTCAGAAATAACGGCTGCGGAGCCAGAGGCGTCATCCTTTAGGGAGGAAAGAGAACCCTGAAGTACGGTGTGTAGCCCTACTAAAAATTATTAACCTGAGACTGACTGACTGGGCTTGGTGAAGAAGCTGTAGTCAGGCTGGTGACTTAGGAGCCAACAGACCGCATCCAAAAAATAACCCGTCTCCAGAAATGTGGAAAACTGGCGATCTTAAGGCTCGTTGGCATTAGTCTGCTACAGAAAATCTAGAAGAATTTGCATCTTTTGGTAACTTGCAAAGGTTATTCGTATGCCCCCCCTTAGGCAGACCTGCAGGGGGTTACAGCCTGGTGAGAATACTTAACAGACCAAAGAGATACGGGGCCGAGAGCGGCGTTCGGTGAGCTGCCTCCGCTGAAGGACTGGGGGAAAACGGTAGTTAGTTGGGAAACCACCCCAGAGGTCTGCAAGTGTGTTAAAGGGATCGGGAATAAAAAAAAACCCACCAAAACAGTTCAGAATTTCTTCTGCTATTAATTGGGTCTAAAATAATTTACCTGCCTGACTTAAGATCTGGTAAATGCGGCTTCAGAAAGCCCTTCTAGAGTTTCCTGTGAGAAGATGGGCAGGAGGAGAGCAGGACTGCTCCACAAACGCTGCTTTTCTGACCCATCCCGCAGCGGTACCTGCGGCTCTGCCTTCAGTGCCGGGGAAGCAGCGGGGATCGCAGCGCTGCTGCACTGCCTCGTGCCCGCGGGCTTGGTCTGCGTCTCGGAGTCGTGCTCCTCGTGCACGCCACGGCTAAGAGTTGGGTTTCTGAGTATTTAAAGATTATTTTCGGGCGGCTTTCTGCTACTTGCTGACCCGCTGTGAGCTGTCGGCAGCGGTAGTATGAGCTACCCTGAGGCTCTCGGGTGTAAGAAAATAGCTATTTCTAGTGTTGGCTGCTTAGAGCGTCTCTCCCCTAAATCTGTGGCGCTCGGATCGTCTCTCTCAGACTTTACGGTCTTCAAGACAAATTCCAGAGACGAGACGAGTCCGTGCCTCCCCGCCGCCCGTCCTCACTCGGTAGCAAGGCCTCCGAGCATCGGTAGCACTGGCCGAAACACGCAGTCTCCCCCGGGCTCGCTTCCGCAGCTGTGGTACTACTCTTTGCCCGGTATCCTTCAGCAGGCTGGAGCGGCCGAGCCCGGGCAGCCGCGGCAGCAGCAGCGCGCTGCTATCCGTTTCCTTCATCAGCGCCTGCGGACGCTCAGGAAGGAAAAAGATAAGCGGCCCCGAGAACAATCCGTGTCAGCGGAGGTCCTGCCGTCGGACCGGACTGCAGCGCCTCCGGCAGCTCCCCTCCGCCCGGCCCGGGAGGCGGCGGCGCGACGAGAACAATGTCCGCCCGGCCCGGGGCACGGAGGCCGCGGCGGGGCCGCCTCCGCCGCTGCCGCCGCCGCCGCCGCTCCACGTGGCCCCGGGCGCCGCAGCGGGGCCCGCGCCCCCCGCGGCGGCGCCCCCCGCCCGCGCCGCAGCCAATCCCCGCCCGCCTGCCATGTGCCGCGACCCCTCCGGCCAATGGTGCCCCGGGTCACAGACCTGCTCCACCATTGCCCGGAAGCGGCGCCGGGCCCCCGCGCGGCGCGGTGCGGCCGCTGCTGCCTCTGCTGCTGCTGCTGCCGCCGCCGCTGTCCCCGCGGCGCCGCGCCAGCCCCGCCGCTGCTGCGGCGCAGGACGGGCCGCCCTGTGTTTCGGGGGCCGCCGCGCGCATGCTCCGCCGAGTGACGCCGCGACTCCATGTGTGAGAAGCGCATTATTTGGCAAGGGGAGCCGCGGCAGAGAGGATTAGCCGGGGATCCCTGGCGGCGCGGAAAAGGGGGCGGCGAGGCGCGGGGGAAGCGAACCGGCAGCCGGGGAGCGGGACCGGCGGCGCCCGGATGCGCGGGGACCGGCGGGGAGGTGCCGCGGCGTGTGAGTTCCCAGATTAAAAGTTCTCGTTGGGTTTATTGTCTTGGGGGAGGGAGGGAGAGGCGGCGGCAGAGTTATTTGTGAAAGGCAGCCGCTGGGGATGCGTGTGCGCTCACGGGGAAGTTCCGGGAGAGCCCGACCGTGCGGGGACCGCGGGCAGCCCTCGCTAACCCGGGAAAAGTGCAAAGTCCTGCTCTCCGGCCGCCGGGCTCCAGCCGCCGGGCGGACTGACTGATGAAAGCCTGCCAGGGCGGGAGTTCGTGCCCCTGCCTGCGGCGGGCAGGAGAGGGGCGGCGGGGAGCGGGGCTCCCGGGGCGCATCCTCGCCGGTAAACGAAAAGTTTGGCGGCGCGGCGCGACCCCCTCCCGAGCCCGGGGCCGGGCGCCCCGGGTCGCCGCCGGCTTTTGTTCGGCGCCGGGACGGCAGCCTGCGAGGCGTTTGTTTCGGAAAGTTGTTACGGGCTTTCCGCCGTGCCTGCTTCCTCTTCCTCCTCCTCCTCCTCCGTCGCCGCCCGGGCCGGCTCGGGGCGAGGGCGCGGGGCGGGGAGCGCCCCCGGCCCCCGCTGCCCCCCGCGCACGGCGGCGCCGCCGAGCGGAGGCGGCGGGACCGGCCCCGCGGGGCCCGCGGCGGGGGGCGAGCGGCCGCCCCGGGCAGCCCCCGCCCCGGGCAGCCCCCGCCGTGGCACTGGCCCGGCTGGCGGCCAGGCTGCGGCCCGTGTCACAATAAGAGTCCTCGCCCGCCCTTCCCGCGGCTCAAGGTGCGCCGGGCTGCGCCCCCCCCCGCCCCACGACCCCCTGCCACGCGGCGAGGGGCTGCGCAGCCGCCGCCTCCCCGGGCGTCGCGTCGGCCACGGGGTTACCGGCCGGGGCCGCGGGTGAAGGTCTCGCTGGGCACCCTGCCCCGGTGCCCCGGCTTCTCCATTACTGCACGTTCCCGGCGCCTGCGGGAGGGGCCGGGCAGGATTTGGCCCCGGTCGGGATAGTCCTCTGGAAGTGGCGCTGCCCAGGCGCACGCACGCGTCGAGCTCCCGAGCGTCCAGGAATTGCTGCTCTGGTTCGTGGAGGAGCTGGGGCTCGCTGACTGAAAGCCGCCTGGCATCGGTTACTGCTTTTGAACGACAAAGCTGGGGAAGCCCGTAAGTCAGGGTGCACGTACTTCTCTAGAGCATCTGCTTGCCTTTTTGTTTTGTTTTTTTTTTATAAACACTCTCTATGTGCTTTAGGTTTTACTCCACTTGTCTTTTTTCTGGCTGCCCAAAGCTCTTCCGTTTTTGTACTTTGTGCGGTAAACCCCTTTCCCCAGGACAGAGGTTCCTAAACTGCTGGATACAGCAGTGACTGTCACGGAGCACCGATCTGCAGGCATGGCCCTAATGCTCGTTTCCAGCTTCTCTTGCAGGTGTTTGACTTTCGTGTTTCTCCCTTGCTTGCCCGCCTGTGGATGCAGCTGGAAGCAAAGGTAGCAGAGCTGCTTGTAGAGGCAGTCGCACAGGAAGTGAAAAAGAGGGGCCTTTGGGAATGAGAGACATGCCAGTAGGCTGGAAGCTGCCATACATCAGCGGGAGAAGAGAACGAAACCCCGCTTTCTCCCAGACAAACTATTAACCAGTATCTCAAGTGGAAGGAGACGTGGGGAGGAAGAAGCAGGAGTGTAAGAGACGCGCTGTTAGTGGAGAGGACGAGGTGGTAGGGGACCAGAGGCAGGAGGTGGCAGAAGAAAGTGAGAAATAAAGGGATGTGTAGCACGTGGGAAGCTTTTTGTGTAAGCGAACCGTGCGGTGGCCTCCTGGGCGTTGTGTTGCCGTGCTTGTGCGTTCCGCGGGCCTGGCTCTGGTGACAAACGGTCGGTCCCACCAAATCTTGGGATGGTACCTGCTGGCATGTGGCAGTGATGCCGCACTGACGCCTGCTGGCATTTGGGCCATGGGGAGGCTGATAGCCCCCCCGAGCGCAGTAAGTGGGGACCATGCCTTACTTGGGGGGGGAGAGCTCGCTGGTGGCAGGGACGTTACCGCTGAGTGCCACCTCACAGCCATCCGAGATTGTGACATCTATGGAATGGCATATTCCTGTGCATCACTCTCCATTACGCGCCGTTGGCATAGCCTTAGGTGCGTCTGGATTGTCAAGCTCTGGACAGAAAAAGGGGTGTGATATCCTGGAGGCAGCGAGGCTCTGCGGTTAAGTATCTCGGATAGGATCACAGAATATGCTGGTTTCAGGGCTGGGAACTGTTTCGTTTGTTTTTTCTCCCCCTAATTATCTGGTTTTGAAAATGGGAAGGGCTGCGCAGCTTGGCACGTGACGTTGAGGCTGTAAAAGCTCACCCCTTTATGTGTTGTCTGTGGGTAAGCAACAGGCTGATGCTCTTCTAACTCCTACTTGGAAAAAGAGCGAATATGTTACCAGTTAGCATGCTCTGGTTGAACTTCGTGTGAGTGCGAAAAGGACCGAGTTCTGTGCTTGAAGTAAAAACCACCTTGCCGAGTTTCACTGGAGGAGAGAGAGTTGTACCTCTGTGGTCACTCGGTATCCAGCAGTGGAGCGGGATGGAGCTGGCCAAATATATTTCTCTTTCCTCAGAGGTGGAAGCGCAGAGGAGTAGCTAATACCGTCCCTAACAGCGTCACATAGTCATGAGGTTACATCAGTGGGTGATGATGCAACACTGTTGGCATATGATGCAGTGTCAGTGTGCTAATACTGTAACTTAATATAGCTGCGTTATGACTTTTTTGTAGTAATTACAGGCCGGTAATCATACGTGGAGCTGTTTAAAATCATTGGTTCAAATTCAGACAGTGCTGGTGTACTGTGTGATGCTTGAGGCTTATGCAAGGCAAGATGAAGGACCTGGATCACTTTTTCGGCCAGACGGCAGCACACGTACACAGGTACAACGTTTGGCCCTTTTAGGGACCTCAGGTTTGAACTGGAATTATCCCTTTGCCGTCAAAGTAACTATGGCTGTGGAAGGAACTCCGGGCTTACTGTCTTATGGTCTTACACTTCTATTTCTGGGTGTGCTCTTCGTTAGCCCTACCCATCCGTATGGGCTATAAGCATTCTTACTTCCTTACTGAATCACTCCTGCTGTGCTACCTTAGGGGGGGAAGAAGGAGGAATGATGCTTGGGATAAAGGAAGTCAACTTCTGGCATCTTTTGGGTAGTGCTGGAAGTATTTTAAAAATTAAGTCTGAAATTCATTCAGGTGTGATGAGGCCGCATTTGAGAGATCGTCTTACGTTTTCAGTGGTACCTCTTGAAATGGTGTCCACGTTGTAAAGTCCCTGGCCAGTCGCCAACCAGCTGAAAGTTGCGGTAGAAATTCGGAAGGAGAGAACCGACAAGGTGTCGTAGTGGTCAGCAAAGCTCAGGTTTTCTGTTTGGATGGAGCACTCGCTCTATGTGTAACTTCTGAGTGGAAAATGCTGTCTTGCTGGCTAAATTTAGAATGTTTTCATTGAGCATGTTTTGAACCACAAACTTCTAGATGCAATATCTAGATGTTACTCGCTGGTAGTAGGTATTAAGTGTATTTACGCATTTGAAAATTCAAATCTTCGGGCATCAGAACTCATTTTTTTGATACTATGCACATATGAACTGCATGAGCTCTTCCCCAGGCTTAAGTTACTTCGGTTTCTTCCTGCCATACTCTGTGGGGAGTAGTCGTGTGCTTATTTTGCTCGTGTTTGACAAAGCACCGCATTTCCCTCTTACGTGTCTTGTGAGGTAGAAAGTTGCGTGCTCTGTACAGAGTTCATGTGTGTGATACGTACCTGTGCAGGCGCAGGCTTTGGTCCTGCACATGGGTACTGCTCAAATAGGTCACAACGAAAAAAGTTGGGAAGAAAACATGCAGTGTGTCCATTTCCCTTTTGAATTAAAATACACGTGCTGAGCTCTCGTTAGAAAATAAAAGGAAAAATGAACTGTGATGCGGAAAGTTTTTTTAATTTCTCCTCTTAGAATGACCAACATTACACCCCTGTTCAGGCACTTCTCGACTTCCAATTTATATCTTTCTCAATAATAATCTACGTAATGTAGAACTGTATGGTGGGGGTTTTTTTCCCCCCCTCTCCAAATGTTCCCGGAGACTGTGGTATCTGAAAATATGGTAGGCTTATTTTTAGATTTGGGGAAGCAAGGTTTGCTTTTGTGTAATGCTGTTCATGTTTGAGGTATCACAGCACACGGTCTGTGGCCCAGTATGTGAAGTGCAATGTAGTTAGCATATTTTGTTGATTGGGGGGAAAAAAAAAGGTACGTGAGCAATCTTTCCTCTTCTCCTGGCATTAGGCAAAATAAATGTTAAGAGAAGAACATGCTGCTGATGGACTGGAATACTCCAGGACAGCCTTTCAGTTGTATTCTTCTTTGAAAGTTTGTTCTTGATAGTTTTTCATCAGGCTGTCCCTGCTCTCCCTGTGCTACCCATGTTGCTTGTTTTAGATTTGTGCCCTTAAAACTTACAAGCTGGAGTTTGGCACTTTATGTATAGACATTCTGCTTATTTATGCGTTCATATGATGACTGACGGGTGTAAAGACTTGCTTGGGATCCTTTTTTTTTTTTTAGGCTTTTCTAGCCTTCTTCCCCCTCCCCCTGTCGCTGCATTTCTGTGGCATCCCTTCACCTGGGGAACTGGACATCTGTTGAATATGTTAACCCGCACCCAGTTAGTGGTTCCTGCTTTATTTCTTACGCACACCTGGAATTTCTGAGGTTATTAATTTCTTTGTGATATTTCCTAGCTGCTTAGCACCGCTGAGTCTGAATGCCCTGTGTGCATCAGCGAACCTCACTGTAGATGAATCATATGTCCATTTTCAGGTGGGGAAAAGGAGAGTGAATTGCCCGAAGGAAGCATTGTAAGACAGGGACAGAACAAAGGTTAAGGTTTATTAATACGCAGTTTCCTATGTTGGCTTTTTGCTGTTCAGCACTTCTCCTCTTCCTTCCCCCTTCCCCGACTGCTGAAGGTACCGGTGTTTCTCGCTTTCATTGCCTTTAATTGCGTTCTTTGGTATTTGACTTCTTGGTGTGTCAGGTCTCGGGACTCTCCAGCGGGGCACCAGTAAACAGCTGGTGTTTACCTGCGAGCATTTGTGTGTGTGTCTGCATGACCTGTTCGGCATCACCTTGGGAGACTGTGGCTACCACGGGGCAGGGAGGAATTCTCCCGTACGGCTTTCCTACCTCTTAATTACAGAGCGCCTCTTCATTGTGCTGGGGCTTTTTAACCTGTTGTCCGCTATGCTCCTCTCTTTCTAGCGCAAGTGAGGCTGGAAAGCAGCGTCCTGACTCTCGCTTCATGAGCACAGCTCGCTCTCTTTGAAGAGGGCATTTGGAAGAAAAAAAATAATCTGATTAGGCCATTTGGGCTGTATGGGACAAAAATCAAGGTTTAGCAAAAAAGTCTTTTGCCCACTTTTGATGTGTTGACTCTTCAGAAAAAAGTTTGAATGTGTTGCTATTTCAACATGCTGAAATAAGGCAGAAAGTGGAAAGCCTTCACTTCACGCTACTACTGCGTGCAGCTGTAGCAATGCCCTTTTCTCTCCTCCTTGTCTTTATTGTCAGTAGGGTTTGACACGGTTCAGCATTGCAGCTTGAGTGCAGGACGGCGCTGGTCAGCAGCGGGTCGGGTGTCTGGCCAGAGCTGTTGGATCCAGTGCAGCTCGGAGGTGCGGTGGGCAGAGGCCGGAGCTGTTGGATACAGTGCAGCTCGGAGGTGCGGTGTGCAGAGGCCGGAGCTGTTGGATCCAGTGCAGCTCGGAGGTGCGGTGGGCAGAGGCCGGGGCTGTTGGATCCAGTGCAGCTCGGAGGTGCGGTGGGCAGAGGCCGGAGCTGTTGGATCCAGTGCAGCTCGGAGGTGCGGTGGGCAGATGCCAGGTGTTTGTCCCTGTTAGTGCATCTTGAAAACCACACTGCTCAGGACCAGCTGATGTCCTGTGTGCTGTGGTAACTTGTTCTCACCTTTATCTTTGCTTCCCTGTCCTCCCTGGAGGAGAAGTTTTATATTGCCTTGGGTAAGCCGCTTAAGCCTCTCCATGCTTTGGCTATCCCATCTGCAAAATGGGTATAAGTGTGTGTTACAAAGGAAGCATGCAAAATGTGGCTTATCACAACAATTCCTTTTATTTTAATCTTCATCTTCCTTAGCTTTTATCTCTGAAATGATTTAACCCCATGTCATCTCGTTTTTCAAATGAGAATTGCTGGTAGGACTTAAGATGAGAAGAGGGGAAAAAAGAGTCATCAGGTTTACCTCACGATCTGTAATGCTGGTTTGTTGTATTAGGAAATGCAAACATTTGAAAGATCTGGGAGAGTAAAATTTAACAGCCAGCCACAGACGCTGAAGGCCAGACAAATACAGGGAAGGAGTGTCACATGTCTAGCGGGGAGTTGGCAAAGCCCTAGACCGGGAGAAGTAGGGAGTTCGCCCCTGACTCTCATGTTCGTTAATTCAGGACTTCGTGTCTTTGTAGGTGATGTGCACAAGTTGGGTGAGTTTTCGAGCTCTGCAGGATTTCTTTCTGTATGTCCCTTATAATTGGCGGGTCTGTCCCGGCGGCAGGGTCGAGTCTGTGTGCCTTTAACCAATACATGCGGAAGCTTATGATCAGGCGTGTTTATTTTGTCTTTTATTTTTAAGAAGGCTCAATTTTGGGAGGCTGTTTCTCCTCCCACCCTTGTCCTTCCTGGAGAGCCCTTGGGCATCGACTGGACTCCTTGGATCCTCCCTCCGACTTCTGGTTTGTGCACAAAACAAACCGATCTGCTGACCCAGACCTGACGGGGGTCCTTTCCCATTTAGAAGTCTTCTGCAGCTCGATCAGGCGCTGCTCACGTTAAGCAGAATATATCGAATGGTCTGTACCGTGAAAATTATTGGAGTCTTAAAGCACTCCAGGAGTTCAAGTCTCATTCAGGTGTCAGAGCTATTTAACATGCACATCTCTGAGTTTATCTCAGTGTGTTCTGTTTGTATTCATTCTTACTAAGTTCTGGTTTTTACCTCCCCCCCCCCCCCCCCCCCCCCCCCCCCCCCCCCCGAGTTAAGCATTTTGGCCTCTATTCATTCTCCTACTTCTTTGTTTCCTTTCCTTCTCTTTCCCTTCCCTCCCCCCTTTTTCTCTCCCAAAAGAAAACCAAATCAAAACAATCAGTATTTTGCAACAGTAAAGGAGTTTTCATGACTGTTTTTGGGTGACCCTCCAGGTGAGGCAGTTTGGCCGTGACTTGCCTCTTCGGAGATGTTGGCAAGTTTGGTATTCCAGATGATCTGGCATTAAGCTAAAGCTCTGCCGGAAGGGCTTTACTCCTGCCATGTTTGGAAGAAGAGTTGGTCTCCAATTCCTTTAACAATTATGAGGTGACTAATAACTTGAACGCAGTTTCCCTGCTGATTTGTGGTGCCCTGTAGTGAACTCTGCTGTGGCATGAAAGGGATCAGTGCGTGAGCGCTTCGTCTTCTGGTTTTGGTGTCTTGTGCGTCACCTTCTGACTTGGGCTTATTCCTGTATAAACACGAATCAAACTAAATTTAAAAGTTATACCCAAATCTCTCTGGACCCGGTAGCCCAAGCCGTGTGGATCGGGAGTCGGGAGGCAGTCCACCGCACTTCCAGTCATCCATAACAATATGTGCTTTTTGTTGCCCTCACTCCAGCGGTGTGAATGGGAGCTGGAGGGATGGGAACAAAAAAAATGAAGCCTATAAAAGAGCACTCCCACCAGGCAGGAGATAAGCCCTGACATGAAGTAAACACCATTCCTCCCCCTCTCCCCCCACTTCCAGTATCTTCAGCTGAATATAAATGGATATTTAAAAAGTCAGGTACCTGAAGAAGCTTCTAAAACACCTAGTAGCAAGTGAGGCTGTATGATACTGTCTTATTTTTGCACCCCTTCAAATGAAAATAACTCATTGCTGTTTAACTGTGTAAGTAACGTGGGCAGTTCCAGCAGAGAGTGTGGAAATAGGTATTCTGCCTCACCTGCCGGGAAGAGGCTCCACTAACTGTTTTTATCATAATTACTAATTCTTTAACAGTAAATGTTGTTACTCAAAGTTCTGACAAAAGTGGGTAACAACTACCTTTAAGAATGTTAGATGGCACCTCGAAAGGGTGGTTATTTTTTTCAGTCATATTTGATGGGAGACCAGATGAACACAGTGACACGTAAGAGTGAGCTGATCTCAAGGCAGTCTATTTGGTGGGGTTTTTTTTCCCCCTTCTCTGTTAAATATCCAAAATAAGTAGGAGTTTATGGTGGGGTCTTTGCATTAAAGTGCCAGATTGCTGGAGCTGAAGGAATAAAGGCTTATTTTGTAGCTTTTCAATGGGAAAAAAAAAATGAAGCCTTGTTTGAGTTTTCAGTTACTCTTGAAATTGATTTTGACACGACCTGTCTCATTCACTTTGGGGTACAAATACCCAGTTTTACTACCTATAAGACTATAGGAGTTGGCATTCAAGAAAGCTTTTCTTTTTTTTTTTTTTTTTTTTTTTAATTAATTCGGTAGAACACTTCCAATTGAGTGATGCTAGTTAACTTGCTGCTTGTTTCCTAACTTGATCTAGATGGAGAGACTCTTGTCAATGCTGGCTGCTGAAACTGCGTCTCCTGCGCACCGGACAATTGCCCCCATAGCCGAGACAGTCGTTAGCAGCGGGTTTTCTTAAAACGGTTTGGTAAATGCCCAGAGCGTGGCTGGGCCGAACGGAGCCCAGCACCGGTGTGGGATGCTGTTGAAACGGGGCAAGCCTCATCGCAGCAGCAAAGTCACTTTTGTGACTGTTCCGTAGGGGGAGTATTGCTGAAGATGGTCAGTAGTGGCTTTTCTCTTAGTCTGATTTATGCTACAAATACTGAAGACTTTCCAGATTCTAAAATGAGTCAGAAAATTGAATCATTAGATTTCATGCTAATGCTGATTTACCTATTGGCATAAGTAGGAGCAACTTCCTTGCCCTAGCCTGTTAGCTATGCCCAGTATGTTCATTTGCTGAAGTAGCCATGTGATCACGAGCTTTGAAATGCTTGCAAGAATTAGAGGAAGTAAACTGAAGGCATTCATATTTAATAGGATCTTAGAAAATCCTGTCTCCAACAGAATTAGGTACTGCAGTTGTGCATGTGTCCCTAGTGTTGCGGTATGTACAAACACACTGAGCTACCGATTGAGATTCATGCACAAGAGAAATCTAAAATTTTCTGGTTTTCATTGTAAAATAGTGAAATTACATACGTGCCAATTGCAGGCACAGTGCTAGTGTTACGCTCTGTAGGATGCTGTTGAGTATGGACTTCAGCTTTTGCTTTCTGCTGGCTTCCTTGTTTGTTTTTAAGGCTTATGAGATGTAGTCTTTGAAAGCAAGTGCCTAGTTGTTTCGGTAGTGGAAGAACCCTTGCCTCGTAGCAAGGCTTCTTGCTTTTGTTTGGTATCTGTGGAGGGTATCCAGTGAAGCTTCGCTCCATCTGTGTTTGGGTTGTGCTCATGAAGAGCTGAGGATGCTCTGTGGGCAGTATCCTTCCTTTCTGGGCCATGCATGCACGAGGGAGAAGTGTGCCTTTAATGCCTTGATTAAGTCTAGCAATGTGACAGGAATTGATGTCTTAAGCTTTTTTTAATTCAAGTTTGCTTTTGTAGTTGGGGGAAAAGGAAGATGACATTTGTAGCAGCTTTTCTATACCTATTCCTGAAAACAGATGATGCAAGAAGACTGGTTGATGGTGTAGCTTTTTCTGAGAGGAAGGATCCCAATGAGGAGATGACATTCTCCCTAAAACTTGGAAAATAGTCCTTGTGTAACTTTCAGAAGCTCAGCTCGAGACTAATCCGGGTTGGCTGTGCATAATAATTCCTATTTTCATTAAAGTTTATGCTCCAAGATAGTAGGAAGCACTTACAGTTAAGGCTAACATTAATTTAATGTCTTGCAATTCATGAAAGATTGACAATATGTAGGGACTGTTACTGCTCCGTGGGCTACGATGGCAGGATCGAACAGGAGGATCACCAAGAGAAACTTCTTGATTGTTGTATCATATATAACATACATATATTTTGCAAATACTGTTTGTGGGGAAAGTTTATGAATAGTCAAGAAAGAAGCGGTATTAATCAGTAGCATAGAATACGAGGCAGAAAGCACAGTGTCTTTGGGGGTGGTCCGGTCTATAGCACGTATGTAAGGTATTCTGTGGCTGGAAAAGCTCCAAAATTCTCTTGCGTTCTGAAGAAAGTAAACTTTTTTGCTTGATGCTTTTAAATAAATATTGCAAGCTTTGCGGTTGTGATCGTGCACTTCTCTGCGCTGTGGGAAAGCTGGGATCTGGGAGGCAGAGGACACCTCCAAACTTGTTACCTGCAATCTTTGCTCCATTAGTTTGTGTTGAAAGTATTTAAGCTGCTTCTGCCTCTCCTCCTGCCTTTAGCAAAGGTATCCAGAGAGGGATGTATTAATGCCTTTTGCTGGACCAAAAACTGTTTTTAAACCTGAAGATGATGGTTTAACAAGCAGCCAGGACTTTTAAGAGATAAAAGTGGTTTGGGGAACAAAAGCATGTGAATCCTGTTGGTTAGGACCTGATGGGTAAATTCTTTCTGTGAGGTGCCTGAGAATTATGATGATGAAGACTAGAGAAGTAATTAAATAAGACTCATTTTAATATTGCGCATGTTATTGATCCCTTAGGACATTTAGATACGCAAACTTGATAAGAAGATCTCCTTTGCAAAATGTTGCTCGGTGTAATTGTAACACCTCTGGTTGTTTTCTACCCAAAATGTCCTCATGTTTTGGTGGAAGTTAGATGTTGTTTTACATAAAGCCACTGAAGTAACTGAGAGCCTAAATTTTGTCTTGCTCATCTTCGGTATCCGTTTGCTTTCTGCTCGTTCTGGGTCGAGGGACCCTTTACAGGTTTGTGGCAAGCGGTTAGGCTTGACCAAGATTAAAAATCCCCCTCGATCCCATGGGTGATAATGACAACTTTTGTTTACTTCTCCCTTCTTACTGCAGGACCAGGGGCTAAACATCAGCCCCACGGCCTGCCTCGTTTTTAGTACAGACATGGCTGTGTGCAAGCCTGGCTTGTGATGTTCGGCGTGCAGTGCTCCCTTTTGATCTCAGGTGGGGGATGCAGTGTGCATCCAGATCAAGTTTTGTGTGCCGAGGCTTCTGAATTAATTAATGATGGTGGCTGTGCTCGGCTTCCCCTGTAAATAGGTGTGGCTGCTGGGTCCCTGCCAAGCTGCCATTTCATTCCCTTATTTGGATTTCTGAACGGTGTCATTCTCTACACACACCCTCGGTTAGGCTTTTAAATAATATAGTTGGGGAAACTAAAATTGCTGCTACAAAATTATTAGCTTATGGGTTATTAATGTACTCCTACAACTGAGATTAAGAACGTGTCATTAGTGGAGGATGGTATCTTGAGCTCCCCCAGAAAAATTAAAAAAAAAAAAAAAAAAAAAGGTTACTGCTATGTTTCCAGTAGCTGATGCTGAAGCCAGGTAGGCACAAACCAAATTATTCAGGAGGAGTCAAGTTATCATATTTTAGTTGATGCCAGGTTGCCCAATTAAAGTCACTGGCACTTGGTGAGCACAAACTGCCCGCAGAGCACAGCAAAGCCTCATTGCAGCAGTGAGCATCGGCGAAGCAGATGAAAGCAAGCCCCCAAATATGGCATTCCAGAGCAAACATGATGCATACAAAAAACACATCTTACTCGATGATGAAAGTATAACAGATTTTTCCACCAGAGCTAGAAATAACAATTTGCCACCTGCTTTTTTTTTTTTTTTTTTAAAGTGAACATTGCCACTCGTTTTAGTCTCCGTCTCTCCTAATGAGAGATCCAGAGCTTTCCAGTCTTCTTCCTTGGGGTTGTTGGGCACTCAGTGAAGGAGGTGATAAGTTCATGTACACATCCCTCTTCCCCTGTTTAATATTCTGCCAAACAGTTCTGCAAATGCATTTCATAACGCTGCCTCTTTGCATAGAAAAGAGACACCCCCTTCCTCTGTCAAAAATATATTCTGCATCTGAAAACAGAAGATAGTAATTCCAGTTCTTGAAAAACATGTTTATACAACAATCCACAGAGACCGGCACCGTCAGGCGATTAGATTGCACTGTGATTAAAACCAGTTCATTGCAACTACTCAGTGTGGATGGAGGATTGCTGGACAGGCTCCGTCATCTTGGAGGAAACGAGGAGCGTGTCTGTCCTGCAGTGTCAGTCGCAGAGCCAGCACTGTTGATCTGGATTGATCTGGATGACGAATATTTCAGCGATGGGAGCCCTTTGTGCTCACCCCGTGAATCCAGTAGATCTTGGCCCTGGGTGAGGATCAACATAATTGGCCATAAATACAGAGTAACTGAAAAATAGTTCAAACTGTGCTATGTATAAAAGAAAGAACCCCCAAACCAAACCCCTTTAATCTATTTTTAGCTCTTCTTGGTGTTCTCTCCTTTTGCTTAACAGTAGATATTGTAGTTCCTCTTCTTGAAACGGGCACGGCTTTGTTCATGTCTGCTGCTTGGCTGCTGCCTCTGACATGCAGGGTGTTTTTTGTTGTTCCTGCAAGTCAGCCTCTTGCAAAGATTTTGATTTAATGAGTCAGGTCTACCCATACAGTAATTACAAAGATTAACTTGGGTAGATGTGAAACAGATGTATAAAACTGTTTGGACCTGGCTCCGATGCAACCTCTTAATCAGTGGTTTCATCCTTTCTCTGACTTAACTCCCGTTTCACAGATTAAACTCTTAATTGTAAAATTACTGACAAAAATAATATTTTCTTTCTGTTTCGCTCATGGACGTGCCTAATTCCTTATCATAGCTCTTTGTTTCTTTGAGTGAGAACATGACATTGCTTAGATGCTTCTGTACAAGGGAATACAGCTCTCGAAACCAAAGCAAAACAAAACTGGTCTACCCAAAGGGTTGCTCTAAGGTTAACTTTATCTAGAAATAATCAGCTTTTGTAGCTCACTTTATAGCATATTGCTCTTACTTTTATGAAACTGAAGTGTCTTGGAGCGGTTTCCTGTGGACTTTTTGAGGAATAACTGGTTTTTCAGAGATTTGCTGGGGAACCTGCCCCCCCTCCGCCCCCATTTGAAGACATAAATTGTATTATGAGTGAAAAGCAAGCTGCATGCTTGTGTCTGCTAGAGCCCGTAGTGGTGCAACCCTAGACAATCATGGGTGTTTCTATTCATGAGTAGCCAACCAAATCGTGATCTGGGTATTTTGAGCCTGCCTGATCTTCTGAATCAACCTGCAGAGAAATGCACTCCATTTTGTGCTGACTTGGGACTCCGTGCAGGGCTAGCCAGTGTTGCGTTTTCCACGTAGCATCTGTAAACTCTGTTGCATTCGCTGTGGGCGCTTCAGCGTTGTGAACTGCTGACCAGGACAGCAGTAATTGGGTACTCCAGGCTCTGGTTACAGAAAGCCAGATTTGCAAGGTCTTGAATAGCAGGGCTTCCTGGAAGAAGAAAAAATTGCAGTTAGTGAGTGTTGATTCCCCCCCCCCCCCCGCCCCCCAAACTGCATTATTGGAACCTCTTTATCTTTGCATCTTCCAGGTATCCACACTTGACTGAATTCTGGCTAATCTCAGTAAAAGCACGGGTAGATCGCAGGGCTTGTTTGGGGAGGGAGGAAGGAGCTTGGTAATGTAATTACCACTGAGATATTCCAGACTAAGGAACGAGAGAAGTCAAAATGCACTTGCACTTTGGTCTCAAAACAGTAAGTTTTGATTGCAAGAGATTAGATTGTACCAGTGTTTTTCAAAAGGTTCAGCCTGGATTTTCTGGAGAAAGTTTACTCCAAGATTTCCTGTTTTCCTGCACGCTGGTGTATGTGAGTGGCAGGATTTGAGAGGGCAGAGTAAAGCTGAACTCTAGTTCTGCTAAATTAGTGTCACGATCTGTATGGAGTGCAGTGCAGCTAGCGTAGTTAGTAGATCATACTCTCCCAGATCCAGAAGTAAAGGCAGGGTTTCTCCTTGAAGGCCTGCATGCACTTCCATATGATTTGGCAGCCCTTGGTATCCACTTGGTATCCAGTAGAGAATAAATGCTGGAAAATAAGCATTCTCCAAAAGAAGGATGTGCTGGGGCAACATGCTTAAAGAGCAGCTGTTGCCAGGAAGTAGTTTTTCTATATCTGACTTTCTGCTGCTGTCTCAAACGACGCCCTCGCCGGCTGGCGCAGCGTGTGATCCCTGGCTATGGACCGGCTTAACTAAAGGGTTACTGCAGCCCCTGGTTTCCCTGCCCTGCGAACGCAGGCATTGATCTGAAGGGTGTAATTAGAAATGCTATTGATGGCCCGGGAGGGGAGTCGTATGTTTTATCTCTGGCGCAGGAATTCAGGAGTGAGTGGGAGAGACTCTTAATTTGTAACAGGTTTTATTTGCAATCTGACTTGTACACAATAAACGGGTAGCGGTGGTATTAATGAGCATCTGAAAGGAGCTTTTTTTCCTTCCTACAAGGTGGCACTTCACTGTAGAGAGGCTAAAACCGAAGAGTGGGTATGCAGGGTGTTGAGGAGCTTTCACCTGAAAGCGTGAAAGCACACAGTAGTTAAAAAGCAATGCTTGAATAGTTGGAGAAATACCAACGTATGCCAGGTACAGGATGGATCGGCACATTTATAAAAAGCCAGAGAAGTGCTTTTCCACTCCATGATGGTTGCTTACACTGTATTGAAATGTGCACCATGACTATTAATTCTATCCGATGGCTCTTCCTAGAATTCTCTTGAGATGTGTGCAGGGAGGAATCTGTGTTTTTGGAGCATATAAAAATGCTTTCAACTGATATTTCAGTGCTTAAAAAACCTGATTTGATAGTTTGAGTTCTCCTTCTAGACCAATAAAGTCTTCGAAGACTTTACTCTTGTATTCAAAAATGTTTATGGAAGTAAAGCCTGAACACATGAGACAAAAGCTAGCCCCTTGTCTGTCAATATTTAAATTGAAATGTGATTCCTTTTTTCTGCTGACCAGTTCACTCAGCCTTCCAAACAGTACAGAAGTTTTCTTATCTCAGTTGTTTGAGGAGGTATGTACAGCACTAATGCTAAACTGTGGTACCTGTGTCATAGTTTCCATGCCTTAATCTTCTTAGAGAATCTGTAGCCTGTCTTATTCTGAAAATGCAATGTTTTTGAAACCCTGTTCTGCAGGCTAAATCTCTCTTGAATTTTACTGGATCATAATTTTTCTAGATGGTGTTGATGGGATTCTGTCATGTTGCTAAAAATGCAGTCCCTAGACCCTAGTATTCTGACCTACAACTTCCATGATCATTTCATAGAGGAAAAAAAACTTCATGAGGGAAAAAGGACGAGTTAGCAAGAGGTACTGTTCAGTCCAGTGCCCATTTTGAACATTTCACTTATTACAGTTTTAAAAAGTTGCTATATTGGAATGAGAGCCACAATTCTTTCTAAATGAAACATCAAACCTTTGAAAGAACTGCAGAGTGATAGGATACTAAAGACTTGGTTTTCTTGAACGGTGAAGGAGCCGATGCAGGACCTACGAGACAGGTGGTGCGTGGTGTCCCCAGGTGCTGGCAGAGCCCGGTGCCCTTGGACGACAGCAGCCTTGCACCAAAGCACACCGTACCTGTGGCTCGGGTGTCCAGCCGTGCACTCCTCTTCTTCTGCAGTGACTTTTTCTGATGGAAATGCTGTCAAAATTTAGATCTGCTGCTTGGACAGAGTTTCGCTTCCGAGTATTAACTGTTTAATTGCCTGCTTCCTACGAGGTTCCCTGAACAGATGCTTTAAAAGTGAATCCTTCAAAACATTTTTACAGGCATGTTAACCTTTTTTTCCTTAGCGGTGTGCACTGCAAAAGTGAACTTCCCATCTTGGAGATGCAGGAGAAGGTTAAGCCACGGATGGAGCTGGCTGCGGAGGGACAGAGCGTGGGAGCCAGAGCGGGATCGGGGGCCGTGGTGCCTGCTGCCTCCCCGGGCAGCTCGTTGCCAGCGGTCTGTTGGGTTTCAGTGGAAACTTCCACGCGCCGAATGTGGGTCAGCTCGAGAGGTGGCCCTGGTCCCGTGCCACCAGCGTCCTGCGGCACTGAAGCGGTTAAACTGCTCTTCTGGTGTCCTCGCAAGATGAAAACTATTTTAGTCCCATGACACGAGCACTATGGGAGTTTAATGCTACAGTTCATTAAAAATGGAGGCTGGCCAGAGCCTCAGAAATACGATTCGGTAGCTTAGGCTTCCCACGTCCAGAGCACGTCGGAAGGAACGATCTCTGCTGAACTCAAAAACACGGGGAGCACTCTGACGCAAGGTTGCTGCCGAACTCATTCGCGTAGCCGTATTCCTCTTTGTCGGGGAAAACTTTTTGCAAAACACAGACTCCCTCTGTGCTGGAGGTGCCTTGTGTGCCGTCCTCCCGGCAGAGCTGAGCCGGCTTCGGATGGAGCCGGTGCAGAGCCGATGCCTGGAGGATCCTCCCCTCCTACTGCAACCTTTACCAGTCTAGTTGAGCAATTATCTCTACCAAGCAGAATAATTCCTTTATTTTATTTTATTTTCCCCTCCCAGCAGTGTTACAACTTGTGGCTTCCTGCTCGCTGCAATAGTGTCATAACTATCAATTACCACGGCTGTGCTGTAGCGCTTGTCACGAGCCGGTACGCGGTGTGTGTTTGTGTATTGCTTTTTGTCGTCTTCGGTGATGAAGAAGTGTTTGTTCGTGTCCAGGCCAGATGCACGAGGAGCAGCATGGAAGTACTGCCGCATCGGTCGGGTTTTATAGCACTGTTGAAGGCCCTGAAGTAGCTATTGCAATGGTTTTCAATGGGCTTCTAATTAGAAAAGCATTGGACTAATAGGATGAGCTATAATTAGCAAGACCTGCCCTCTAGATAGCTAATCGGGGACCAGAATACAGTTGCATATCCATTCATTAAGTTTCTATATCTGCACTTTTGTAGCAATTTGTTTAACCTATTGGAACCTTTTGGGGTGCTTAAAATAGTAAAACAAGAGAAGATGTACTGGGCACAATCTCCCAGCTTTTGGGACAAGATGACCTCTGAGCTTGCTGGAGTTCGGTCGGGGGGGGACAGTTTGATCCTCAGGTGGGTGTCAGAGGGGTGACCCTTTACAGCCCTTTTCCCCTATCCAGAGAGGAGAACTAGAAGTCAGTGAGCTGTTGTCTTGCCTCCTGGACAAAAGAAAATAGCTCTGCAACTTTGAGGAGGGAAATGACTCAGTTCTTGGTGGCTTAGCAGAAATAAGAGGCCGAGCTTCCAAGGAGTCATCTTGGCAGCCAGTGTGCATCAATTACTTTGCTCCACCTACAGCCCAGCACTGCTGCCGTCTGCCCCGAGAGCTGACACCGGCGGTGTGTCAGCATGCTCAGCCCTGTGCAAGACCCGCTGCTGAAATTGTGGCTGTCGACTGATTATTCACTTTGTGCTGGGTAAAAGCAGGCTGTGATAAGGGGCGTTTGACTCGGCTTGTGCTGCTGGCGCAGGTAACTGCCGATCCAGTAGTACGGCAAAACTAGTTGGTTTTTCTAACTGACCAGTGTACGCTGGCTGTGGGTTTCTTCCCTCAGTGTTTTTATAGAGAGGGAAAGGGAAGGTTTGGATGTCATACGCTGTATGTACAGGCTCATAAAAGGATTTTTGTAAAGCATAAGTGAGTGTGGGCCAGCAGAACTTTTTCTGGAGTAAGAAGCAGATAAACACATGAGCATGTTCTTTTAGAATTATTTTTACATGCTATCCTACAGGACAAAAACTTCTCTAAGAAGTTGTTTCCCCCTCCTTTCTCTGCTTTACATGCAACTTCATGGAAGCTTCTGCAGGGAACGGTGATGTGGTCCCAGGTATGACCAGGAACAGAGGGACAACTGACTTCATCCGTGTTATGGGGTGTGGCCAGTGGTGGTACCCCACCAAAACCTCCAACTGTATTTAGCCAGTGCATCCAGCTTGGCATTAAAACTTGCTCTGATGTCCTTTAAGTGAAAATACCAAATTGTCACTAAATTGCTGAGCTGAGCCCCTGCGTGAACATGTGTGTGACTATGGTGTCACATCCAAAGACGACTGCCTTCGTTTGCATCTCTCAGTGTTCCTGCCACTTAAATATTAAGTAATATTACCTTCATGTAGGTAAACTGGACAAATATTACCTTGTTGGCTGCATCTTACTAGCTATTAAAATGCTCGTCCAGGGGCCTGCTGGTTTGTTGGACAAATTAAAAGCAACGAGTTTCTTTCTGAAGATGTCTTCAAGTGGTGTTCTCCTGCACGTGCACATGGACCCGTACTGCTTTTGGCCAAGAAGTAAAATGGGGAGGTGGCACAGCGACTGCTTTAAGACTTGCCCGGAGCAAGCTCCTGTGGTACCGGCCGTTAGGACAAATGCAGATCTTGTAGGTCTCTTCTTTCTCGAGGGAAACAGTCAGAAATGGGAATGCTGGTTCCAGCAGTTGTTTGGGTCAAACCAGAGATATCAAGAAGCAGTTGGTTTCCTCCTAGAGTGTTAACGTAAGAAGCAACGACTAAAGAAATAAGGAGTAAGAAAAGCAGTAACTTTAAAATATTTTTGCGTGTGCTTTTGTTTTTAATCCGAAAGCATTCGAACACAAGCCTGACTTGCAGTTCCTTTTCTTAAAATAATGGGATGCAGTCTTCTCATCTTTCACACGGGTGCCAATGTTTAAAGACGACTGTCTCATCAGCGAGCATGTTTTGGGTGAAGGTGGTGGGCATGTCACCAGGTATACTAACCAGCTTGTCTCCTCCCTCAGGATCCTCGCTGCAGTCACTTTCAGCCACTCGGCCCGGTCACAATCCCACCTGGAACCCATGAACTTCACTGACAGGTAGGAGTTGTGAATAAGATGGAGGATGAGTCTCTAATATTGCACAAGCGCCCCCTCTGCCCCCATTCAGTACTGAAAATAGGGAGGTGGGCTGGGAGGGTGGAATTGTCTTCTGGTCTTTTGCACCTCAGCTCCTGCCTTGTCCAGGAGGACAAAGAAGAGCTGTAGCGGAGCTCCAAGATTAAACTCGGATCAGAATTCGGTTCCTGTGCCTTAACGAAAAGTGGCCTTTCACTTAGCACTTAATCCATGCTCCAAAGTAGGTAAATCTCCCTAGTTTACTAAGGGACAAAGAAGTTTCACTTCCTTTTCACTGGGCATTCACAACAGCTGCACAATATTGTTGGTCTTGAACAAGAGGAGAAGCAAAAGCAAGCACACAGGAATTCCTCCCTTGAGACTTTCTGTATATTTTGATAATTTGTGCAACCCCCAGAAGAAAAATTCTGAATGGAAATTAAGTTTCTGCAGATATCTTGTAGCTCTGGCAATGCTCTAGGGGCGTAGCTAAAGTAAAGCTCTCTTGATCAGCTGTCCTGTGTGTGGTGGTGCTCACCTGCCCCACTGTATTGTCAAATGAAGCATTTTATAAATAGCAATTTAAGGATGTATCCAATGTTTGGGTTTTTTTTTCCCCCCTCCAAAACATGTATTGCCAGGGCTCCAGTGATGAGTGTTAAGCATTTCTGGTCTTCACTTTTCTTGCAATCTCGTTTTTCCTGGTGTAGATGTTGATGTCTCTGCTCACAGATTTACTCATTTTGTTTACTGTGTTTTACCAGAGTCAGCTTCAAAACTAACATTGTACAAGCCATGAGCACCACTGATTTTTTTGGCTATTTATTACATAAGTTCCCAAATATTTCAAAGTAGTGCCATCTTTAATGACACCAAAAGGCTAAGTGAAATCATAAAAACACCTTTCTTAATGACATCAGTCAGAGGTGAAGGAGTAGGAGTAACAGTGAGAGTAGCAGAGAGTATCACACTTGCACGTCTTGACCGTAGTCATGGAAATTTCTTAATCTGCTCTCCTGTTCAGTGAGTTATCACCATAAAACACCTGAAAAACGTAGCTCTGTGCCGTTGTAGAGCAGTGTGCGTAAATACTATCTTATTTTACCAATTCAGCTTGTTATCCAAATACTGCATTTTGAACCATAATCGAAACTGGTATTTAACGGCTCTCCTGCACGGAGGAATCTCTGTGATTTTTTTGGTAATACAAAGCCCAGACACAGTCATTAGCAGACTTCCTGCCCGGTAGTTTCTAGACAAAAATAGATCCATAAAACTTGGGGGAGAATTCAGGTCAAACAAATCCCTCGTGTAGTGGCTGTAAGTAGTACCCTCTAAAAAGACCTCTTTAAACCCAAAGCAGTGGACCTGAAAATTAATATAATTTTAAAGTTCTCTTTAGAAGAATTGGAATATTGATTGGTAAGTAAGAAAATTCCTTAGTTGTTTAGATCTTTCTTTTGGTGCCTTGTCCTTTGCATCCACTTACACCAGTTCCCTCTATGAATCGTACTGAGGCTGTGTTAAATAATTCATATTGGGTTGACCGTGAATCCACAGTGCGGCACTTCTTGGAGAGGAGTGATGCTGAAGCCAGTTTGGATGGTCTGTGTGCGCAGAGAGCCTCCCTTCTCTTAAGTTTTTTAAAATGCAGAAAACCCAAGGAATTGGCTGTGTTATAATATGCACAGCGTGTGGTGCTGGAAAAGCTGATTGTTGTTGTGACTGAGTATTTAAAGATGATAATTTTGCTGCTCTTGCATTAAAATAAATGAAGCAACCTAGATCCCTCCTCTAATAAGAAGCATACATTAAATGGGGAGGGGAGTGGAAGAAGGGGAGAGGATCTGATTGCAATCTACGGTGCCGTTACTTAATATTTAAATCTGTTCCCATCAAATAAAAGTTTAAATCAAGTTGTAGTCCTGTAAGTGGAAGGTTTTCTTTTTGGGTCAAAATAAACACCGGATAAACAGTTTTTAATGATTAGTTAATATCCCTGAGGATCGATGTGCCTAGAGAATCCATACCTTGAAGAAAGGCAGAGTCTTTCTCACCGAGGTGGAGTCAGACTGTGCACTTCTGGTAATAGCTGGTGTCTTTTAACAAAACGACTTTGATGTTGTCATTCTTTGGCTGCCTCATGTGAGGGTGGTTGAATTCCCCGGCAAGCTCAGGGGTGACAATGAACCAACTCCATACTGAACCGTGGAGTTCATTCCTGAAAACTACAGCTATGAATCACGATCACAGAGCATGCGAAAAACTGGCACCGCTCTGCAGAGCGAACCAGGGAATCTGTGTCATTGTGGCAGGACTGAGAAGTGAGGGGTTTGTTTTTTTTTTTTTAGGCTGAATATTCTGAGTAAAGAATAGCAACACTAGTAAAAGGTATTTAGGAGAAAAAACTGTTGTTTTTATGCATTTTTTAAAATGGCTTTATTATAATTATTTTTTCTAAGATCACCTTGATAGCAAACGCTTCTCTGAAGTTCTTACAAAATTTTAGCAGATTACCAGATTGATTTCTACAGGCAACAGCTATTTTCTATTTACACAGCTACATGTTTAATGTAATCTATGTGGCACATTGAGCTTTCTGTTAAGAATCGTGAATGCTTCTTTGTTATACAGAGCACTTAGATAGTGGTTAGACTCCAGACTTCGTTAATAAATGGAGCCAAACTCGGCCATAATAGTGATTTATATTTTTTTTAAGGTGCGTTGACACAAATAGAACGGAAGGCAGAAGGGTGACTCCTAGTGCAGTGGGACTTCAGCTACTGAAGTCCCATTTCTGGCCAAATGCAGAACTTCATGTTTGTGGTGCTCAGAGCTCGACTTCAGCGCCTTTCTACAAATGTTTGTCTGTTCATTTTAGTAAATATTTAGTCAAACCCAGGCTGAATTGCTTCCTACTGCACTATAATGACTGTGAGCAGTTGCAACGTGGGCACGGCGTGTGTCTTAGTGCCTGGTCACTTGGATGGAAATAAAAGCGGCTTCTGCGAGGCTCGAGGTGCAGAAGGAGCTGCTGCAGGTGCTCGCTCTCTGAAGCCGGGCACCGGGAGCAGCTGTGGGGATGTCGTGGCTGTTTTCAGGACAGCGTAGGATTCTGGTACCCCACATCTTGGCTGTTTCCCTTCAGTGATTCATTGGGCTGGTATCCCTGAAATGATGCTTTCCTGCTGGTGGACCGCTCCGCTGCTGTCCCCTGGCCAGCAGAGAACTTTCCTCTGCTGCCTCCAGATGCCTGACACCCGTGGCACAGAGGAAACTTCTGTGGGCTCCGTCTCCTTTTAATTGCAAGTACTTAACAGTCCTAAGCAAGCTCATTTATTTTTCCCTGAATGCTTAAAGAAGGGGGAAATAATAATAATAGTAGAAAAGGGAGGCAGGACTGCGCAGCCGGGAGGTGCTGCGGTGGCCGGATGGCGTGAGCACATGCAGCTGAGCAGCGTGGGAGCCCGGCGAGGGAAGGGTTAAGGGCTGCCATTTTGTTATGTAACACCCTTAATGGACATATCAGTGAATGGCACCAAAATGGCAGGGCTTAACCCTTGGTGGGCTGCAGTGCTCAGCCAGCCAGGGGCTGGGAGCCTCTCCCCGCTGGGAGCAGCGAGTGGGCTGCAGAGCAGGTACCCTCCTCTCGTCCCTTCTGCTGAAGGGGGGCTTCAGCACTTGCAGTTCTTCTTCTTTTCAGGTCTCATGGTATGGAAATAATGGCTGAGATAGCAAAATGATCAACCCACCTCTGGCTGCTCTCGCACTTTTTGTTGCCTTCATCGGGGAAAGAATGAATTTTTGGTTGCCCAGTTGAATTCAGGTGCAGAATGATTCCCCCCCCCCCCCCCCCCCCCCCGCAAAATAACCAGTGTTCTTGTCCTCCTGCTGTTGCATTAATTTAGTCTTTAAAAAAAATAAAATCTAGTTCTTACTTTGGCTTTCTAAAGTTTATCTTTCTAAATATCTACGTGATAAGGTCATGAACTTCTCTGTGTGTGCACATTTATACGCATGCACACAGTAGTGCACAGACACACACACACACACACACACATATATATGTAAATTGTAATGACTTTTTCCAGGACATCTCAATTCTGGCTTCGTGATCAATGACTGTGTAGGAGAAAAACCCACTTATAACAAGAAAATAAGCTCAGTTGAAACAGTGACTTCTCGTTGAAACTTCTTACATCCCGCTGGGAGAAATTGATTTCTAGGCATCGTGGGGAGGGTGCGTGTGGATGATCCAAGGCGACTGCATGGGCTGCACTTGCAGGAGGCCTGTCTGCTGTGCACATCGGGTCTGTGCTGGGTGCCAGTGACTGTTCAGAGTCAGTAAGTTTTTGATCAAGTACCTTTTCAGTGAGGGGCATTGAATGTGTCTTAACCTCCCTGTTTCCTCCTCTGTAACCTTGTCTCCCCCCCCCCGTGTCTTTTTTTTTTTCCCCCCCTTCTCTTCCCCCCCCCTTTTTTCCTGTAAAAGTTTCCAGGGGGAAGAGCGTTGTTGATCTTTGGGTTTGGCTACCAAAAAGAGCGGGTATCGCATAGCTGGATGGGTTAGTGTGCGTCTGCAGTGGGATTTGAGCCCATCTGCAGATGGTCTGTGCTTGAACCCCTATCTGCTGCCGGTGCTCGCCAGCACTGCTGATGACTCTAGCAAAGCATCGGGATGTAATTTTAACTTCAGTCCTTTTAACTTCAAACTACCAAGTTGTGCTAAACAATGAAAAGTAAGCAGAACTAATTCTCTGTGAAGGAATTACTTGGAGCTTGTATGAGGAAGTTATAAATCATGAACGGGAGAGAAGGCGATACAGATAACTCTGAATGTGATGGGGGAAAAGTGGAAGTGTACATTACAAACAGCAAGCAAAGTGTGCTGCTTTTTTTTTTTTCTTTTTTTTCTTTTTTTGAATTGTGGTTTTGTCTTCATGTACCGTGTCGGTGTTCTCGGTGTGCTTGTGCATCGAACCTGTTTCAGCTGCCGCCCTGGTTGCCTGTTCATGCCCTGGTCAGGCAGCAGCCGGGTGAGCCGGGGCATGGCTTCTGCAGCTGCTCGGGTTTATTCCGGGCTGGACTGCACATCTGAAAAAATGAGCACAAAGTAATTCATTTCCCAAGTCTTAAACTTGAGTTTTTTCTAAGAGTTTTTTCTTCTTCTGTAACTTTTCCCTGCAGTGGCAAAAGCAAGCAAGCAGGTGATTGCTGTAGCATCCCCAGCCCTTTGCGAGGGGATGGGCTGTATATCACGGTGTCCTACACGTCCCTGCTGGAAAAGACACTGGCTGAGTTAAACCAGGTTTGTCGTCTTGGTCTTGCTGCTCTGCTCTTCAGAGGGAGGAAGGGTTTGGAAGATGGCAAGAGAGCTCTTCTGACCCTTTTTCCAATGGAAAGCATGCAGATGGCATCACAAGCGTACACGATGTTTACCAGGCTAGCATAAATATGTTGTGAACTCGGGAGGTTTGGGGTTTTTCCTGTTGTCAGTGTGCTCAGAGGGCAGTGGAGCTGCATGGGGGAATTTTTGACAAGGCTTCAGGGTGACCAGTGTAATGGCCTGCAGTCCGAGGAGTTTATATGGTATACTAAACTGCCTTTTGAATTGATCGTAGTAGTTAATCTGTTACAGCGATAGCACTTACAACTGAATATTTGCTGCTTAGGTCCTGGGTGCTCGGCCCTGAGCTATGCCATTCCTTGTAATAAAAAGCAGAACCTTCCATAAAACTTAAAATTTACTGTGTAATCCTCACTTTCTCTTCCTTCTTTCAAATAAAAGGTATAGCCAAGTTGAACCGAAGCTGTTTACTGTTCATGTTGATCGGTTCCTTTTGCTGTTAACGGCGGAGAAGCAGAAGTGGGGATTTCTGGAATAGCTTCAGAAGTTATATGTTATCCTTGAAATAGCCTGGATGTTTTGAAACATCTAGCTGATTTATTCTCATCTAGTGGAATCCATTGGTGGAGGTGGGATCCCAATAAATCCTGCAGACTGGATCCCCAGACTGGGGATTAAGCAAATTGCCAGATTTGCTATCAGGAGAGAGTTTTCTTCCCAGGTGGGTTTGGGTTTCTCTTACCTCCTCCTGTCGTGCAAGGAGCCGCTCGCGTCCTCTCCATGAGCAAGGACACCGTCCCTGCTGGCGCAGGTCTCTGCGGGTGTGCTCTTCCTCTCTTCCAGGGCACCCGTCTGGTTTTAACCTTTTCCTACGGACCTTGAGTTTAGGCTGTTTTGGGAAGTGTTTTGTAGTCTGCCGTATGAAACAGATCCTGGCAGGGACTCGCCTAGACTGTACACCTGCTTCTCAGTGCCCTCTGACTTGCAGGAGGTGGGACCCAGTAACCCAGGTGATTCCCATAAAAGACACTGACGTTACCAGTTTTCATCTCTCTTCCTGAAAAGAAAGGCAGAAGAGCCTTTTTAAAGAAATCTTTCTCATTATTCTCCTCCCCTTCTCTCAGTGCCACATTAATTTTCCTTTAGGTCTCTCTGCATCTGTGTCCATGTTAATAAATTGTTTCTGGTACTATTCCCTGAAAGGGTTAAAATTATTTTAGGGAGCTTAGTTTTAGGGCCTATCTACAATAAATATGATTTAATCACTATTGTGGTAGGGGAACCGTGCAACCAGATCTCTCTATTACAGTGTATATAAACCTTGAGCCTGCACTCTCAATCTTCAGATTTAGCTGTAAAAAATCTTAGTGCAATCTCATCCCAAGGTCTTTCCAGTAACGTAGATCTTCACAACACGCTGCTTCGGTTGTGCTACAGATACTCTTCTTCTCTCTAGCAATTGCTGTCCCCAGTTGCTGCTTTCCAGCCTATGTCGTTGCGACAAGACGCTGTGAATTTTTAACAAAAGCTTGGACTGAATTTTGATGTGCAGAAAAGTTGTTGTAGCATCAGCACCATTCCTCGAAGGAAAACGGAGGTGTTTCTTTTTGACTGTGTGAGTAGGGAACGCACAGGGAAGCCGAGGTGGCTTCCAAGTCAAGTTTGTCCGTGTCTGACAGGGGGGTGATGGTTACAAGGAGAAATGGCTGCTGCTAGTTCGTGAAGGAATTGCAGGGTGCAAGACATGATGTCCTCGAGAATGTGTAATATGAGAGGGTTTTGTTGGAAAGGTACATTGTGCATTTTCATCAAGGTGTTAATCTGTTCAGTCTGACCTTTGTAGGGAGTTTGTGTACGAAGGGTTTGCCCCTGGAAATGCTCCAAGTAGAGTGCTTCGTGCCTGCCTCTCTCCATCACTCTGAGATGAGCTGTCTTGGTTAGCTGGAAAACAGGCGCTTAGCGAAGTATTCAGTATGCATTACCCATCTTTACGTTAGGATTTTGACTGCATTAATTTTTTAAGTAAAACTTGGTGCCGATAGGAGGTTTAGATCGTTTCCATTGCTTGTGACGTTAAGGCAGGTAAGCGAGATTCAGCCGTGAACGCAGAGTTCTGCCTGGCAGCTCTGCGTGTGATCTGCTATGAAATATCCCGGTACAGCTCAGGATACTGCCTTTCCCCATCCCAATCAAAACTGGGAAAAACGAAGGAGTAGAAATACAGCATCGTGTAAACGTTCTTAAAGTTTGGAGCCTGAGTGACTGAAGTGCTGCTGTAGCTCTTCGGATCAGCACAGGCTGCTGGTAGTTGCTGCTTCTCATCCGTCCGAGGTTGGAGAATATGAAGACACTGAAAATAAACCCAGATCAGGCTTTTTTTTTTTTTTTTTTTTTTTTTTTTTTTTTTTTTTAAGGAGGTTTCCTACTGACTAAGCAGTCTTGCTTCAGGAAAGTCACTGTGATTAATAGCACATCTCAGTATACGTAAGCTGGGTGATAGCTGGCCGGTCCTTTGTTTTAGCCCTGGGTTCAGATGCGTTTGCATTGAGTTAATAGGAATAAGATTTGCGATTCACGGCCAGGCTGTCTGATCGCTTGTTCAGGGGGAGAAGCAGTTGTCATGCTGCCGTATTGTCAGCAGAGATACTTAAACTGAGGTACTATTATAGTTAAAAGCTGTGCTTTCAGAGGGCTGTCTGAGTCGGAGCGGGGTTTGGAAAGGGCTGCTGCCTGTCAGCTGGGGTACGCTGAGCTGCACCGAAAATCTCCGTGCCGCTGGCTGCCTGCCTGGGCTGTGTGCTGTTTACTCACTTCCATAAATACCGAAATTAACTTAGCCTTTCTGTAAAGCACACCTTTGTTCCATTATTGTAAGTTCAAGCATGGTCACACTATAAATGCAGATCAGCCGAGGGGAGGCACTTTGTGTATTGACTATGATTTTAATGTTCCCCCCCCCCCCGTTAAAAAAAAAAAAATTTCATCCAACACATTGCAGAGAAACTTGTGGTCACTTGCAGGGGGCTTATACTATCAAAATGGCAATTTCACATCATGCTTCTGTGACATTGTTGAATAACGGGGTGGTGGGGGTGAGCAGAGGTTAATTATGTTGCGTAATTATGTTAATCTCTCGCTGCTAAAAACATTTCAAAGACTATAGTCCAACTATTGTGTGTTGGCCTTACTCTTGAAATCCATTTCAAAAGGAGGAGAAAAAATATCTGGGATGGGAGGAATGCTTAAAATAAATAAATTAATAAATGGGTTAATTAATTAAAAAACTGGGGGGGGGGGGATTTCTCTCCCTCTCCCCCCACCCCACCCCATGCCACCCCCTTGGTGCCTGGTGTTGCCAAGCACCCAGAGGGATGCCTGAGGAGGAGGAGGAGGGATGCTCCGGGGTGCCGGCCGGCGGCAGGGTTAGCCCCGCTGCGGGTTGCCTGCCGCCGGCTCAGACTGGTTTCTGGAAAGTGCTTTGTCTCGCAGGCTGCATCCTGGGAAGGGTCATGTGGAGCCCAGTGATGTCATGGGATCAAAGCCTGACTCAGCTCCGCGTCTGATGGATGGGTGTCCGCAGGTACCGAAGTGCGGGCTGAGATGTCAGAGCCCACCAGGAGCAAAACTTCCCACGCCTCCGGCAGGCGAGGAGTTAAGCCTGGTTCCCCCCCAGCCCAGCGCTTCCTCTGCCGCCTGGAAAAGCCTGGTTCCTTCACCAGGAGGGGAGAAAGTCTCAACTTGAGTATTACGGTGGCAGTGCCTTAGCGCCTGGCGGCAGGCTGTCAAGAAATATGGAAGCCTCTCTTCACGCAGGGTGTGGTGGTCCTTTTCCCCATAGTGTCTGATTCCCGAAACTTGCAATCAGGCTTAGGTCCTCAGAAAGACATGGCAGCAATCCCAGGAAGATCCTAATCTAGAATTTTGTAATTGCATTTATTTGCATGTGAGGCAAATACATACATTCTTCCTGCCTTTTGGTAAAGAGCCAAACTTTTTTCGTCGTGGGGGTTTGTATATTCTCCTGTGCTCTAATGCAGGGGGGGGGGTTTCTCCTTGGTGATTCTAGTTTATGCTTAGTGGGGTTTGTGCGTGTGTTCTTGTTTTGCCTTTTTTTTTTGTTTGTTTGTTTTTGCTTAACATAAAAAGTGTAAGTACAGTGATGCTGGGTGCTTAAATAGCTTCAGACTGAGATGTATTTTGAAGATAGGGGAAGTGAGCATACTGGCAAAACTTTTATTGCTCTTTCTGAACTTCTTCTGCAGTAACCGCTGTACTTTGCCCTGTTTTGAAATTAAGGTGTTTTGTCCAACTTACTTTTTTCCAGCGTACTTAACTCGTTTGTGTCTCCTCTCTCCCCCAGAGCCTCACAATGACAGAGGAAGCATGCAGGACACGAAGTCAGAAACGAGCGTTAGAACGTGAGATAACGCATAACGATGTGGACAGTAAAAAAATAAAAATGGAGAAAGGACTATTAGGAGCAGATATAAATGCTGAAGGCGACATGAAAATAAAAACAGATCCTGGAGCTGGAAAAGTGCAAGGATTATTAAAAAGCGGAGAGGTGAAAGCAACCATCAAAGTGGAGGTTCAGACGGGAGATGAGCCTGTGGACATGAGTACCTCAAAAAGGTGAGTTACGACCTACGTGCTGCAGTTGCACTGTAACGTTTGGGGTAGCGGCACAGTAAAATGTGGTCAGATGGCACTAGGAAGAAGTTCTCTGCATCTTAAAGGTAGAGAGAATTAAAATTTTACGTGTATGTTGCAGCTCTGGCTCTTCACATGAGATTCAACAGCTACTTCTGTATAACTTCCGTACTGATTTTTCTTCCACAAGCTTTGACAGCAGTGGCAGCTGTGATGAGCAGCTGAGTAAAGAAAATATGGTATTGAATAGAAAAAACATACAAGTTATAAAGAGGATGCGCTTTGAGCTACTGATTTGAGATTTATGTGAGGAAGAGTGGTTTGGGTTTTTTTAATTGAGCTGTGATATAGGAAAAATAATAGATTATAATTGTCTAAACAGAGGAGTTTTAATTGCAACTTGATTCTTCCTGACAGAGCAGTATGTATGGATAAGTCTGACTTTCTTTTTGAAGTAACTTGTGGATTTTGACACTAGAAGTATTGTGAAAAGACAGCGCCTGTCTGCAGCAATTCTCTGTAGGATAAGTTCTTAATGCTTTTTTGAAAGTCCAGCCTCCTTAAGATGTCTGAATTTTGACATCTGAAAGCATGAATTCAAAGTTCCTTATCACTTTGGAGAATTTTATTATTACAAAAATGTAAAGCTTTTCCTTTGACTTGTATATGAGATATGCACATGAATTGGGTGCTTCTGACATAAAGATTTATGGGCATCACTTTAAAGCCAGATTCCAAATCTTCCACCATATTTCTAACCCAGATTCTGGCTGTACCAGGATAAAAACTCTGTCAAAAATTCTGTGGCCCTGATGATGGCCCTTCAGAGCCTTGCTTTTTTCTTTATAGTGCAGTAAGATCCAATATATTGAGCAGGAAGTCTAGGAGCCTCGTTTATTCCTGGTTCTGACACCAGCCGCTGTTGGAGCGGCAATACGTAAGAACTGAGACCTGTCTGCAAAATGGCTTAAACAGTTCTCGGAGTAATAAGTCTGTGTTCGCTTGGATGTCGGGTATTACAGCAGTGCAGACTTGAGGTGTGAAACTGAAAACACGAGATCCTTATCAACTGCCCAGGAATTATTGGGAGGAGGGGCGCTTATGGGTGCTACTAAGAAAATAGGTATCTTTGATGTTTAATGGCAATTCATCTGTAAACTTTGCCCAACTTTTGATGCTTTTCTAAGAGAAATAACTTAGACTGCAAGAGCCTGATTATCCAAGTACTGTTTCCGTATGTGTAAAACAAGACCTCTTCCATCAGCGTGATTGAGGGGAGGTGATAGTGTTCAGCTTTCTCCATAAAACTTCTGCCAAAGGGACAATTACACAAGTTGCTCAATTTGCTATTTAGGAGGTGCATATGTCTTGTACAGAAGCGGTTAATTGGGGTAATGGATGACTTCCATGTCAAGCAGTTGTATTGTGCTGACTAGGAGTAAATCTCTGAAGGTGTCTTTTGGCGTAATTGCTACCTACTAATTAACACAGGTATGCACGCTCTTTTTGAAGAATATCCAAAAAGATTGCTCGTACCAAAAATTGAATAAATTAGAATCAGGTATTCTAACTCCTTTGTTGCAGTACTTGCCCCCACATGCATATGCTTTTTGTGAATTTATAATATTTTTGAAATGTGTGCCAGTGTTTCTGCTCTGTTGGTGTCGGTCTCTGTTGCAGGATGCGCAAACAGGATGGTGAACAAGGGGCTGTACGCTTAACTTCCCAGAGAGCATCTGGAACAATAACACCTATTTAGATGAGATGAGAGAACATCCTCTCTCCGTACAGCATTCTAATTTCAGGTGGTAACAGGATATTGTTGTATTCAGTTTCTGCAAGGAGGGAGAAGAGGCTTCCCCATACAAAAAAATATGCTTGTGTAAGGAGGCAGTCTGATCCCAAGTCCGCTGAAGTTAATAAATATAATTAAGAATTTCATGAAGCTTTGGATAAGCTCTTTGGATACTGTTGTAAGTTGGAACACCTTTCATAATGCATATTTGTATAAAATTCTTAATAGAGAGGAATTAAACCCTGGGTCATCTCAAATGGCAAAAATGAACCTGAATGATTCTGCAAACTTCTGGAAGTAAGGCAGCAGCTTCCCAGGCTCTGGGGCTCTGCTCCTGCGTCGTGGTGGTGCCTTTGGTCCGTGCGTGGCTCTGCTCCCGGAGCATAAACGTGGTGCTGAGCAGCTGACTGGCCTCAGGATGCAAATATCTCCAAGCGAATGCAATCTGAGTCTGGAGATGCCTGTGATATAGAGGAAGCTTGTCTCTGGATGAGTCTGATCCCTTGCATATATAAGAATACAATTGGCATATGTAGGAAAGGCGGATCTTAATTTCATAAGGATTTTTTTTTTTTTTTTGAAGTGTGGGACTTACCTTTCCAGACCTTTGATCTTCAGAGGAATTTAGCTCGCAGCTTTCATAAGACCTGTGTCTTTAAAGCAGTTGAGCCGACTTTCTGAGGAGGTGAAAAAAGAACTGTTGCTTAAAATGATTGAACTGCTACAAACTTCTTGGTTAAAATTCATGCTTAGTGATGTATGGTGTTTTGGCTTTTAAACTTCCTTAATGCTTTTAGAACTGAAAACATAATATTTTCCTTGGAAAAGGTGGCCCAGCAATAATCATGGTTTAGCTGACGTAAAGCTGATTGAATGGATTATCTTTCTGAAATCAGTTGATTTTCAAGATTTGACATACAAACCTGGCAATATCTCTGCATTAAACTTAAATAAATTTCTTTTAATTTTTTTTTTTTTCCCTAAACCTTGAAGTTAAATTTAAAAATAGGATCTGGTTTGAGCACATTTTCTGATGCCAGAAGAAACAGAAGAAAGTCTGTAGTGGTAGAAGTCTTTGATGAGAGGTCACACAAGGCCAAACCAAAATCTTGCTCCTCTGCCTGGCATTTTTGCAGCACTGGGAGCTAGCTGGTGTGTAATTATCCTAGACCTACTGCAGAGAAGGAATGGGAGGAAGGAGAGTCCTCCCCTCTTGATAAGGCATGTCTCGTTTGCAGTGGGAGGGTAAAATAGTGCAACGTAAATAGCTTTGCTTGTGAATACACTGATTTACATCAACATGGGTGCTGGAGGGAAAGAACATTTGTCAAACCTGGTTTGAATCCTGATGTCTTACCGTGCTTTCAAGCTCTGCTTTGCCTTTCCTCTGTTCTTCATTTCTCCTCTGTTCTTTCCTTCCCCTTAAATACATGAGTTTCCTACCACATTTGCCCTGCATTGAGCATCAGTTGCTTCCAGCTGAGGCTGGGGCTTTCTCCTGGAGCCGTTCTTGGATTGTACTGCCTGCTGCATCACGTTGCATTTATTATACTCCAGATTCAGCTCCCTTCATCTACAGTACACGTTCTGACCGTTTTCCAAGCTGTTTTTTTTTTCCTAGTACTATTTCCTGAACCATACAAAACAAACTAGTTGCATACACAGTACTGGTTAAGCTCACTTCTGGTGTACTCACAGTAAGGTTTGGCAGAGACCACGAGTGATCTTTCTGGACACAGTCGTGTAACTGGCTATCTGGATGGGAGCTGCTGTCCTCAGACAGGTCTACGAGGACAAATTGTCCTCTCTTCTGGAGCAAAAGCATCAGGATCCTTCAGGAGCAGCATACTGTTATCCCAGCTGTAGGAAAACCTTGCTCATAAATAGAGGTGTGGGGTGTTTACAGGCGAGGATACTACTTGACCCTGTGAGCGGCTGCGTTGTGCTTGGTTGTTGCACTGTGCTATCTTAAATCCTCAAAATTATAGTAACTCTCCAAATAGATTACCTCAAAATATGTTTCACTTCAGAATTCTAAAAACCAAGGCTTCTCAGTCATACAAGGAAAGGGAGAGTGAAAAAATGGTTTTGTCACAGCACACAAGTGTGATGGCAGTGGTGAGGGTGATACTGTTAATAAAACACAAATGTAAGAGTTGGCTTCTATCTAGCTATCTATCCCCAGTTCTTGCTTTGTCTTGTTAGCAGTCTTGGGATGAACATGTCCTCTGTAAAGCAAACTGGAAAACTTTTTAGGTAGTTGAACATCTTGCTATTTTTCCTGTTATCTTCTCTATTCGCCCAGAGTGGTGTAAATTAGCATATTAACTGTCTTACTTGTATTAATTGTGGGTTGATCAAAAACAGTTTAAGGCTGGCTGATAAACAGAAATTATTCCTACAGATTTTGTATCAGTTGGGGTCTTATTTAAAAAAAAAAAAAACAACAAACAAACCAACCCCACATTCCAAAACCACTGTATGTATTGTGTCGTCTTCTCGTATTAAGCTACAGAGCCTGGATTTTCCTTCCAATTGAAATACAAGTCTGGGTAAGCCAAAAAAGTCTGCATTTGATAAGTTTGGTTTATTTTCCACAAAAATTGCTTGCACCCATATATTGTCTCCTGATGTGTGGTACACTCAAATATCAAATATACCCACAGCTTTAAGCTCTTGCTTCATGAAATTACATGTGAGCTGGCCTGACTTAAGCCACTGCTTGTTTGCTTAAATGAAAACTGCCAGGGAAGATGAGACTGAAGAGTTTGTAGGCATCCCTGTAGTTAGTGCTCTCAGGCAGATAATCTATCTGAACCCTTTAGTTCCTTCAATTTTAGGTCTTGCTGGTTACGATTCGCATGCTTGACAAATGTTGCACTGCTCTGGAACCTCAGAATAATCATGTTCTCCTTTTGTTCCACAGGATAATTAAAAATAACATCTAATAGAAATTTTTTTGAAATTGTTTGAAAGTTGGCCTAATGGCTGTGCTCTGAATTTTCGTGTTAGGGTTTGGATGCTAAATTTTGGTGCTTTGAAGGATTTTAGGTTGGTTTGGAGGTTTTTTGGTTTGGTGTTGGGGTTTTTTTTTTTGTTTGTTTTGGGGTTGTTTTTGTTTTAATCTGGCCAAATCACATTTAAAACTTCCTAAATGAATGGATTTGATTCTGAAATTCTAACGTATTCTTAAGCATATCAGGATGCAGCCTGTGTTGGCTGACCAAACTCCACTTTACTGGAATTTACTGGGAACAGCGGTCACGGCAGCGCCAGCAAGGAGTACATAGGCTCTTCTCTTCCCATTAGTGAGCCTGGAAATGTGGCACAGACCCATACTTCAGATCTCTTTTTCAGCTTATGTACGTTGTATCTACGCCTCATGGTGTGTGTTGTACTAAAGGATATTGTGACAAAATTGATGCCAAAGTTTCTTGGGGAATTTTAATGTTTTATTTCAAATGCAGATGTAGTTTGATTAAAGCTTCCTTCCTTTATGTTCAGAGGAAGGGATGAAGTTTGTTTTGCTTCAATTTCGCACCACAGTCACTAGATCAATTGCAACTTCTTTGATTCATGTAGATATAACAACTCCAGGAAAAAAAAAAAATCCCCACTGCATTGCTTTTTCTTGCCTTGTTTGTCTTTCTTCCTTGCCAAATATTTTTGGATGAGAGTATACAAGACACTGTTGAATGGACTGAGGCAAAACTGTTGCATATTTGCTAATGCAGATCAAGCTGTAGTCTGAATAACAGTTCTGATGCTTCCTTCGGTTACCTGCAGATGGACAGAATATGGTGGGATACTGCAGGATGGGGCTGTGTAGGGCTCTTGCTCTGCAGTGGGGGAGTTCATGTTTCGGGTCAGTAGTTCCGTAATTTTAACCAAGTAAGCATTGCATTGATGGTTTGGTTTTTTTTTTTTTTTTTTTGGGGGGGGGGGGGGGGTTGCTTGTTGTTTCTTTTGTTTGGTTGGTGGTTGTTTTGTTTTGGTGTTTGTTTTCTTAAGAGTGATCAAAAGGGCGTTTTAGAGCATGGATAAGATCGGGTCTGTAAAATGAAGCTTATTTTTTTGTGTAATGCTTCTGGATCAGTATGAACAAATGCAAAGACTGCTTGTTGCAATATGGGAGCTCTTCTGTTAATGTCGTGAAGCTCTCTGTAAGCTGCAGCACAAGTCCTCTGAAATTAAACCCTCTACCAGAGCCAGGAGTTTCTGGGTGTCTCTTTTTCTCTTACTAGTGTTAAACTTAAACTTTGTCTTCCTTGGTCATGCTTCATTGAAACTTCTGTCTTGCGGGAAGGTGGATCTGTTAGAAAAGTTCAGTCCACCTCGAAATACCTTAGACCTCAGATGTATCATCTTCAAGACAAAAATTGAATTAATCTTCCTCTGGCCCAGCTAAGTGGAAGCAGACCTCCAAGGCTGGATTCGGCCACCTGACCCTCTTCTTTCCTTCAGATCAACAAATAAATACACAGTGTCCCCATGGGAAAGTGGCTTTTTTGTTTGGTTTGGGTTTTTTCTGGAATAGTTGTTGTTCTCTGAATTGCTACAGGATGCTCCGAGACACTAAGGAAAACTCTTGAACAGCGTGATGTGTCTGTCCTTGTGCTCTGAGGTTTTAAAAGAGGATATTGGAGGAAGCGTGGCCTGTTTCTTAGGGTACTTAGTGACTGAGGAGGTCTGCGTCTGATTCCTTACAGCAACTTTCTGCAAGGTCTCTGTTAAATTGTGTTTTATTGCTGTGAATGCTTACATGTATGTATGTAACTGGGCAGCAACCCTGCTTTCATCTTCTAGCGTAGAGTCCAAATGATTGAGACAGCAACACTTATGAAAGCTGAAGGGAGAATAATAGAACTATGTCTTTATTTAGCTAAAGGATATGCCTGATGGCTTCAGAGGATAGAGGTCATAGTATCAGGGCAGTTATCCCAAATTATTAACTGCTGGTGGCAGTATTTTTCTGAAAGTGGTGATATTTCCATTGTCTTTCTTATTTTGAAACATCTGGTTTGAATTTTTTGCTTTACACACAGGCTAACAAAAGAGTAAAGCAAACTCCTTTTTGAAGGAAGGTTGTTTTGCAGAGTTCTGGTCTACATTTCTGGAGTTCAATCTTGTGCCACCTCATTCACTGTGCAGTTGGTTGCGCTGCTGAGGATATAAATCCTGTAATACTGAATAGGAGTTGACTTTGTTGCTGTGGTCAATATGTGTTGCCTTAAAAAAATACACAGTATTTCCCTGCTTCAAGAAGGGTTTTCCTCTGTGAGGTTGTATGTCAACAGACTCAAAATTGGTGTAGGTAGATGGTCCTAAATAGATATGACTATTTAATGCTTTTGTGGAAATACACGATTTTAAAACTCTGAATGCAGTGGTTTCTAATGCAGCTTTTATTAGATCAGCGTCTTATAATGTAGCTGTCAGGAATATCATAATGTATCTTGCAAAAGAGAGAAAGCACACGGGTTTGGGGAAGCCCTTAGATGAAGTACCGTCAGACTAGTGACGGGCAGTCCTGGTCTCGTCTCCTCCTGCTTCACACCCCGAGTAAAGGATGGGGTTTACTGCAGGGCTGTTAGGGGCGAGGTTTTATTTCCTAGTCCCAGATTTCATATCGTGGTCCTACAAAACGGTTTAGGCAGCTTTTTTTTTTTCTTTGTGCAAAGCAGTGGTGTCTTGCATAGACACTTTGCTTCGATGTTGCTCTCTTCCAAGTGCGAGGAGATAACTGGGGGTAACCCCGCAGCAGAGGGGATCCCTGATCCAGGCTGCGGTAGCTCCTTAGCAGAGGTGCTGTTGGTCCGTCTCGGGAAGGGCCTTGGGGGAAGGTGCGTGCAGTATCACGGCTTGGCCAAGCAGCTGCTCTTCACCTTGGCCGGGCAGACCGACGTCCATCCCGGCTCCTGGTGCCCTGGACGTGGTCTGTGGGCTGACGAGAAGCGTTTGCAGCAGCTGCCGGTGCTCGGTCGTGCATCGAGAGCGTGAACGGCCGCTCTCCTTCCGTGCTGCCTGGCTCCCTGGCTGAGCAATCCCAGGCTTGGCCGGCGGGCTGTGAGGTGTGCTCCCCCTCCCCCTAAATTTTGTTGTGTTTTTTTTCAAAGATAGAGTATTCAGATTGCTGATGAATGCAAACTTCCGTTGATCACACTTTGCTGCAGATGTCTTGTCATTCTGTTATCAGCACATGTCGCCATTGAACTAGTTCAGGATGAAGATTTTCCTCCTTGTGGTATCCCGGGAAAGCCCAGGGGCCGGCAGGCGTCGTCTTTCAGCCTGGCCTTCCTCGCCCAGCCTGAAAATAAAACTAGGAGGACTCCATGACGCGGTCCGGTGACTCTCTTGGGGCTGCTTTTTTTGCTGTTTCTTCCTTTTTTTTTTTTCTCCCCCCCCCCCCCCCCCCCCCTTGAAAAACGCCAAGCGACCCTTGGCACGGGTGCCCGTGGCGGGTGGCAGGGACCCCCGGGCATGGCCGCTCCATTTTCTCTGCCGGCACCTGAGCCTGACCTCACCTCACAAAATGAAGGCCGGGCAGCACCGGCTGGGACCGGCCGTTGCCATGGTTTTCGCCGTGGCAGGTCACGTGCCCGGCAGGTCACGTGACCCAGCGGTGGCCCCGCTCAGTGCGGGAGGGGAGAGCCCCGGTGCCGCCATCTGAAGTGGGTTCAGACGCTGCCGCCTCGGCCGGAGGAAAAAACTGGCTGGAGCGCGGCAGCTCTGGTGTGGCCCCGTTGGCAGCTCCCAGGTTCCGCCAACCTCCCTGCGGAGGACGGCCCGATGGCAGCCGGGCTGCTCTCACCGCTGCTTGGAGAGGGGGCGAAGCGTCGCCGATGGTAGAGCCATCTTCTGTAGCCAATTAAGACCCTTCACATCACCTCGTATTTGTGGATGCATTCGGGTTGTAACGTGTTGACCCCGAGCTCTTTGCAGCTTCCCTCCCTGAAATTGCGTGGGCTGGTTCAAGGGTGGAGCCGGGAGAAGAGCCCCTGTGTTTCAGGAGTGGGCTGGTTCAGGTTGCAAGCGCTGGCTGCTCAAATCCCCATGTTTATGTGGTTCTTGGCTTTTTAGGTAACTTAACTGTCCGTGCTTTTCATGAGGGATTTAACCTTAAAGCTTGAGGAGGAATGGCCAGCACTTGACTCCAGTTGAGTCTCAGTCCTTCATGTGGAGCTGCTCTAGCTGTCACCTGAAAAAGGCTCAGCAGTGACGAGCTCAACACATTGGTGCGTTCCCTGCACGCCTGCTGTCCACCGCTGTCGGGAGAAGTTTACCGAGCCAGTTAGAGTTTGGCCCGACCCAGCTACTTCCCTGCTAAGAGCGACCTGAGCCAGTTTGGTGCATTCAGATGCAGGAAGAAGCTTCACCTGTGCCACTGTTAATTTTGAAACAACCTCAGAGTTTAAACGACTCAAGTTTACTGGCTTGCTGTGCCCTCTAGAGGACACTCTACTTTTTTCTTTATTTTTTCCCCTAACATGGAAATTGTATTTTAAAAGTTGGTTTTTGCAGTATTTGAGGCTGTTTTTGCAGTATCCAAAATACCGTTTGACCTGCCCTTAGCGTTTACTGAAGGTGTGTGTTTCGCAAAGCTTACCGGGGTACACAGCTTTTCCGTGCTGTTATTCGGTGTGAATATTCTTTGCATCACTAAATGAGGTAATAAGGATTCATTTCTGTTAATCATTGAATTCCTAATAAATGTGGCATATCAGTTAAGTCTAGAAATTGTTGTTTAGTCTATGAAGCAATTGCCTGATACTTAAAAGTACAAAGTTTATATGCCACATCTTATTTGTGAATAATACAAACCACACTTAAATATTTGCTTCATCTTGCTTGATACAAATTCTTTATGCATTTTGTCTAGTGCATAACTGTAAGCCAGAAGGTTCTTACTGTAAACTTTACTGTTCCTGCTTCTGGTTTTGGGTTACAAGAAAAACAAAACAATTACTTGGGTTACATTCTCCTAAAATTCTTGCTGTCAGCCCTTTCTCAAGCACTGTCGTCGTTTCCTGGGCAGCGCAGAAGACTTCGCTGTCCCGTTCCTGTGAAGCTCCTGCTAAACCTCTCAGCAATCACATGCCGCAAACCTTGCTCTGAAATACTTAACGCTTTGTGGTTTGAAATCCCAAATCCTGGTACCAAAGGAGACCTGGCAGTTACCAGCCTGTGCAGCAGAGGAGAGGCACTGGCGTCTGTTGTCACATCACGTCATCTCTGTCCCTTTTGGTTCACGTAGTTTAAGATTCTGTTCTCGTACGATAATTGTAGGCGATGGAGCCGAGAAGTGATTTATTGTCAGGAATTCAGGTGGAAGGTGCAGCCATCACTCAAGACACTGAGCGTTAAAGCCAATAAAGAGTTAAAATCAATATAAGTCTGGACGTGTTTCAGTGGTTTTCGATGAAGTTGCGTGGATGTGTCTGTCTGTGTTGAGGTTGTTAACAGGTTTCCGCTGTTAGTAACGGAAAAGAATTTAGTAGTGTTGGCGTAGAAAGAAAATAATGCCATAAAGTACTTAAACTTAGGTAAGCGAATAGGTGTGAATTGTTTGTGTTGGGTTTCCCTCAGATTCAGTAACTTGAGTGGGGAAAAGTCAGAACTTACAAATATTTGCATTAGGAAAGGAAAAAGAAAAGGGGGGTATGGTTTTGCCTTTGAGCACATTAAAGAGAAGCAGCAAGTGACCTGTTTGTCCCTGGGTTAGGGGCGGGATGTGGTCTTCCCCTGGTGCAAGCAGAGCCCTGGAAAGCCGCCGTGTCTTCTAAGGGGGGTGAAGTGGCTGACGGAAAAGCTTCTAATTTGAAGGAATTCACCATTGCTATGTGTTGTGGCTGCATCTTGCCTCATGGCAGGCTTGTGCTGGGAAGCTTAATATGCACAAGGAGAATGGAAATTGATTGAACTCATCCAGGTTTATTCAGAATTGAGAGATTCAGGATTAATCTAGCAGGAGGTTGTAAATAATGTTACTCTGCAGCAGGAAGTAGTTGTTTGCTTGTTTTTATTAACTCGTTCTCTGTATTTTTCTTTTGATTTGCAGTGAAATAAAAAGAGAAAAGAGAGTCCCCTCACCGGACGTTATAGTGTTATCTGACAATGAACCTTCTAGCCCTAGAATGAATGGTTTAACAAAAATAGCATTAAAAGAGACCAACACAGAGGCACTCATGGTGAGTCTTCTTGACTTGACACACTTTAAGTTGTGCCATCTAGAAAGAAGAAAACACACCGCTTGCTTCCACAGAGGCACCTGCGATCGCAGGGTCAGGTGGATATGTGGTTTTATAAAGACGGATTTGCAAGCAGGGAATCTTGAAGCTGTTAAAGGCTGCTGTCGTTTTTATTTTCTTCAGGCTCTTACCTCCTTGATTTTTATATGCTTTGAAAGTGCACCTTTTTCAGAATTGGCTTTTTAGTGGACGCGATGTCCCTTTTTCAACACAGCATAACACGGATTTGTTGTCTGACTCTTCATTTGACTTTGTTTACTTACTTTCACTAGCAAAAACATCTCAAACTTTTTTTTTGCCTTTGAGTTCTTTCTCTGTACTTAGTTTGTGTCCATATATCGCAGGCATGTTGGTGATATTAAGACACACATGACAATTACAATGCTGTAAGTTCTTGTCGTAACTTGTATGGTATCTGTCTTTTCCCTCTCCCCCCTCCCTGTTTTCCCATCCTCTATTGCCTTACCTGGCCCTGCAGAAAAGCAGTCCAGAAGAGCGTGAGAGAATGATTAAACAACTAAAAGAAGAGTTACGGTTAGAAGAAGCAAAGCTTGTTTTATTGAAAAAGTTACGGCAAAGTCAAATCCAGAAGGAGACCACTACTCAGAAGGTATTTATTTTCCTACAGATACTTATCTCATCTTTTGAAATGGAGGGGGGGGAAATATAAATAACTGTGGTGGTTGCCATAACCTGTGGAACATAAGATAGCTTTCAAATAAAGCATATCTCACTTTTCATAAAATCTTTATGAAGCTTATAGTGGTTTATCCTGTTAACCATGCCTTCTTGTGGAATTCCTTTTTTTGTCTGGCCAAGACCAAACAACAAGGCAGTTTATCCTATCAGCCGTATTCAACAGCTGAAGACCTTTTTGTTAAAACTCAGATGCATTTATGAATGTAATGTACTTCCAATTATTAAACACTCCGTCCAGTCCTTAGTGCCACGTAGAGATTGCTGAAATACATTTGGAGGAGATTCTTGCAAATGCAAATGTGCTGACAGGGAGAGTTAAAGTATCTGAACCCCAGGCTCTGGGAGCTGGCGGCCAAGGGCTGCATTTGGTGCTGCGTGGCAGAAGCCCAGGTCTGGATTCCAGGTCTTACCAGGTGAAGTAAGTCTGTGGTTAGCTGCACGCTTTCATCCAAAAATCCAGGCAGCCCCTGGGAGGAATGGTTCAGCCCTCCCACCCTGAACTCCCTTCCCTTCCTCCTCTTTTCTCCCCAGCCCTCATCTCGCACAACCACGCGCAATATCCAGAGTGCTGGGAGGAGAACTGTTTTCATCAGAAAAAAAGTCTACCTTTTTTTGGCCAGAGCGGTTGCCTGGTCTGCTTGCTACGTGTGCCGTTCGTGCTGGCACTGAAGGGTAGAGGTGGAGGGTGGCAGGAGAAGAGCAGAAGAGGTTGGGAGGCGAGGGGGCGTGCGAACACCCCACGCGCTGCTATGAAGGCACAGGCTAAATTTCAAGTATCTGTAACAATGGCAACTAAACGATTTTATTTTACAGCGTGTGATGCTGCCTTGATGGATTTTGTGATGGGGGCGATGTGTAGATTAAGTGCACTTCATGGTGCAGATGGATGTTAACACATCTCTCTTGGCTGGTTTTGGTTGTTTTATTGGCGTCTTTCTCCCGGACTTCTGAGTGCTTCAGTAGATGGGATTAAAACTAATGCAAGTACCCGTATCACTCAGCTTGCTGCTGAAAGCTGAGCAATGAGCTCTGGATGTTTGAACTAACTAGGGTGAAATGGCATATCCTAAACTTCTTAATATCTGAAGTCTTCTTCTGAAACTTTTTTTCACTTTGCATTATGCTTGAACCTAGTTAGTTGAGACCAGTAGTAATGGTGGATAAGACTGAAGGGGGCTCTAGGCTGAGACTGCTAAAATAGATTTCCGCATTGCTCTGCTTTTGGGGTATAGACTCTTTTATTTTCCTGGTATAATCTTATCTATACTTACCTAATAATTTCTTCATTTAAATACGCATGTTGAGATGCTTGGAGGGAGAAGGGGATGGGGGAGGGGGAAAACCACAGTCTTTTTGAAGATTCTCTTACTGAGGCGCAAGGAGGTAAACGCTTTTATTCCCTTAGCTTCTGTAATTCTGCTTACACCCTTACACTCGTCTGCTTTCTTTCTGGTTTTTCCTCTTCCAGCCTGCTGGTTCCTCTGGGAGTGCTGTGGCCACCCCTCCGCCCTTGGTGCGGGGACCGCAGAGCGTTCCTGCTGGCAAGCCGTCCCTCCAGGTCAGTGGGGTGGGCCAGGCTGCCAGGTTTAGGGCATGGAGCAGAGAAGAAGGTGCACAGTACAGGAAAGATAGTCCCATCACGTTAATGGCTTGGAGCTAGGTGGAATTTTTTTTTTAACTCCCGAAACCCCACTGTAAGCTTTTTAAGAACGATTGGGGTGGGAGGTAAAAGTAGGATGTCACATGGAGATAACTCTCATAAGCTTATTTTTCAGTGGCTGATCATCCTGATCCACTCTGCTGATAAATACATCCACACTAGTACTAATGACCTTTGGCGAAAGAGGACGCCTTGGAGTTATGTCGTAGAAATATTGTGGCAGCCTGTTGCCGTACCCTCAAGAGACTGAATTGTGCCCTCAGTATGATTAACTGTAAGAGCTGAGTGAATCATATGATTTTCTCTTTTGGCTTGGTGGCTGAATGGCACATGATGGTAGGAAAGATCTTGGTTCACACTAAATTAAATGAAATGTTGGAAAGCCTTGGGGAAGGAAAAAAAAAAAGTAGAGGCAATTGACATCTGTCAACCTAATCTTCCTCTTGAGTCTAGTATCTTGTTTCGCTTTTGATTTAAAACATTTCTGGTTATTTACCTTGGGCTAATTCGAAACAAATTTCAAAACTGCTTCAGCACAAAATGCTCTCACTTGGAAAATGGCAGCTCTTCATTTCAAAATCCCCTAGAATGCTATACTCGAGGGAAGGGGTAAATTTGCTATCCATTTAGGAAACATTCACAAAACCTGAAGCAATTTGTCAGTTGGAGTAATCTCTTCCTTGAGGCAAGTTGCCTTCACTGAAGACAGCACTTTCAGAGGAACTGGACCACGAGTTAAATCTTCAGCAATGACAGTGAAACTTCGGTTGGACAGAGCAGAGAGCTGGGAGCTAAGAATCCAGAATTGAAGTTATTCTATCTAATTTGCGGTGTTTGGGCAAATTAACCTAACCTCCATCTGCTTTTGCTTGACTGTAAAAGCTCTACTAATTCCTGTGTGTAGGAGTTAACGTTTGGTCTTCAGTTGAAAGGCATAACAGAAGTGGATAAAACTTCCCACCTGCCTAAATATGTACGTGTGTGTACACGCGGTAACTCATGAAAGTGGGAGCTTCAGTGTTTTTAGAAGTCTTCACTCGCAGATGATGGTCAGTTTGGTATTTGAGTGAGGGAAGTGGCAAGATGTGTAAAGCCAAATGAATAGGATGGAGAGGTTTGTCGCTCTTGAGCAGCGAGTGCTTCTCAGGCTCGATTGCGTAGTGTTAGTGCTCTGCAGGAGTGTAAGTGGTGCATGAAACCGTATCACCTTTTATAGCATCATGAGAAACTTTGAGGATTTAATGCAGTCTGCGTTCCAAAAAGCATGGGCAGCAATTTTTCAAACTTCTTTAGCCTGATTCCTTTTTCTTTTTCATTTTTTTCCTAAAGTTTTCCCCTTTTCCTGTCTCTTTTTTTCCTCCCCACATACATGCGCATGCCCAGTCTGCTCACCTCCCCGGGTTCCTGCATCTCCAACGTCTGTGTGCCCCGTGCTTCTCCTTGAAGGACAGCAGTTTGTATTTCCCCATTCTCTTAACTCCCCCCCAAAATACACTTTTTTCTTTTTTTTCTTTTTTTTTTTCTTTTTTTTTCTGGACACTAACTGCACTGCAGCCAGCCCGGCCATCTCTTGTCCTACAGTATTTCCACGGGCTCGAGACACATACTGCATCCGTCACACCAGCCAGAGAGGACAGCTGCGCTCGTGTACCCCTGCTCTCGTACTCGGGTTATGGCGTGCCTCTTTGGTGTGTCTCAGTACAGCAGATCTTGAGCTACTGAATTTCAGCGGTGGGAGGGCAGATGAAAATGTTGTTCAGGACTGCTCTTTACCTTTTAAATTCTGTGCAGGATGAGAGAGAACAATCCCCGAGTGTGTAGCCAGACTGCCATCGCGTCTTTACCTATGTCTGTATTGCTGCGTAAGATTTCAGATGCTGCTTTGTCGGCACACTAAGCAGCAGAAGAGAGCATGCGTATGAATATACCGGAACAAAACAATGCGAGTAAACTATCTTCTGTTTTGCAGACCTCTTCTACGCGTATACCAGGCACTGTTATTCCTCCTCCCTTGGTCCGTGGAGGGCAGCAGACTTCTTCAAAATTGGGAACTCAGCAAAACACGCAGATAGTAATGCCACCTCTTGTCAGAGGAGCACAGGTAAGTATTTACCTTAATGCATCTTAACTATTTTCTTAGTCATCTTTCTGCTTGTCTGGAGGGAACCTATGAAGTTCTTGCTGGAATTTCTTAATATGGCTAGATATATTGCTACTGAAAGATCCTGCATCGTTCCAGTTTTGCGTATTGTGTTGTCCCATAACGCTTCCAGTGAAGCATGAGAAAATCCTGTGGTGATGCAGGATGCTGGCTTGCCTGCATAGCTGCCTCCTTTAGCTGCGCCAAAGCAGTTTGTTTGCCTTTCTTATGAAAGTTAATTTACAGGCTTCCAGCTTCACCCGCTTTTTAGGAGAGCAGCAACAGAGGAAATGAAACACAATCCCTCGTTCTTCCATTTTTTCCCCTCATTATTCTTTCTGTCATATCAATTTCACCTTTTCAAATGCTAAAACTCACTTTTTTTTTTCCCTCATTGTGTCTGTCTTACGATTGAGTAAGAGCTGCTGAAATGAGATAGTCGACTGGAAGTCTGAAAGTGCTGCTTTGCAGGGTCTTTATCACCTATAACAGAAAATAGTGGTGTCACTAAAGGAGTAGGAAAGCAATGTTCAATTTGATACTGTCTTCTAAAATTATGACTTCCGTGGAACACCAGGAAAAAAATATTTCCTTGTTAAATGAGGATTTATTTTGCAGTGAAAGGTCTGCTTTTATCTGTTGCGTAGCCAGCATTAAGGAGGAAGGTAGAGATTTGGTATTTCATTTTCTTTCTATTCTGATTATGGAGAAAAACTCATTCTGAGAAATAGCTTTCCTAATGCCTTTAAAATGAAACAGGCTTAACAACTATACATTTGGAAAGAAATTTGACTCAGAAACTTAGGATTTTTTTTTTTTTGGCACAGCTGTTTGGCCGTAATGTGATGGCCTCACACACAAGCGTCTCTTTTCACGTTACGTTCTACTTGTTTCATTTTGACAGAGGGAAAGTGGAAAACATCACATTTTGACGGGGATGTTAATTATCACGCTTTCTTTGCGTTCCCTGCCTTGCCTCATTTCCACTGTCTCATGTCATCCCATTTGACTCCCACCACTTACTTCCCGCTATCTAATCCTCCCCATCGTCCATGGCACCATTGCATCAGCCCATTTCTGTGTCTTCCCAGCAAATCCACAACATCCGACAGCACTCCAGCACGGGGCCGCCTCCGCTGCTGCTGGCACCGCGAGCATCGGTCCCCAGTGTACAAATTCAGGGGCAGCGAATTATCCAGCAGGGTCTGATCCGCGTCGCCAACGTCCCCAACACCAGCCTGCTTGTCAATATCCCACAGGTGAGTTCCATGAGATATTTTGTGCCAAACATAATGTTCATCTCGGAGGAACAGATAAATGGTTTTAATTACTGATTGTTCGGTTACTGTATCTAATTGGTGTGGCCTGCTGTCATCTGACTGATGTGGTTGCTTATTACTGCAGCTATCCTGCTCCTTGTTCTTCCCATGCTTTCTCTGTTCACATTCACCTCCTGTACACAGGAATGAAGAAAAACATTACAGAGTATTGGGAAGAAATATGTATTTCAGTGAACTGAACTTTGTGTCTCGTTTCACATTTGGTATTTCAGTATGAAGCTGTCCATTAGAATATTTTTTTTCCCCTCTCTCTTCCTTAAGACGCGTAAATGAGTGTTCTGGTAAACAGAGCTCAAAATGGGTTAGCACTCCTGTTTGAAACACCAAGAGATACTGAAGCAGCAACTTAACACCTACCACAGATACTGGCATACGAGTGATAAAGGAAACAATTTAAAGTCAGTGCTTTGACAAAATCATAAGGAAAAGGACTCCTTTTTGGTTTGTTTTCTTCAGAATTTCTAAAACTACCTTATAAAAATGATCAGTAAAGAAAAATAAAGTTCTTTAGAAAAAGAATAAGAGCGTTAGACGACAGGTATAGCGTTGCAGTGAATTTGCGTATTGTGATCTGTTTGGTCACCTACAAAAATAAGGTTAGAGGCAGGCGGTTTGGGCTAGTCCCAAGCAGCCAGCCTTTATTGCACACAAACAGCCGCGCGCAGCGTGGGGGCCAACGCTGCTTGCCTCCCTCTCGTCCCTCTCGATGGAGAGGAGCGTGCGTCTCGAAAGCGCCGAACCATCTGGCACTTGTCGCTAAGCTGTGTCGTGTTTCCTCCCAGGCCTCGCCAACTTCAATCAAAGGTACAACCGTGACATCCGCTCAGGCTAATGCTACTACGACCAGCGCCGCTTCCATCGTCAACTCCAACGACTCGCCGGCCAGCCGGCAAGCCGCTGCCAAGCTCGCTTTGCGGAAGCAGCTGGAGAAGACACTGTTGGAGATCCCTCCTCCCAAGCCGCCTGCACCAGAGATGAACTTCCTGCCGAGTGCAGCTAATAACGAATTTATTTACTTAGTCGGGTTGGAAGAAGTTGTGCAGAATTTGCTGGAAACTCAAGGTGAGACAGCGTTAAAAATGTTCCTCAAAGGCGAGGAGAGAACCTTTCCCATCTGGATCTTATCTCAATAGCAGGCAGCAAGGAGTTCCAGGCCTCGCAGGATTAAATTGTCATACTCTTGTCAAATCTAGGATTCACTTCCTTTAATAATTTTCAAATGGTTTTATTTAAAATTCTAAAAAGCATCTAAAAAAATCGTAAAAAAAAAAAAGTTATGATTTCTCATAGGCTAGACACAGATTGTAAAGATTTCTCATAAAATGCATCCAGTTCTCCCCAGAGCTGTTCGCTTCCCATCAGCCACTTGTTTGTCCATCACCACTAAATTCTCTAACCAGTGTCTGAAGAAGTATCTGCTGGATACCTACGCACACACTCACAGAAGTAAAGGGTTTAAAGATTCAGTCGTGCAAAAGGCTTCAGACTGAGGAGAGTTAAGGGGTGGAGGGTTTGCTTTGGGTTTTTTCTTTATGCTGGAATATTCTTGAGGTTTCTCAAGTATTATTCATTCATAGAAGCCACAGGTGGAGCTGAGCTAAGCTGGTTGTATTCTCCAGGTAAAGTTTCGGTTGCTGTATCATCTCGTGAGCCCTATATGTGTGCTCAGTGTAAGACTGACTTCACCTGCCGTTGGAGGGAGGAAAAGAACGGAACCATTATGTGTGAAACCTGCATGACATCAAATCAGAAAAAGGCCTTGAAAGCTGAGCACACTAACCGACTGAAGGCTGCCTTCGTAAAAGCACTGCAGCAAGAGCAGGAGATTGAGCAAAGGATACTGCAACAGACTGCGTCTCCTGTACAGACCAAGTCAGACCCTATAGTGCAGCACCACTCGCTCAAGCAGGTAGGGCTCCGTCCACCAGAAGCCAGACCTTGGTGATGATGGGGCGAAGGTCCCGCGGCTCCGAGCACAAGTGTTTGGTGTGCAGGCACGAAACTGATGCATGAACTCGCTTTATTTAAGCTCCACAGTGTGTGTTGTGTTTGAGTGTAAGCTTAAAACCGGGCTGGCTAAGGTGGTTTTTGTCATGTGGGGACCTGATATTTAAATTATGTTCTGAAGAGCAGAAGAGTGGTGTTTTTCTGCAGGGTCATTGTAATTATCCGGGGTGTTTAACTATCCTGCAAAGTCTGTTCCTGAATTTTTTTTAGGATGTACCAAATGGAAAAAGGTGCTCCGGTGCCAAATACACGAGAGTGAATTGACCCAAGATGGGGGTGGGGGGGGAAATTGGCTTGAGCCAGAAACACATAATGTTGCTTGTGAAGTCCCCCATCCGTGACAGGGACTGGATCTTGCACACCTTGTAAAGCCACCTTTCAGTTGGAGGAAGACAGAAGCTGCTTATGTGCTGCTTTGAGTTGAAATAATCAAAGTACTGGTTATTTAGGACAGGGAAGTAGAGTGCTGCCTGCGTATGGAGATGCTTACACAGCCCGTTTTTTGCTGCTCTGCAGTTTGTTATAACTCCTCATCCTTACAGGTGCTCTCAGAAGCAGAAAGCTGATTCTTATTTTGTTGTAGAGATGTCTTGGAAGTTTTCAGCCCTGAAACTATAGTAATGCATTCCAGACTTGGCAGAAGAAGCCAAGAAAGGAGAGAGGGGCAGTAAAGATTCATCAAGGCTGTTGTACTTCAGAGACGGAAAACTGCTACGCCTGTCTCACCATTTGCTCTCTTGCCAGACTTCTAGCCAGATGTCTCGAGGTCCTCCTGGAGCTCCGCGAGGAGTGTTGCATGCATTTAGCCAGTCACCCAAGTTGCAGAATGCATCGTCTGCAGCAGCACTTGGGAGTAGGCCAGGTAAGCATGCTGAGAGACCTGTCAGCAAGGGCAGCGCTGCCGCCTGGAAGAAGACTCCCATCAATACAGGTAGATTTTTCTCTAAAGTTTCTTTTCTTTGTACTTACTAGCTGCACTCTGTCCAACAATCATAGTTCTTTGGGTAAGGATGCTTTCTCTTTGACACTTCCTGCATGAAAGCCCGATGGTACCGAGGCTTTGCTCTTAGTATTGTTGTTGGCACTTGCTTTTGGTGCAGCTTACGCTCACCAAAAGGGGCAATCAGGTGGTGCTACCGAATAAAAACTACTGCTTTGCGCATTTATAAATAGCCTAAATAGCTGTAATGTCAGACTGTTCGTCGCTGAGTCTGTACACACAGCCAGTGCCGTGCTGCAGGAGTTTGTCATTCGTTCCTGGGAGTTTAATTCAGTTGTTTAATGTTGACTGGTGTTTTCTCTTCGCTGAAAGCAATGTACAGTCAATAGATGTTTTTGCTCTAGGTAAGGCTACGGTGCACGCTCCCAGTGTTCCTCAGGATTTGAAATAACTAAAGCTGTTGCTTTGAACAGATGGAAATTATACATTCTAATCTAATCTTTTTTTTATATATAAGAATCTGACTTGAAGAGTTGTTTGTTTTCTTAAATGATAATTAGGATCTCCAGGAAGGAAACACTGTAGCAACTAGCACTTTTGTGATCTACTTTCTTGCCCAGTATTGAATGGATTTCTTTTGATCTCTTTATTCCTAACAGCTTAATTTATCATTTGAAACATAATTTCATTGCAGAGACCTCTAGCCTGCTCAAATCTTCATTTCTGGTACAAAATCTTGCTCCTATTTGTTCAGATGATTTTGGAAGCTTTAATCTTCTGAAGGTGTCTGACCTTTGTGGCCAGTAGTGCCCCATGCTCACTTAGATGATCCGTTTTCACGTGGGTGAAATAAGAGTAGTGTGTGTTTGCCGCTGTTTTGTCTCATGTTTTTATCATACTGTGACACTTGTTCTCTCTCCTCTTTTATATCTCGTCAGGTGGGGCTTTACCTTTTGTTAACCCTAGTTTAGCTGTGCACAAGTCGTCTTCAGCAGTAGACCGCCAGCGTGAATATCTCCTGGATATGATTCCCCCACGGTCCATCCCACAGTCTGCCACGTGGAAATAATGCAGAGGAACGCCCGAGAGGAAGACTTTTCCTGTTTCTGCCATCCTTTTTATACCACAATTACAGTGGAATCTGCTTTAATCCCAGCTGGATATGCCCCAGGCTTTATAGGATGCAAGAAGACCACTCCTCATCCCATCGAGTGCTGCTGTCCCTGCTATGAGAAAATGACACCGCGTGGGTGGGAAAGACTTGAGCTCATTTGGTTATCAGATTCTTATGATTGACTGATGATGAAGGCTGTCAGGGAAGGGGAAGAATTCTTCTTTTTTTTTTTTTTTTTTTTTGGCTTTATGTATTTAGTTTGGATTTTTTTTGTCACCAGCACAAAAGGAGGACTAAACGACTCTCTGCCTTCGGTTTCTTTATTAATAACTACCCATTCACCAGGAACATGGTGTTCGTTCGCGATCGAGCATGGATGTCAGTTCAAGGAGAGAGGAATTTCAACCCAATCTTGCAGATGCATTTAGTGAGCCGAGTTTCACGTTTGCTTTTCTTCCCTGCCCCTCCTCCAGCCAGGAAGGCAGTCTACAGATTATAATGATTCAAAATCTTCTGATGATGAGCTAATGATAAATAAGTGCAAACTCAAATTCCAGTTGAGTATGTTTTGTTGTTTTGTTTTGTTTTTTTTTCCTAAGGGACTGGCTGCCACCAAAACTTGTCTGGTAGATGGGAACCAGTGCAGGAGTCTCTCACTTTTGTTGGATTCTGTTTTGAATAGACTTTGAACTGTTGGTAGTCTAAAATCTAATTTACTGAATAGACAAAACCTTTGTTCAGTCTGTCTAATTCAGCGAAGAGCAGTTGGGCCTTTCATATGTTCCCAGAGACTTAAAAGTGAAACTGTTTTTGATTATTTTCTTTTTGGAGGGTTTTTTGTTGTTGTTGTTTTGAGCAATTTTACTCAAAAAAGAAAAAAGAAAAAAAAAAAAAAAAGGAATTCCAGAAGCTGCACGCAATCAGAAAGGGCGAGTGGAGGGGGCAGGGGACCGGGAGGCTGCCGCCAGGTCGCAGGCTCCTTCCTCTGCCGATACCTGCCGAGACGCGGCCGTTCCTGGTCCGTGCTGCGGCGGACAATGACCGTGCCAGCACGTGTTGGGCACGTTGGGGGCAGGACTGCCTACCCTGATCCCTCTAGAGCTCCGTTCTTCCAGGCGTACCAAGCATGCTCCTCTGTCCATCACTTCAGTATTTCATTTTTGATAGAGCTTTAGGTAACCCTGCTTTAAGGACAGGTTTCTACGTGGTTTTAATATATTTTGGGAATTCCACAGGTTAAACCCAAATCTATCAGGTCCAGGTGGTGGTTTTTTTTTTTCTTTCTCGTCATCTTCCCTCCTTCTTCCCTGTGCTTCTCCCAAATTAAAGTTGAATTCAAGTGGCAGAAATACATGCCTTACTACTTATGTTGCATATCAGTACTAGAAGTAGTGCTGATAAGAATTATTTGCAAAATTATATATATATATCTATATATCTATATATAAAAGAAAAGGGGGGGAGGGGTTACTATTCAGTCTATGCTGAATCTATTTTCTTAGCAGTTGCTGTTAGATCTAACTTTAAACCAATAACTGTATAGGGTTGTCCCCCTTCAGATCTAACTATCGCATAGTGAAAAAGAAAACTCGTTCATTTTAGCCCCTCTTCTGTTGTGTGAATATCAGTATTTAGATACTTTGAAAACTGTTCAGTAGGATAGAAAACCTAGTTTTGCAAAATGGTATTTGTTGCTGTATAAAGCCCTAGAATTTCAATTTGACTTTGTTTTTTGTTTGTTTTACAAATGTATATTAAGAGCTAAATGGGGATGAGAGGAATTGGTTTGAGTTTTGAATTTTTCTTTTCATTCCAAGATATTTTGGATTGGGAGATGTGGAGAGAGAAATTGAGTGCATTTTATTTTTGCACTTTGAAATATTATGGAAGAGTTTCAGTTCCTTACCTGCGTGGAGTTTTTTTGGGGTTTTTTTTCCTCTCTTCTGACAAATGCCTGCATTATCTCATCATTGATGCAGATGTCTAGCCCTGTTAAATCACCTGGGAAGAGTGCATTTGTTCAAAAAGAACAAGCAAAACTTCTCAAACTAAAATTCAAATGCCTTTTTGGGAAGCCTGGACAACTTCACAATTTCTTTCCAGTGTTGGGGTAGCTTCAGCTGATGCTGGAAGAAAAAGGGGAATGGAAAGAGGGGCAGAAGTATTCAACTTGCCTGTTTCAAAAGCGATGTCAAAACCTTTTTGGATACTGCCAGTTCAGTACAGCAGCTCGTAAATTTTAATTTCAGCACAATGGATAGGGGAGACTCAAAATAAGCCTTAAAATAATTGAGAAGACTTATTTTAAGATTTGGAACTGAAAATAAAAACGAGTTTGCATGTACTGTCTTACAAACCTTGCTCCCTCAGCAATGCTAGACCGCAGTCTGTCTTCGTTTAATGTAGAATAAAACCCCACAAATATTAGCTGAAGTATTGGGGTAGAATTATTTTGAAGGCTGTGTAAGCGAACAGAAAATATTACACGGATATTTTGGCTGTCGGGATTCAAACCAGTTTTGACATTGTTTTTAATCGGTGGTTCTTGGAGTGTTGCAGGTAACTTAGAGGATACATTTATTGCATATGTGCTTTAGATAAATGCACCAGGAAAAGACTTAAGCGGTATCCGTGTGTTAAATGCCAGAAGGGTTGCTTCTTCCTTTGTAGTCAAAACTGCATATTCAGTTGAGCAGTGTTGAACTGGGCTAGTTAAGGTACCATGCTAGGGTTAGATAGTTGTTAAAACACTTGCTGCAGTCTTTCCAGATCTCCTCCTCCCCATCTGTACGTTCCCCTTCTTGCAGGAAAAAAAAACCCCGAAAAACCAAGCAACAAACAGAAAAGCTCAATTGGATGGAATATTCACATAACGGTGTTACACCCCAAAGGTTAAATCGTTTGGGAATTGTGAAGGGGGGGGGGGTTAGACACACTTTTAAGAACAAATCTTTGGTTTATTTCTACTGCTGTCATGTTTGGGATTCCTGCCTCCGTAAGGGCTATTAGTTCTGCCGCAGAGCTGTCCGAAAGTCACCTCATCAGCCCTCTCCCGGAAAAAGACCATTTTACTTAAAGCTCCCTCAGAACAAGAGACTGAACGTGCTGCTCGACAGTCTAGCCTGTAAATCGGTATCATTCAGGTGGAGTATCCGGCATCGTGTCCCGTTTTCCCCGACCCTCCACTGCTTCGCTGCAAACTGCTGCATGAGCTGGTTTGAGATTGCTCAGATGCTGCTTGCTTCCCCCCTCTCCTGGGGAGAGGGTTAGAGCAGCGTTGGTTCTTGCAAGCCATATAACCTTTCTTTGAGACGTTGCGACTACAAGATTTTATAATACAGTAATAATGAAAATGACTATTGTACTTAGATTTTAGCAACTTGTGAAATAAACCCCGGATTTTCATTTGAAACCCGTGTTGCAATTTGGGAGCTGTGTGGTGTTTTGTTTTGGTTTTTTTTTTTTTAATTTTATTTTTTTATAACCTAATTTATTATCTGTTTGATTTCTGAGCGCGGGCGAGATTGCAGTCCTTTTGCTCAGAAACACGGCAAGTGGCCTGGTTGAACCTTTTATTTTTATAGCGCAGTCAACTTGGACGGCTTTTCCAGTTCGTGTAAAGGGTGACTTTGCTGATTTTTGTATTCTAGGGATTCCTGTAAATGGCATTCCAGCTGTAATTGTGAGGAAGACTCTTGGTTAATCTTAAATTCGAGATAGTTTGGGGTTGGGGGGGGTTTCTATAGACATTTTTATCATCGTTTAAGGAATTGTTCATTTACCTCTGAATTCTCAGACCTAGTTGTCACTTTTTTTTGTTTGTTTGCTTAGTAAGGAGAAAAAAAAAAAAGACCAAAGTGCAGTTCAGAATGGAAAATGGGGGACAGAAACGAAAATGGGCTGCAGAAGTGAGCAGAGCGGAGCAGGCTTAGGCAGGTCTCATCAGAAACCCTATTTGGCTCATTTGTCACTTTCTCCTTTTGGAAGGAGGGGGCACAGAAGGCATTTTTTTAATAATAAATATATAAATATATAAATATATATATAATGCAAAAAGACCTCAAGGAACCGCAGTAGTGTTTGTCTGCTTAAGGCAGAGTTACGCTGTATATTGCATTTAGCGAAATAACTTGCATTGTGCTTTTTTTAAAACGAGGAGAAAAAAAAAAGAAGAAGAATTTATAATCATCTAACAAAGGAGTGTAACAGAGTAACGTTACGCCAGCGCAGGGTATGTTTTTGTCACTCGTATTTATTGTGACTCTAAATCTTTGATAATAAAACAAAAATTTAAAAAAAAATTCCCACTAAAACCTGATAGTCTCAATGGCGGAAGAATCTGAAATCGGTAACTGTATATTGTATTGTGAGGGATTTTTAGTATTTGAATGACAATAAACAAATGGACAAACTGTTGGGTCTGCCTCTGATTTCGAGTGTATCGGTTTTGAGAGACGCCTTGTTTTGCACCCCGCGCCTGTCGGTGAGGATGCGCGAGATGAGGTGGTGGTCTGCCCCTTTCCTCTGGGGAGGGGGCAGCTGCTTCCCCCAAAACAGGTGATGGGAGGAGAACGGACGGGGGCGGAGAAGATGACGTCTACGTGGGATTCTACGGATTGAAATTCAAAGGCAGAAACGGATTAAGCGTCCTCACAGATGCCGCCTCTGGATGCAGACAGGGCCCGCGCGCTCTCCGGCCAGAAACGAGACACAAACGCCTCGTCAGCCTTTCTTCTCCCCCTGGAACTGCTGCTCTCCGCCCCTCGGTTACCCTTTTCTCCTATCCGTTGTACGTGTCCTGCCGTAAAACCTTCACCTCCCGCGTACGCGAGCCGGAGAAGATGAAACAAGCTGCCTGCGTTCTGCCCGCATGCCACGGAGCGGGCTGGGAGCCGGAGGGCTGCAGTTGCGGTCACTCTGCCACTCCAAAACTGGGAGTTTAACCCCATGTTCCTCCTGAAATACTTGAATGCGTTAACAAGTTTATTTAAATACTCCAGGCTAACTCAAGAGGCCAGTGGATCGCTACCCTCTGGGAGGGGAAAGGGGAGATGTAGATCGCAAACTTGAACAAGAACGTTGCCAAAATCTTTTTGGCCCCAACTCTGGATAAAAACAAAGCTGTCGGAGCATCGCTCAGCAGTCTGGGAAGTGCCGCAGACGCGATGCGTAGCCAGTCTCGTCGCACCTGGGTCTCTCCTGGTACTGGCAGTTCCCCAAAGCCGTTCCCCTTGTCTTTCGGCTCACGGTGGTTTGCAGCAAGGCGAAGAAACGCGGCTTTGCCGACAGCCCATGCTCTGGAGTTGCTTGTTTGGAGGGAGAGAGGGAAGAAGGGGCACGGTTCCTGCTCTAGAACGAATCCCAGCTTGAGGGGAGAGAAAAAACACTTTTTTTTTTTTTTTTCAGCTCAGGTTTCCATATGCAGCGTGTGCGTTTGTATTGTCAAGGGCAAGACTGCAACGGTAACTCGGGATTCATGCACGGGCTGGATCGAGCCCTGGGCGTCGGTCGGTCACACTAAGCTGGAATCCCCCCCGATCCTCATCGGGCATCCCAGCCTCATCCTGCCAGAAATACTCCGATGGCTGTTTCCAGCCGCGGTCCAGAGCCACTGCCCTGTGGTAAGTGGGAAGATGCCGTTTCAAGGAAGAAGCGACGGTTGCCGTCTGGCTGTGTTCTGGCGAGCCTTCCTGATGGGAACGCTTCAACCCGCCAAGGAGGAAAAGCGGCTCGTTCTGGGTGAAAGCAGGAATAACTCGTTTTGGCGTCCTAAACCCTGATTTTTGGAACTGCAAGAGCCGACGCCATGGGAGGAGTGTCCCGCAGGTCCTGCTGACGGCCTGCGGGCGGCAGAGCCAGCAAGGAGGAGGTTTCAGCGCAGGGCAGAGCCCCTTCCCTGCAAGGGAAGCCTTGTTTTACGGGCGGATCTGCACCGACAGCCCCGAGCGGCGTGGGGCAGCGCGGGCAGGCCCGGGTCCCCCCCAGCCCACCTCGCCTGGCTCCGCTGGATGCAGCTGGGTCAGCTTTGACCTGAACACCCCGCTGCGTTCACAGACGGTTGAAATGTTTGACCCTCGGGGGGAGGGAGGGGGGGATGGTTTTTGGGGTCCTTTACAAGCTGCTTTTGGCCTTCTAGAATTGGGAAAAAAAAAAATCTCTAAATTTCTGCGTATGCAAGTTCAGGAACCAGTTTAATTCAAGCTATTTCATTTTCCTCAAAGCTGTTTAATTGCTGTGCTGGTGAAGGCTCTTGCCGAGGAAGTCTTTTTATGCAAAACTGCTGAAGTGCAAGCGATTAGCAGTAGGCTATTTTGGTACCAAAACCATCGAGCTACGGTGGATTGAAGCGGTAGAAGATGGCAATATCTGAACCTGGCAGGCTCCGGGGGGGGGGGGGGGGGGCAGCTGAACCAGATAACGTTGTAGAGAGGTCCTCTACTGCAGGCTAGCACCTCAAAAGTCACAGAGGTGATTCTGTCGTGCTAATTGTGTGCGCCGATTTAGATATCGCTGGTATCGGAAGGGTTAACTCCACTACACTCCACCCTGGAAAAACTCCCCGTACAGGGGCTGCGGTAGGAAATGCAGCCACTGGAAATTACAGGTCTGCTGCCCCCAGCAGCCGGGGCAGGGGCTGAGCCCCTCGGCAGGAGGAGGAGGAGGAGAAGGAGGGGGCCCTCCTGTGATGTGATGAGATGAAACGCATCACCTTCAGAGCACTGAGAGCCGGGAGGATTTGAATCCCTCCTGACGACCGTGGCAATACTGTCCGCGACCTGTTTTATTCCCATTCCCCACCAGCTACACGGGAGCTTTCCCCTCCGCTTGTCGGGGCTTGCCCCGTGGCTCGGCCCGCTCTGAACCCCCAGCTCTGCTCCCCGCCGAGGGGATCCCCTCGGGAGCAGAGAGGCTTCGGGTTTCCTTTCGACCTTACAAATGCTTGGCCGGGTCCCAAAAGTGGCAGCGTGATGCGGCTGCCGTGTAACAGCGGGGCAGGATTGCATCAGCTCCTGCTTCGGAGCCAGCTGCGGGGTCTCACCTTGCTTGAGACAGCGGGGAGCTGCTCCCTCGTGTCCTGCACCTCGATGCCCTGTCCTCGGCCAGGGAAAGAAGAAAAGCTTAGGCTGCGATCAATACGGTCGAAAAAGGGAAAGTTTGGCTCTTTAAATACCTTCTTTGCTATTAAAGATGAATTATGTGATGAAAAGAGAGCCCCCCTTCATCGTCACAGCCGCAGTAGGTTTAAGGCGTACCAGGGAGAGACGTCTAAAAACCCTTTTAAACACAAGTAAAATGCTAAAAAGCTGTTTTTCGTGTCAATCCCCCACTCCCCTCTCCGGACTTTGGCGGTGATGGGGGAAAGCGGCAGTCGATGCGGTTTGGGGCATCCCGAACTGGAACACGTGGGACGGCTCAGGGCAGGGAGCGGGGGGGCGAGGGGATGCTGGAACCAGCCGAGCCATCTTCCTCCAGGTGAATCGGATGGGAAAATTGAGGTATTGCTTAGCAAAAGCCTTAATAATTGCCTTAATAATGATTATTTGAATGAGGATTTCTATTCCGAAGGATGAAAGTTGTTTATTTAAAAAGGAATTTGTCAGGCAACCCAAGCTGTGAAATAATGACTTCTGTAAAACAAAACAACTTTTGTTTGTTCCCTTTTTGCAGTAACAAAGCCTCGCTTTTAAGTCAGGCTTAAAAGCAGGAGAGCGCATGGCACGTCAGCCCTCGGGTGCTCTTCCCCGGTGGCCATCGTCCTGCAGAGAAGGGACCGACTCCTTGAAGTCTGCTGCTAAAATTAGCGCCAGGTCTGAGCCTCCTGCTCTGCTAATTACAGGTCTGTGAGATAAGTGGGTGGTGTGCTACAAAACCGGCTTCTCCCGTGTTTCAGAATGGCCGGGATGGAGCTGTTCGATGGGATTTATGAGGTTTTGAGTTGACAGCCCTAGAGAAGGGTAAATCGGGGTTTGTGGGTTCAAGTGATACGTGGAAACCTCATCAAATGTGTTCCTTCCCCCTGCGATGCAGAAATAATCCCATTTATGCAAGCCCCATCCCGGGCACTCAGCACTGCGCCCATCGCCTGAGCTCGGGGCGGCCGGCACGCCGACCCTCGCTCCGTCTGCTCCAAAGACCCCGACCCGGCTCGTGCACCGTCCTCGGCGTGAGCCAGCTCCTCCTGAAGCGGATGCTGCGTGGTACCCGCGTCGCCCCAGGCTCTCGTCTCGGGGGAACTGGGGATTCGGGGGGGGATTATAACCCCCCGTGGATGTAAGACCCCAACCCGAGGCAGCCCCTCTTCGCTGGGCGGCTCTTTTATATCAAGGAATGTTATTCCCAGCGGTTCCCGTATCGTGGTGCTGCTCCTGCCTGTGCTGCCTGCTTTTCGAGAGCTCTGCAGTGATGCACCTCGCAGGTAGGGAGATGTCACCATGGGGTTGGTTTTTTTTTTTTGTCGGTGCACCAGGTTTGCGACGCCGGGGTGTTGCTCCAGGCCGTCCCCCCGGCACCCTTCTCCCTGGCTGCAGGGGAGCCAGCAGAACAAAACCCGATGGGTTTGCGTCTTCCGGCAATTAGCGGGCGGCATGAAACATCCCGGCACGCCTTTGCACGGAGCTAGTGGCCGGGCAGAGCTCTGGCCTCGGTTTTCCCTGTGGATGGAGTCTCCCTCAGCCTTGAGCTCCCCCCCTCCAGCCCGGGAGCCCCCAACCCTGGGGGTCTCGGGGTCCTGCAAAGCCACCAGACCTGGTCGGAGTTAAATGCAGAATTTTGGCTTCCGAGGTGGAAGGGAGCCGGGGGCTTTGGGCTGCTCAAGGATGGGGTTTCTCTTTGTAAATGAGCTGACTGATCTCTCCTGCTTTTCTTCTCCCTCCCCGTGCACAGCCAGGCTGGATCAGGGAACGCGCGTAGGTGTCCTGCCAAAGTCACGCCAGCTTCGTTAGGATAATTTGCCGGCAGAAGAATCCCCAGGTAAGCATTAAACACTCCGAACCCAGAAACAAACCCCGTCTGCTGGGAAATGAGGCTGAATTTCTTCCTCTTCCCCTTCCCCTCGTCCTGCATCTTTAATTCACCCCCTGAATCGTACGCCCCCGTCCTCCAGATGTGGCTTTGGGGGTTTTCTCCAGCCTTTCCCTGGTGTGTGTGGTGGGGCTGGAGCATGCACTGAGTCCAGAGCTGGTCCCAGCCATGCCCTCGGTGATTTCCCTGTTAGATTACATCCTCCCCCACCAAAAAAAAACCCCCGCACTGCCTCCCCATCCCCTCCACACCTTCGTTTCCCTGGCTCATTAGCTCAGTGAGCTTAATCATGAGCCAGCGATGGCTTTCTATCTTCTCAGAGCGGGGAAAAGAAAAGGAGCAGGAGGTTTCCATCAGCCCAGGCATGGTGGGGAGCAGCCGCCGCAGGGGTGGCCCCCCTGGGAGTGCAGCCTCTTCTCTGGAGCATCCTCAAAGGGAAAACCTCAGAGTCCCAGGGGAGTGGGAGCTCAGCGCCCGACCCCGGAGCGCACAGGGACCCGTTGGGGTGATGAAGGGACCACACGCGAGTTGGGAAACGGCTCCTGGCGTGGGAACGCGGCTGGGGAGCGGGAACCCCCCCGGGGCAGCCGCAGCTCGAACCACGGCAGCGGAGGGGGATGAGGTTTGACTGTGCTCTGGATGGATTCAGTGCTCTGAGCGTGAGCAAAGCTAACAGCAAGGGAACGAAGGGGGTATTTTGTTTTCTCAATGGGCCAAGCAGCTGCTGGAGACCTGGATTTGCGGTTGTGCCCGAAGGTGCAGCTTATTCCGGGGGCACCCACTGGGAAAGCACTTGGACGGGGAGCTAACACCCGTGTTTTCCCCTCCAGATGTGTTTCCCCGGGGGACGTCGGTGAGAATCACGGGTCGCCGTCGGGTTTAACTTCCATCTCTGCCAAAAGTGGGGGCAGGAGGACGATGTCCGGAGCCAGCGAGCGGGTCACGGGGTGGCTGCTCGTTCCCCTACAAGGGTCTTTGCCCACCTCTCGGCTCCGTTCTGCAAATTCAGTTGCAATGAAATGATTTGGTACTGGGGAAGCCGAGCGAGTTGATCGTCTATAAAGGCTGAACGAGCCGTGGCAGATGCGGAGGAAGATCCCGGCTCCGGGCACTGGCGCTAACGAACCCATGGGGTCGCTCAGGATGGGGCAAGGAGCGGGAGGCTTTCCTGCATCCGCCGGTGCATCCCGCCAGGACCACGGGCATCCCTGGGCTCGCCCTCCCCCGTGTCCTCCCCGTCGCCCTCGCCCTGCCGGGTGGGCAAACCCCACTCCCCAGCACCGGAGCCTCCCTGTGTCGTGTGTCCCCCCCCTCACCCAGCCCAGTGATCCCGGCTGCAGCCGGGCCAAGCCTCCATGGGCAGGATTTGGGTCAGGAGGCAGCAATCCTCCCCCCCACCCCCCCACCCCCCCCAATCCCACGGCTCCCGTGGGCGTCTGGGAGCAAAGCGGCGCTGCGGAAAGCAGGGAGCTGCTGCCCGCGGGGCTCGGCCGAAGTGTCCCCCCTCTCCCCGGGGTGCCCTTTCCCCCCACCCGGGGCTGCCCCCAGCATCTCGGCGAGCGCCTGCCCGGCGGCCTGGGCCACACAATCTGCAGTTATTAAGTCCCCGCGGCAGCCAAGGGATTACGGCCGCCGATTAGAGCCTAAGACAAGTGTGACCTTGATCTTGAAACATCCAAGGGCTTACAGAGCCGGGGGGTGCGGGGAAAACCATCCTGGGGGGCACGGGGCGCTGTGGGGGTCCTACACCCTGCTCCTGCCCTGCAGAGCCGGGAGGCCGGGGGGCGGGGGGGGGGTGGGGGGTCGCACAGATAAAATGGTGGGTGCTGGCTGCGGCACCACCCGGAGCTGTGGGGGCCTTGGGGGGGGGGGGGCAGAGCACAGCCGGGGGTTGGGGTGCGAGGGGCTGGGGGGAGCACGCGGCCCGGGGCGCGTGCGCTGGTGGGTGTGCGCTCCCGTGCGAGCACGCTTGTTGGTGCACCCTCGCCGGTGCGTGCTTGCACGTTTTTTGGTGCATGCTTGCTGGCGGGTGCACGCTTGGCAGCGCGTGCCTGCCCGTGGCTGCGCGCTTGCTGGTGCGTGCTTAACCACGGCTGCGCTCTTGGTGCGCGCTTGCCAGCGGGTGCACGCTTTTTGCTGCACGTTTGCAAATGGGTGCGCGCTTGCTGGTGGGTGCACAGAGCGGGGGGCTGCCTTGCCTGCCAGCGGGTGCACCCCACCCTTCGCCCCCCACCCCCTCCCGTGGCTCCAGCAGCCGCCCCGTCCGGCCGCACCCCGCCGGGGGTTTGGTGCCCGGGGGGGGGGGCGTGCAGCGGGACGGGGTGTGCACCGGGGCGGGGGGTTGGGGAGCGTGCACCGGGACCTGGCGTGCACAGGGGGGAGGGTGCATGCACCGATGCGGGCGTGTACGGGCTGTGTGTGCAGGAGCCCTGCCCCGGTACCGAGCGTGCACGCAGGGGCTGAGCACCCCCGGGTGCAGGATCCGTGCACGGAGCGCAGCGGGCTCCCCCGGTGTCCCCGCCCCGTGCCCGGGGGCTCGGCGACACCTCGCGGCCGCAGCCGCCTCCCGGTCGGTCGGTCGGTCCGTCCGTCCGCCGGGTTCCCCCGGCACGGGGACCGGCGGGGGTGGGACCCACCTCTTCCCGCCGCCTGCGTTGCCCCTTTAAGGCGCGGCCGGCGGCGCTCTGCGGGGGGGGGGGGGCCGCTGTCACGTGGTGCCCCCCACAGAGCCTTTCCGGCGAGCGCGGCGGAAGTGACGTCGGTGCGGCCGCCGGGATGGCGGCGCCGAAGGTGAAGCAGGACATGGCCCCGCCGGGCGGGTACGGGCCCATCGACTACAAGCGGCACCTCCCGCGCCGCGGCCTCTCAGGTGGGCGGCGGCCGGGGAGCGGGGCCGGGCCGGCCCCGGGAGGCCCCGCGGGGGAGGCCCGGCCCGGTGCCCCGGTCCCTCCGGTGCCCCGGTCCCTCCGGTGTCGCCCCTCACCCGCTCCCCCCCCCCCCCCTCAGGTTACAGCCTCTTCGCGCTCGGCATCGGCAGCCTCCTGCTGGGCTACTACACCCTCATCAAGTGGAACCGGGAGCGCAGGTGCCACACACACCCACCCCCCCCCCGGGGCTCCCCCCGGTCCCTCCCCGGGACGCTCCGCCCGCCCCCCGCCTCCTCCTCCGCGTCCCCTGCCCGGGGCTCCCCGGGTCCCCCCTGCGCTCCTGCCCGGGGGCTCGCCGGTTCTGGCACCTCGTTCTTTCCCGCCCCCGGGGCTGTGCTCCGGTTCCCCCAGCCCTGGCCGGGTTTCTCTCGCCTTTCTCCCGCCTCTCTCTAACCCCCTGCCCGGGATTTGCTTTCCCCACGGCCCCTCCCCGGGACCCCACGTCCCCTCCCCGGGACCCCCCGGGCCTTCCCGGCTTCCCCCGGTGCCCCGCTGAGCTCTGACCCCCCCACACACCCCGTCCCGTCCCGTCCCGACGCAGGCGGCTGCTCATCGAGGACCTGGAGGCGCGGATCGCCCTGATGCCGCTGCTGCAGGCGGAGTCGGACCGCAGGTACCGGGGGCTCGGGGGGGGGGGGGGGGGCCCCGCCGGGCGTCGTGTCGCGTCCCCCCGCTCCGGGCTCAGCCTTCCCCTCTCTCGCAGAACCCTCCGCCTGCTGCGGCAGAACCTGGACGAGGAGGCCAAAATCATGAAGGACGTTCCTGGCTGGAAGGTTTGTGACTCCCGGATGCCCGGTGAGGTGGGGGGGGGCCGGTGCCGGAGGCTGCCCCTCGGTGATCCCCGGGGCAGCGGCTGGTGCCGGGGCAGGAACCGGCCGCCCCTGTGGGTTTGGGTCCGTGTCGGATCTCTGGGACAGCTCAGATTGCCTGGGCTTGAAGAAGCCCCCCAGGAACCGGCGGCGCGGGGGGCTACGCTGAGCAGTAAACCTCAATCCCCCCCCACCTCAGGGCTTAGACCCGGGGCGGGGGGACGCTGGTCACGGCGAGGCGGCTGCGCCCGTCCCCCCTCCAGCGCTCTCTCCCCGCCCAGGTCGGCGAGTCCCTGTTCCACACCGACCGCTGGGTCCCCCCGACGCTGGACGAGCTCTACTACCTGCGCCCCACCAGCGAGATGGACAACGAGAAGTTCGGGCTGCAGTACTACGTCTGAGGCACGGCACGGCGCGGCGCGGCGCTCCCCGGGCCGCCGGCTTCCCCCGGTGCTGCGGGGGGGGCAGGGGGGGGCGGGTTTGGTGGCTGCCAGGTGCCGCCTGTTCCAGCGTCTGTTATTAAAACCGCACGGATCCGTGGTGTCGGACACGGTGTCGCGCGTCTTCCTGTACGGCTCCGTATCCCCCAGCGGGAAATTTTGCCGTTCCCGGGGCGTTTGCTGCTCTTCCCTGCTTGTGCGTGTCCGGGGGTCCCGGCTCCCCCTCCCGGAGCCCTGGATTGGGGTGGGAGAGCGGGAAGGGCTGTGAGAGGCGGCCGGTCGCTGCGGGGCTGAGCCGGCCTGCGCTCCAGCTGCCGAAAGTGCCCGAGAGGGGCCGGGTACCTGCACTCCCGGCCCTACCTGTCCCCTGCAGTGGAGACTTGTCCGTCAGGGTCGGGGTCTGGCGGGGGGTCGGGGTTCGGCGGGGGGCAGCCCTGCGGGCTCTGAGCTCGCCCTGGGGTCGCTGATGCCGCAGATGGGGCTTCCACCGGGGCGGAGGGGGTGAAAAACGCCGATTTTGAGTCTTTGGCACGTTCCCGTTGCTTGGGGGGGGGGGGGGGGGAAGAGCTTCCTGGGGTCGCTGCGGGGTGCAGGCAGCTGCCCCCCTGCTACCTGCAGGCCGAGGGAGGGGACGGGGGGGTCACAGACGCGATTTCTGCCGCCCCCCGCGCTCCCGCCACCGCTGCGGCAGCAACCGCCCGGGGGCGCGGGGTGGGCGGGGGACCGGTGCGATGCTCCCGGGGGGGGGGGGGGCCGGGCGGGGCGGGGGCAGCCGGAGCCGCCTCCCCCGGGCGGCACCGCGAAGCGCCGGGGGGGGCCGCGCCGCCGCCGCTCCCGCAGGGCTCCACCGCTGCCCCGTCCCGCTGCCCGGCATGAGCTCCGCGCCCGGTCCCGGCCGGGAGCCGCCCCGGTACCTCAGGTGAGTCCGGCCCCCCCCCCCCCCGCCCCGGGACTGCGCGATGGGGGCTCTGGGGGCCCTGGGATTGGGGGTCCCGGGGAGCCGCCGCGCCTGCGCCCCTCACCGTGCGCCCGCACCGGGGCTGCCTGGGTTCGCCCCCAGCACGGCCGGGACCCCCCCCCCAGCCGGTGCCCCCCGCCGGCGCACCCTGGGCCGGTCCCCGCTGCCCGCAGGGACGTGGTCGGCGCCGGGTACCCGCGGGACGTGGTGGGGACCCCGGGAGGGTGCCGGGGGCTCCCGCGGCCCCGGCGGTGGGGCGGGACCCTCCGCTGCCCCGGACCCCCCCCTCGGGTCGGCTCCTGCCCCCTCTGATGCTCTTGGGCTCCTCCGGGCAGGGACACGGTGCCTCCGGCCCCCGCGCTGTCCCCACGCGTGTCCCCCGGGACAGTCGGTCCCCCGGGGCAATCCCACCCCGGCTTCTCGCACCCCCGAGCCGCGGGGGTGGGGGGGGCTGGTACCCAAATAGCCTCGGTTGCCAGAGCAACTGCATCCCGGGTCTCCATGGCTGCGGCAGGGATGCCTCCGGCAGACGCGTCCCCAGCGCGGGGAGCGGAGCGGGGGGGACCCCGGTCCCGGGCAGGGCTGGTGCCTCCGGTGTCCCCCCCGCTTGCACCCCGGCGGGGGGGGGGGTCCCGCAGCCGAGCTGTGCTGGGGAGGAACGAGCAGCGGCACAGAGCAGGGATGCGGAGCCGGGATGCAGAGGGGGAGATACGGAGCTGGGATGCGGAACCGGGATGAAGAACTGGGATGCAGAGCCCGGGGTGCCCCACTCCTGGGGCCGGGGTACGGGAGGGGACGCAGGAGGGATGCTCGCGAGCCCCTCGTCCGTCGACTCCTCTCCCTCCTGCTCCCCGCAAGGTCTCTGCCCCGTCGGCACAGCGGCAACCCCGGCCATCCGCCGTCCCCTCCGGGAGGCACCAGTAACTGGGTTGAACTGGGTTGGACTGGGCTTCGCTGGGTCTCCCCTGGGCTCTGAGGGGTATCTACCCCCGCGCAGGGGACGGGGGCAGCATTCCCCCCGCCGCCGCCTCCCCAGGCCCTATAAGCAAAGCCAAACTGCAAAGCCCGGGACGAGCCGGGAGGGCTGGTAGCAAATGTGCACCCCGGAGCGTTTGCGGGGGGGATGCTGCTCCCCGGGTGGGCAGCGAGCCAGGACCCAGGGAGCCCTGTGATGTGTGTGTGTGTGTGTGTGTGTCCCCTCCCGGGGACAATGCCAGGACAGCAGGAGCCAGCCCGGGCCGGGGCCCAGGTTTCCCTGCCAGCAGCGATTACGGGCAATGTTCTCCCCTGGAGCAGACGTGGGGAATTTTGTCAGAGCCGAAACGTGCCTTTTGTTGGGTGACCGACAACACAGCTGCGCTGGGGCCCGCTCGGCTCCGCCAGCCCCGGCACGGGAGGGGGGACCAGGGGCCGGATTTGGCCCCTTTTCCCCCCCTATTTGCCCACAGGACCCTCCTGTGGGGCTGGGGCCGGGCTGGGGACTCACTAGAGGGCACCAAAGGATTGGGGACGGGGCTGGGCTGGGCTGGGATGGGAAAGGAAAGGAAAGGAAAGGATGGGATGGGATGGGAAAGGAAAGGATGGGATGGGGCAGGATGAGGCTTTTCTGTGGGTCTGCCAGGACGGCCAGGGCACTGGGGTCTCGTGGGGGTCTGCCGGGACATGTGGGGGTAGGGGGGGGTCTATGGGGTCAGCCAGGACAGCCAGAGGACGTGGGGTCGATGGGATCTGTCAGCACAGCCAGGGGCTGGGGTCTGTAGGGTCTGTGGGATCCGCCGGAGTGACCAGGGCGTGGCAGGTCTATGGGTTTGTCAGGACACCCAGGGGATGGGGTGGGGTCAGCCAGGGTGGCCAGGGAATAGGGGGCTCTCTGGGGTCTGCCAGAATGACCAGGGGATGTCAGATCTAAATGGTCTCCGGGGGGTGCCAGGACACCCAGGGGACGTGGCTGGTCCGCGGGGTCAGCCTGGACGGTGTGGGGCCACCCCGCAGCCAGGGACCCGGCAGGACCCCGGCCCCGTAACCCCTCCAGCTCCCGGGGCCGGTAGCGCCACACCATTCCTTCACGTGGTGGGGGGCCGGCGGGTTCCCTCCCCGTGGCTGGGACCGAGCGAGGTGTAAGTGTGCACCCCCAAAACGGGAGCATGGCCGGGGCACCCCAGCTGCCCCACGAGGCTGCGGGTTTTCACCCTTGGGCCACCCGGCATCCCGATTCTGGCCTCTCCCGGGGGCCAGATTTCACCGTCCCTTCCATAACAAGCGCAGCGGCGGCGGCGCGCTGGATCCGGCACACGCTGTTCCCATCCACGGTGCAGGTGAGCCAACAGATGTGAGCAATTATTGTCCAATTTGGAGGCTCCCCGGCCCTGCCAACTTTTGGGCTCGGCAGCGAAGGAACAACCGCAGCATTGTTCGCCTTTATATAACAGCCCGATCCCCGTGAGCCCGGGGCCGCTGCCAGGGCCTTGCCTCGCACAAAACGCAGCCCCCACCCTGCAGCGCCGGGCCCCCAGCCCGCTCACCCGGCACTCCGGAGCATCCCCTGCCCCGCACCCTGGGGACGGAGCGGGGTCCCCAGGGGCTCGGTGCCAGGGGTGGGGGGGGACGTCCCTGTCCTCACTGCCGTCCGCTCCCCCCCCCCGCAGCAAGGCGGAGGCGGAGGCCATCGAGAAGGAGCTGCTGGAGGATTACCGGTTTGGGCGGCAGCAGCTGATCGAGATCTGGGGACACGCCTGTGCCATGGCCGTGACCAAGGTGAGGCGGCCAGCGGGGCCGGGGACACCCCGCCGGGGCCGGGGGCCTTGCTGCTGGCTGCTCTCCCACCCTCATCCCATCCTGCCCACCCCCGCTTGCCTTTTCCCACCCCTGCCTGTGGTCACCCTCCTGCCCCAGACCAAGGTGTGGGGACAGGGGACAGCCAGGGCTCGTGGCAGGGCCCGATGCTCTGGCCGCCTCTCCCTGGGTGGGTTTTTTTTTTGCATTCCTCAGCCACCCTTCTCTGTTTCCCCTGGGGTGAATTGGGCTCACCCCGGGGCCGTGGGTTACACCCTCCACGGGAGGGGGATGCTCAGCCTTTCCCTGGGGTGTCGGCACGGCCAGGCGCCGGCTGCCCTCGCAGTGTGCGGGGAGGAAGGTGCTGGGGGACTCCCCAGGGCTCCCCATGCCCTGGCACTGCTCTCCTGTTGCTGAGAGCCCCGAGTGCTCGTGCTGGATGCGAGGAGGAGGAAGAGGGGGAGGCAGTAGCCGGGCTCCGGGCAGCGCGTGCAAGCGGAGGTGCAGCATCAAGGGCAGCTTTGTGCCTCGGAGGCCGGTGAGCACCGCGCCTGCCTGGCTCAGATTTTCCGTTGGAGGTGTCTGGACCGTTTTCTGCCCTCCCCTCCTCTCAGGGCAGAGGAGTTGCCTGAGGAGGGGAAATATTTGGGTGTTGGAGTCTCTCTGGATCCCGGTGCTGCCTCGAGGCTGGTCCTGGTCCCGTGGCGTGGGGCTGCCCACCCCGCCAGGGACCCCCGTATCGCAGCATCCCCAGCTCCACCGCCAGTCCCAGCCGGGGAGAGCAGGGCTGAGCATCCTCCTCATGGGGCCGAGCATCTTCCTCTTCCTCGTGGGGCTGAGCCCGGGAGAGCATCCATGGACCCCAGCTTGGGTGTCCCCCCACCCGGCGAGGGTCCCCAGCATCGTCCCCTCCCGGCACGTCCCCGGGTGCCACAAGGCAGCTGGCAGTGCGGCCGGCGCTGGGGCAGGGCCAGGGCCAGGCAAGCGTGGCTTTGTCCAGAGCCCCGGTGGCTGCGAGCAGGCCGTGCCGCTCGGGTCTCTGGCGGTTGGATGGGACCAGGAGCCAGGCTCTGTGAGCAGGAAAAAATCCGTCAATGGGTAAACAGAGCCTCTCTTTGCAGGCTGCTGGTATGTGGAGCGCGCGGCCGCCTCCCTGCAGGCTGGCGGGGAGCCCCGTCCTGCCACGGGCATCGTCCCTGTCCTGGGCATCGTCCTCGCCCCACCTTGGGCATCATCCCCATCCCGCTGTGGGCACCGTTGGCATCCCACCGTGGGCATCATCCTCATCCCACTACAGGCCCCGTCCTGCCCTGGGTGCCGTCCAAGTCCTGCTGTGGATGCCATCCCCATCCCACCGCAGGCATCGTCCCCATCCCATCACGTGCCCCATCTTGCCATGGGTGCCATCGCCATCCTGCCGTGGGTGCCGTCCCCATCCCACCTTGGGCATCATCCCCAGCCCCCCATGCACTGTGCTGCCCACCCAGCAGCACATCCCCACCGCGGGTCCACCTCAAGCCCTGGTCCCCCTGTCCCTGCCACGTCCCTGGCGCTGGGTGCCGTCCCCAGGGCCGACCCGGGGGGGACGGGGCTCGGCGGTGGCGTGACGTCCCCGTCTCCTCTCGGCAGGCCTTCCCACTGCCGTCCCTGCCGCGGAAGCAGCCCACGGTGCTGGTGGTGTGCGGCCCGGCGCAGAACGGGGCCATCGGGCTGGTGTGCGCCCGGCACCTGCGGATCTTTGTAGGTATCTTCCTCCCCTCCTCTTCCTCCTCGTTCTTCTCTTCCCCCTCTTCCTCTTCATCCCTGAGCGGCCTCCAACGCCGCATCCCCGCTCTCCACCGCACAGGACTACGAGCCCACCATCTTCTACCCCAAACGCTCCCCGGACCCCCTGTACCGGGATTTCACGACGCAGTGCGAGAAGATGGACATCCCCTTCCTCTCCTACCTCCCCACCGAGGTGAGCCCCCCCCCAGCACCGCTGCCGCCGCGCTCACCGGCTGACGTGGTTGAGTTTATTATTCTTTTTTATTCCTTCCCCGCCCGCCCCCGGCTCTGCCGGGAGCCCGGGGATGCCATGAAATCCAGCGGCGGCTGCTGCGGCCCCGCCAGCCACCGGCTCTGTTGTTGTTGGAAGCGCCGGGCTCGGCGGGAGGAATGTGACCCGAAAGCGCTGCCCTGGCCGGGGCCGCGCGTCTCGGCGTGCCGGGCTCTGCCCCGCCACCGCGCCCCTCGTCCCCTCCTCCCCGCCTTGGCTGGGGGGAGGCATTTTTTGGCAGTAGCTGCTGGGTGAGTCTATTTAGGCAGGAAGACGGGATCCCCGCGTGGGGCTCGGTGCCTGTCCCATGGTGGGGGGGGGGGCGGGTAGCCAGGGGAACCCCCCCCCCCCAGCTTCTGCCCACCGTGTGCCCCCCCCCAGGTGCAGCTGATCAATGACGCCTACAACGCCGTGGTGGACGCCGTGCTGGGAGCCGAGGTGGAGGCGGGCGAGGGGAGGGAGCCCTGCGCCGCCATCCTGGCCACCCTGAAGCACGTCCGCATCCCCATTGTCAGCCTGGATGTGCCCTCAGGTCCGGCACTGCGCTCAGCCCCCCGGGCAGGATAAGACACCCCCCGCCCCGAGGTGCTGCACCCCACACCCTGGGCTTGGCACCCTGGCCACCGCGGCATCACCCTGGGCTCAGCGCCTGGGCGGCCGGGGAGCCCCTGCGGTGCTCTCCCAGGGTAGGGACAGCCCCGGGGACCCCCTGGTGTGTGTCCGTCCCCGTCCCCCCCCCCCAAGCCTGGCAGCATCCCCACCGGGAGCCGGGGCTGGCGGCTGCTCCCCACGGATGCGTTCAGGGCATCCACGATAAATAACAAACTCCCTGAACTGAGACATGATGTAATTTGAAAACACCCGGGTGTCTGGTGGCCAGGCCTGGAATTGCCATCACACCCCCCTCCCCGGCCGCGTCCACCCCCGCCGCAGGAGCAAACAGGAGCCCTCGGCACGGCTGCCGGTGAATCCCCACCAAGAAAAACCCCGCGCGGTGCCAGGATGCGACCGGAGCTGCGCAGGGCAGCAATGCCGGTGGGGGGGGACACGCACCCCATCCTCCCTGTGCCCTCCCCATGCCCTCCCCATCTCCACCACCCCAGAGCATCCTCCACCGGCGCACCGGCTCGCAGCTACCGGCAGCACCGCGTCCCCTGGGGCCACCCCTTGACCCCCTCTCCGTGTCGTTTTTGGCGTCGCAGGGTGGGACGTGGAGGCCGGGAGCAGCGGCGGGATCAGCCCCGACGTCCTGGTGTCGCTGTCGGCGCCCAAGCAGTGCGCCCGCCGCTTCCTGGGCCGCCAGCACTTCGTGGCCGGTCGATACCTCCCCTACGACGTGCAGAAGAAGTTTGAGCTCAACCCACCCAAGTACCCCGGCACCGAGTGCGTGGTGGCCCTGTGAGCGCCCCCCCCCCCCCGGGAATAAAGCGCTTGGTGGCTCTTCCCCGGCGTTGGTGTCTGCCTGGGGACGCGGGGCGAGGGGACGGTGGCCTCCCGGCAGGGTTTGGGCTGGGGACTTGTGCTGGGACTCGGTTCCACGCCGGGGGAATCGGCCCCGTGCACGGCTCAACCCCCCCCATGCCGTGTCCCCTGGGACCTGTGGCCAACCTGCTTTCGGGGACAGAGCCGGTGCGACCTCCTCTATCGCCTGTCCCATGGGGACACGGGCAGCCACTGGGGTCCCGTGAGAGGGTGTTCTTCACCCCACAACAGCGCTGGGAGCTGCCTCCCCCCCACCTCCGGGGAGCTCGGTGTGGCTGGAATTTCGGGGAATGCAGGGAATGCGCCGGGATTTCCGCCGGCCGGGCTGCAGGAGGGGGCTGCAGTCCCCAGCCGTGGGTGGCCGTGGTTTGGGGGTGATCCTGGGGGGGGGGTGTCCCCACCCTGTCACCCCCATCCCGCCATCACACGCCAGCGCTGCTGGGTGCTTTGCATCCTGCGGCCCCGGGGGGCAGCCGGGGCCTTGGGTGCACCGAGCTCTGCACGGCCTCAGCTCCACCTCGGCACTGGGGCGCGGGCAGCCCCGGCGCACCCACGTGAGCCAGGTCACGGTGCGGGCGCCCACCGGCCCCGCCAGCCCGCCGTGCCCCAAGGCAGCGGGAGCCAGGGGAGCTCTGGCACCCCGACCCCAACCGCAGGAGCGCCGAGGCAGGGCTCGCTTGGCTTTTTCCCTTCCCTCCCCTCCGCATTCCCAAGTGCATCCAATTTTAGCAGCTTTGCAAAAACAAACCCTCAAGTTTCCCGGGCTGGAGCGGCGAGCAGCAGCGCGCGGCCGGCTCGCCGGGGAGGGCTCCTTCCCACTTCCCTCTTGACACCGATCCAGCCCCGGCAGAGCCGACAGCCCCGCGTGCCAGGAGCCGATTGCTGCTGTCTGCCGGCGCGAGGGGGAAAGGCCTCATATATAGACCCGCGGTGCCGCCGCGCTCGCAGTCACCAGCCGACCTGCCACCGCACGGGCAGCCATGGGGGAGCTGGCGCTGGCCCTCCTGGCTCTTGCCGCCCTGCACGGTGCTGGGGCACCAGGTAAGGCCGGGTCTGCCATCTAACCGCGGCGCGGGGACCCATCCGTGCCACCGGCCGGGGGCATCCCTGCCCTCCTGGGGGCTGGCGGCAGCGGCGATGCGGGGCAGGATGGGGATGGGGCTGAACGCTCGCCAGATGCGTGCCAGGGCCAGATGTGCACCGGGGCCAGATGTGTGCCAGGGTCAGATGTGCACCAGGGCCAGATGTGTGCCAGGGTCAGAGGTGCACCAGGGTCATGGCCACGGCCGGGGACGGTCCCTCCGGCATGTGCCGGTGGGAGGACGCGTTGGCAAGGCTCGGGGCAGTTTTGCCCTCCCCGGGGCCATGTCACCAGAGGGATGGGGATGTGCCCCGTGCCGTGTCCCCGCCAGCCCTGCCTGCTCCTGCGCCGGATAGCTGAGCACCTGCGGGAAGCCCCAGCTAGCTCGGCCACCCCAGCTGCTCCATGGCGCTTTTGCCCCCTGGTGCTGAGGGCCCCCAGCCCCGCGGGGGTCTCCGCAAGGTGCCAAGGGCAGCGTCCGGGCGAGACTGAGCCGGGAATGTCCCTGGTCCGGGGACAAAAATCCATCCACCTGCAGAACAGGGGCTGCAACGGGTCCTGCTGTCCCCCAGCTCCCTGCCACCTGGGGAGGGGACAGGAGGTGGCAGGGTCGAGTCCCCCCTGCCGTGGGATTGCTGCTGGTGGAGGGATGGTGCCCACTGCATGCCCGTGGGGTGCCCGTGGGGTACCCATTGCATGCTCGTGGGGTACTCACAGTGGTCCAGGCTGCACAGGGGTGTCTTGAGTGTTTGGCCGCATCCTGCTCGGTGCCCGTGGGTGACAGGCACCAGGGGCCAGGTTTCTCTCCAGGGACCTGCTCCCCGCATCCGTCCCCTCCAGCACAGCTGAACCCCCTGTCTCAGCACCCGGGGTCACCCGCGTGAGGGGCAGGCGGGCAGGGCTGCCCTTGGAGACCCCGGCTCCCTGGGGTTCACTCCCGTGGGACGTGGCTGGCCAGGCTCGGTGGGAGCTGGGGGGGGGGGGGGGAACACCCTCCACCCGGGGTGCACAGCAAGCCCCCCCGGGCCGGCTGCTGCCGTGGCGGTGTTTCCACTTGCTGGCTGTGGTTTTACGGCCCAATTTCCTGCCGCCTCCCGGTTTGGCTGGTGGGGCTTAGTGTGACGCCGGGTTCATGCCATGGCCTCGGCATGGCGGGTGCGTGCATGGACACCCCGGCACGTCTCCCCGTCCCACATCACCTCCGGGGCCAAGCTCACCCCGGGGCAGCCGGGAGCTCGCAGGCAGCATTACCCTGGCATACAGCCCGTGGACATGGCATGGGCCCCGGCATGGCCGGACTCGCCACGCGGCACCAGCCTCGGCTGCCCCTTGGTCCATCCCTGGATGGCCGGGAGGCTGCAGCCCGTCCTCGGCCGCCCCGGACGATGACACCACCAGCCTGGCCCCGTGGAGCTGGTAAATCCTGCCCTGAGCCCCTTGCCCAGCTGATGATGTGGGGCCGGGGGGGCTCACGGTGGGAGGGGGTCCCCATCCCTGCTGGGACGTGGTGCATCCCGGTGCTGGCTGAGCTTTGCTGCATGATGTTGGTGCCCGTGGCTCGGCGAGGGACCGGCTGGGCACCGTTGGGTGCCCTGGGGGGAGGGTGCCCCCGTGCCAGGTGCTTTCCCCCCACGCTTCCCCCAGAGCCCCTGGAGAATGACTTGGAGCCGGGCAAGAGCAGCACGGCAGTGAAGCCCTGGAAAGCAGCCCCCAGCCTGGCAGACCTCGACCTGGACACGGCAGGTACGGCTGTCCCCGAGCCCCCCGCCGGACACCATCCCACTGGGGACCCGCAGCTGGGACACCCCAAAGGGGCTGCACAGGGCAATGCCCACCACGCCAGCCCGGGAGGTGCCATCTCCCCCCCACGGTGGCGTCCCCATGGGACCCTTGCAGCAGGATGTGGTGTCCACCCTGTGCACCCCGAGGCTCCCACGCTGCATCCCCCAGCGCCCGCCATCCCCACGTGCTTCATCCGCTCGTCCTTTGTCCATGCAGCCCTCGATGTCCCCGAGCTGTCCCCAGCCCCAGTGGCACCCCGGGGTGCTTAGGGACGGGGGTCTGCTCCCCATCCGTGTGCTCAGGGCTCGCTCCATCCCAGGCGGAGGAGCCGAGTGGACGTCCTGGTTCAACATCGACCACCCCGGAGGGGACGGGGACTACGAGAGCCTGGAGGCCATTCGCTTCTACTACCGGGGGCGCGTCTGTGAGCGGCCGGTGGCCATCCAGGCCCGCACGACCGAGTGGGAGCTGCCCGAGGAGGTGGGCGAGGTGGTGCACGTCAGTCCCAAGAAGGGTTTTCGCTGCATCAACAAGGAGCAGCCGCGGGGCAAGACCTGCTCCAACTACCACATCCGCTTCCTCTGCCCGCTGGGTGAGTGCCCATCCCCGCCGCATCCCACCCCTCCCCGGACCCCGCTGGCACTTTGGTGGGGGTCCGTACCCATTGCTGCGCTCACCCCTTGCTCGTCACCCCCTCCTGCTGCTGCATCCCACAGAGTGCTGCCAGAGCTGCGGCTGCACCAGAGCCCCCCCCCCCAACCTCCAGCAATCACCCCCCGGGTGCACGGCACTGGGCACCATCCCGGGGGCAACATGCCCCTCACGGAGCTGGGTGCGGGTGGTGGGTTCCCAGTAAACGCCTCTGCCCCCCCCTCCCCTCCCAGAGCATATCTACTGGTCGCACTGGTCCTCCTGGAGCCCCTGCTCACGCAGCGCCTGCGGCAGCAGCGGCACCCAGACCCGCACCCGTCGCTGCGTCAATGCCCGGCTGGTGGCCGCGCTCAAGGAGCTCAAGTGCAAGGGCAAAGCTGTGGAGCGACGGCCGTGCAGCGCTGGCCCCTGCCCAGGTAGGGACCCTGGCACCCCCGCCAGCACCCACCTGCCCCCCGGCCGCCACTTGCCGCCTGGCCCTGGCCGCCTCCGGCTCCTCTCCCGGCCCCCTCTTCCTGCGGCACGAGGGGTCCCGCGGGGCCGTTGGCGTGCGGCGGCTGCCCCCGTGCCAACACAGCAGCCCCCCGGGCAAAGCCGACGCCACCTGCACATTGTCAGTTTAATTGTAATAACACAGGCCGCGCTGGTAAAAATAGCTTGGCAGGGGCGCGCGGGGGTGAGCTGGGGCTTGCCGGGCACGGGTGGCTGGATGGAGCCTCCCCACTTGGGGACCCCCCCCACCCCGTGTCCCTGTGGTGCAGGGCCATCCTGGGCTGGGGACTCCGGGGGGGAGCGCGGTGCCCAATTCCCGCCCGGCAACTCCCCCGCAGAGTCAGCGTGGATGGAGTGGGGCGCCTGGGGCCCCTGTTCCCGCAGCTGCGGCAGCGCCGGGACGCGCGTCCGGCGCCGGAGCTGCAAAAAAGCCAAGAAGGTGCCGTGCGCCGGTCGCTCCACCGAGGTGCAGAAATGCCCCGCCTTGCCCTGCCCAGGTACCTGCCCTCAGGGACGCGGGGACCCCCTCCCCGGTGCCCCCCACCCGCGTGACCCCGCCGCTGGTTGCAGCCGCAGGGGTCTGAGCACCGTGCCGCCCCGCAGCCTGCCCCGGGCGCACGCTGCAGGGCACTGTTGTCTCCGCCACCGGCGCGGCGCTGCCAGATGCCCGCATCTACCTGGAGGGCCGCCCGCCGGTGCTGCTGGCCCGCAGCGATGCCCGCGGGCGCTTTGCCACGGCGGGTCTGTGCGAGGGCACCGCCGCCAACGTCAGCGCCCACCGCGAGGGCTTCGCCCCGGGACTGGCACCCATCATCTCCAACGGCTCCGGCGTGGCAGTGGCACACGTGATGCTGCAGAGGCTGGGTGAGCGGCGCGGCGCGGGGCGGGGGCCGAGTCTTGCACCCCTCGAGGGACCTCCCCGAAGGATGCATGGTGGGAGGGAGTGATCCGGGGTGGGGGGGCGGCCGCGGCTCGTTGCACCCTCTGCCGCCTTCCTTCCCTGCAGAGAAGCCCTACATGGTGCTGCACCCCAAGACGAAGGTGCGGGTGGCCGGGCAGGAGGTGACCTTCTGCTGCAAAGCCTCGGGCACCCCCGTGCCCAAGAAGTACTACTGGTGAGCGGGGTCCGGGCGGCAGAAAGCCGGGACTGGGGACGGCGGGGAAAGGCAGCCCCGGCCATGTCCCCACTGAGCCCGTACCCGTCCCGGCAGGTACCACAACGGGACGCTGCTGGAGAGGAAGGTGCACCGGTATGGCAGCCGCCTGGTGCTGCGGGGGCTGGCGCCGGAGCAGGCTGGCACCTACCACTGCAAAGCCAGCACCGAGGCGGGTGCCATCAAATCGGCGCCAGCACAGCTCACCGTCCTGGGTGAGAACGGGCTGGGCTTCGTTAGCGGCAGCATCATCCTAGGATGGGGCATGCGGTGGGGAGGGTCACCCTAACCCCCCTGTCCCCACTGTCCCCCCCCCAGCCCAGGGCCAGCAGAGCTGCAAGCCGGAGCCTGAGCCAAGCCTCGTGGAGCTGCCCAGTGAGTGCCCACAGGATGCCACCGGCTCCCGCTACTACAACGTGGGTCGCTGCCCGCCCGCCCCGTGTGCCGACAGCCCGGCCGACCAGTCGGAGTGCGGGGCAGACGCGGGGCGCTGCTGCGGGGTGCGGAGGATGGAGATGCGGGAGATCCCCTGTGCCGGCTCCCTGCTGCCCGTCAAGGTGGTGGCTGAGTGCGGTTGTGGGCCCTGCGCCCAGCCCCGCGTCCTGGTGCAGGGACGGGTGACAGCGGCCGACACCGGCGAGCCCCTGCGCTTCGGGCAGATCTTCCTGGGGGGGAGGAAGGTCGGCTTCACTGGCTACAAGGGCTCCTTCACCATCGAGGTGCCGCCGGACACGCAGCGCTTGGTGGCTCGCTTCGTGGACCGACAGCAGAGGTTCGTGGATGCCGTCAAGGTCCTGCCCTTCAACCGCCGCGGTGGTGCCGTCTACCAGGAGGTCAAGATGCTGCGGAAGAAGGAGCCGGTGGACCTGGACGGCAGCCGGAGCAATGCCATCCCGCTGGGGGAGTTGAGCGGCCGGGAGCCCGTGGGGGAGCTCGTCCTTCCCGCTGGCGCCTTCCTCCGTCCCTCCGGGGAGGTCTTCAAGGGCATTGTCAAAGCCAGCGTCACCTTTCTGGACCCCAGGGACATGGCAACAGCCAGCGCCGCCTCCAGCGACCTCAGCTTCACCAATGCCGAGGGGGAGATTGTTCCCCTGCGGACCTACGGCATGTTCGCCGTGGATTTTCGGGAAGGGGAGACCGGCGCGGCACTGCAGACGGGGCCGGTGGAGGTGCGGATGGACGCGGGGCAGGTCCAGATGCCGGAGCACCTGCAGAAGATGAAGCTGTGGTCCTTGAACCCCGAGACTGGCTTGTGGGAGGAGGAGGGAGTCCTCCGGCCGGCCAGGGGGAACCGGGGGAAGAGGGAGGAGAGGACTTTCCTGGTGGGGAACCTGGAGATCCGGGAGCGGCGTCTCTTCAACCTGGACGTGCCGGAGGACCGCCGGTGCTTCGTCAAGGTCAGGGCTTACAGCAACGAGAAGTTCAACCCCTACGAACAACTGGAAGGGGTGGTCATCAGCCTCATCAACCTGGAGCCCCAGCCCGGCTATCCTGCCAACCCCCGGGCATGGGGTCGCTTCGACAGCGTGGTGACGGGTCCCAACGGTGCCTGCCTGCCCGCTTTCTGCGATGGCCAGCGCCCCGATGCCTACTCGGCGTACGTCACCGCCACGCTGGGTGGGGAGGAGCTGGAAGCCGTGGCCTCCAGCCCCAAGCTCAACCCCAACGCCGTCGGCGTGTCCCAGCCCTACCTGGGCAAGCTGGGCTACCGCCGGTTGGACCACGATGACCCCAACTTGAAGAAGACAGCTTTCCAAATCAACGTGGCCAAGCCCGACCCCAACAATGTTGATGAGACCAATGGTCCCATCTACCCTTACCGCAGCCTCGAGGAGTGCGAGGAGGCGCCGGTCAGCGCCAACCACCTCCGCTTCTACCGCGTGGAGGTGGACAAGTATGAGTACAACGTGGTGCCCTTCAAGGAGAGCGACCTGACCTCCTGGACCGGTGACTACCTCTCATGGTGGCCCAACCCTCAGGAGTTCAGGGCTTGTTTCATCAAGGTGCAGATCGAGGGGCCGCAGGAGTACATGGTGAGGTCCCGTAATGTGGGGGGCAGCCACCCCCGTACCCGGGGGCAGCTCTACGGGCTGCGTGACACCCGTAGCGTGCGGGACACGCTGCTGGAGAACACCTCAGGCGCCTGTGTGGAGTTCAAGTGCAGCGGGATGCTCTTCGACCAGAGCCTGGTGGATCGCACCTTGGTCTCCATCGTCCCCCAAGGCAGCTGCCACCGCACAGCCATCAACAGCCTCCTCCGGGAGTACCTGAGCCGTCACCCGCCCGTGGCGGAGAACAACCACACGGCCGCCTTCACCATGCTGGCGCCAGTCGACCCGTTGGGTCACAACTATGGCATCTACACGGTGACGGACCAGAACCCCCGGCTGGCTAAGGAGATCGCCATCGGCCGCTGCTTTGACGGCACCTCCGATGGCTTCTCGCGGGAGATGAAGGCAGACGCCGGCACGGCTGTCACCTTCACCTGCCGGGAGCGGCCGGCGGGGCGGGAGAGCTTCTTCCAGCGCCTGCTGACGGCCCCAGCTGAGGCGCTGGCCGAGATCCGACGGGAGATGGGGGCCGGTGAGATGCGCCGGGCTCCCCCCGAGGTGATGGACTTCGCCTCCGGTGCCCGAGCCCCGGGCCCCACGGCCACTCGCCGGCGGAGGATGGGCCGGATCCGGGGGCAGCTGTGAGCGCGGCGGCCCCACCCCGTGCCCCCTCCCCGGCTCAGCTCTGCCCTCCCTTTCCCCGTCGCTTTTACCCGTGCTCATTTATAACGACCGAGGCGGGGGGAACACACACAGGACACGTGGGGTGGGACCCTCGCACTGTGACCCCGGGGGACAGCAGGGCAGGGGGCCACTGGCATGTGGGGAGGGGGGGTGAGAGCGGGCAGCCCCCCCTGGCCTCACCAGCCCCCCCCCCGCCCCCCAGTGCTGCCCCTGCCCTCACCCCCAGCCCCACGCGGGGCAGCTCTTGGTGCTCAGCCCCAGGGACCGCGGTGCCGGTGGTGCCGGCAGCGGGGCCGTGGCCCCACGGGGGTTATTTAAATAAAAAAGAATAAAAGAGGGGGTGGAAGCAAATAGGGGAAGGGGCTGGGGTGGGAAGGGGTCCCTGCCCAGCGCTTTGCCCAGTGCCTGGCGGCGGGGCTCCCGTGTGCCCGTGCCGGGGCCGGTGCTGGCCGAGGGTGTCGGGAGCCGGGAGCACCCACTGCATCCCTGCCCTGCACCCCACAAGGAAACGTGGGTTTCTTTTGGGGAAAACCCCCCGAGGATGTGGATAAAAAGCCCTCCCTGCGCTCTCTGCCCCGGCACAGCGCAGTGCCAGCTCTCCCGCCGGGGTGCAGGGGCTCGGCGGCAGACGGCGTGCCTGGGACACCAGGCTCGGTCCCTGCGACCTTCAGCCGAGCTCAGTGCAGAGCCCGGACGGGCCTGATCCTGCACCCATCCTGCTGCCACCGACCTGGCTATTTTGCCCTCGGGGAGTGTTTTGCCCCAACTACCAGGTGGGGAAAAAAAAAAAAAAAAAGGCACTTCTTAAACCCCCTCCCCAGCATGGGGACCCCCCCCCCCCCCACCTCGACTCCTGGGGTGCGCCGGGGCAGTGAGCGAGAGGCGATGGCAGGATGCGGCCCTGCGGCAGTGGTGCCGGCGCGCACCGAGGGCACGTGCGGATTTGTACATTATTTATTACGAAATATACGGTTGTGTGTACACCCGCCTGGCTGCTGGGCTTTTCTCGGGGTGCCCAGAACCGAGCGGGGGGGGGATGGACGACACGATGCAGGGACGTGTGTGTGTCCCCCCTACTCCATCGTCTCCCGCCCCGCACAGTAGCACCGTCCCGGCGGCTCCTGTTTGCCTTGGGCCCGGTTCAGCCGGCTGGCGGCGGCGCGGGGGGAATCACGCCAGCTCCCGCGGCTGGGGGACGTGGCAGCCGGGGGGGGGGGGGGGGGGGAGGGGGGCGCGCATCCAGCCCTATGGCCCCCCTGCCACGGGGATGCACGGGGATGCACCCGGCGCAGGAGCTGTGCACCCGCTGGGTGACCCCGGCCAGGGCGAAGGGCAGCGGGGTCCGTCTGTCCGTCTGACATCTGTCTGTCCCACCTGGCTCGCGGTACCGGGTGGGTTTTGTAGGCGCGTGTGTGTCCCCCCCCCGCCCCCTCCCACCCACGGCTCCCGGCGGATGCTGTAATGGAACAGGCTGGGTTTACGGGGCCAAACCCCCCCCCCCCCCACTCCCGGGACAACGTTTCCCTTTTACAACATGGTTTGGCCACGACGCGGCGTTTTTTCACCCTCATACTGGATGCAGCCGCTCACGAGATCAAAGGGGACACAGGGCACCCGGAGGGGACGGGGAGGGTGGGGGGGGGACACACGTTTGCCAAACCAGCGGCCAAAATCCCAGCCCCTCTCCCCATCCCGCCTGGACGGGAACCCACCGCGGCCGGATGCTGGCACGTCGGGTGGGCGATGCCGCGGCGCAGCGCGGGAGGGAAACGCTGGGACCCCATCGCGGGGCTCCCACACACCCCCCACAAAGCCTGGGTGCTGCCTGACCCTGGGTGCTGCCTGTCCCTGGGGGTTTGGGAGCCGCCCCACCAGAAGCCGTGTCCCCCGCCACGGGGGAAGGCCGGCGGATGCTCCCCTGCGGGCACCGCTGGCGACAGTGCCGGGGGGGCCGGGGGGGAGCGCCAGCGGGCAGGATTGTTTTCCACCATCTGGTTGGCTTGGTCGGAGGCAGCTGCTCAGGCAGGGCAGATGGAAGCAGCTCCTGCAGCTCTGCTGCTATTTATGGCGTCGGAAGAAAAATGGGGTGAAAAAACCGACAAAAAGCAGCCACGCAAAGGGGCCGGTCGGACACCTTCATTTGCAGCCCCTTATGGTCACAGCTGCGCCCTGCTCCGTCTCGCCAGATCCTATCCCCGCGCTGGCCGGGATCGTGCCATGGGGTGCTCCGGGCACTGGGGGCTGGGGGGGAGATGGGTGCAGGGGAGAGCAAGGGGGTGGCCAGGGGCTCCCCCCGATCCCAGGGACACGGAGAAGGAGCCAGGGGCACACACACAGGGATGTGCCGGGGTTGCGGGAGGTTTGTGCTGGGTGTCCAGCCCAGCCCCGCATTCCCGAGGGCTGGAAACCCGCCCAGGGTCAGGGGCTGGGCTGGGGGCTGCAGCCAAAGCCTCCTGCTGTTCCCCCTCGGTTGTGGGACCCTCCATGCAGGAGCTGAACCCACAGCCCGTCCCGAGGGTCCCGCAACCTGAAGCCCCAGGGACAAAGAGCCCTCGGTTCTGACCCCGGCCCGTAATGCCCCCTGCGCTGGCCGGGGCCAGCCAGACTCGCACCCCACCCGTGTGCCGTGGAGCATCATCAGGTACCAAAATAACCCCCCAGCCCCTCCCGGCTTCCAGGCGATGCTGAGCCTCACAGTCCAGCCGGGCTGATTGCAGGGCTGAGTGTCCAAGGCTGCCAGCTGGGATGCTTTTGCCTCTAATTCTCGTAATCGTTAGCAGAAACCACCGGCACGCGGCTCCGCACGACCCACGGTGGCTCCGGAGCGGGGTACCCCAGGGGTTGGGTGCGGGGGAGCCCCGTGGGGACCCCACACCGGACCCACAGGCTGCAGGATGGAGAGCCCAGAGGGGTTTTCTGCAACGCAACAGCTTTAGGGTCAAAACTGCCCTTTTTTGGCTTTCTCAGCCCCTTGGCACGAGCAATGCTCCTGGCTCAGCTCCGTGGCGGGCAGGTGGGAGGCTGGGGCCGGAGTGAGGATCCCCCTCAGGTCCCCCACGGCTTTGGGCAAACGATGGGGCACGGTGGGTCCTGGCCGCGGGTTTCGGGGTGGGCGAGGTGTGGGCGGGTGCAACGCTGCCCCGCTCCCTGCTTGCACCAGTACTCGTGGGTCCATCCGGCTACGACGGTGCCTGGGAGGCAGAGACAGGGATGGAAACACCCCAGGAGAGCTCCCGGGCGGCGGGGCGGTGGGATGCGGGCGAGGGGGCACGGCGAGAGCCCGTCCCTGTGCGGGATGCATCTCCCCGCAGTCCCCGGGTGATGAGAAAGGCAGGTGGGGGCGGCCAGCGAGGCCGGGCTCAGCTGCTTCTTGTTACCCTCGGACCCCGGCCAAGAGGGAATAGCAAAGCAGGGAAGGGAAAAAGGAGCCCGGGAGCTGGCAGCTCCCGTCCCGCCCCGCCAGCAATTAGGGATGGCCGGAGCCCAACGTAAACGAGCAGGACGGTGTGCCGGCGCATCGGCACGTCCTTCGGTGCTGCCGGGGGCCCCCGGTGGTGGGGATGGGGCTGCCATTTGCTTAGACCCCCGCCCCCCCAACAGCATCCCCACATTGGGGTGCATCCCCCCCCCAAAATCCCCACTGGCCCTGTGGGGAGGAGGGAGCGGGCAGCGGGAAGGGAGTGCTGCTGCACTGCACCCCACGAGCACGTACCGGCACTGGCCGGGAACAAAAGCTGCTCTGAGCAGCAGCCGGGAGCTGGAAAGCGCCTTGGGAAGCAGCTTGCTTTCTTTTTTTTCTTTTTAAATAATGGAAAATATAATGACAGTGCCTAAATTAAAATAATAAAAGAAACCAGCCAAAAAGCCAACCCAAAATAGGAGAGAAACCCACGTTTCAGGCTGAAAGGGAACAGGCGCAGGCAAGGGATGAAAGGGAAAAGCAGAGGCGCTGCGCCGGCCCGGGACCCTCCTCTCAGCCTCCCAGAGGGGCTGGGGGGGCCGTGCTGCCCGACCATCTCCCCAGGGCCAAGCCATGGGGTGAGGGCTGAGTGGGGCATGGAGCATCGCCGCCACGGCAGGAGCTGCCCCCCGCGTGCTGGCCCCGGCCCCCGGCAGCCCAAAAATATTCCCCTGCGCATGCCCCCTCCTCGCCGGCTTCGCTCCTTTGCACCACACCCACCACTGCTGCTTCAGGGGCCGCATCCTGCCCAGGGCTCCAGGCCCGGGGGGGGGGTGGGGGTGGGTGAGGAGGCATCTCCTCCGCCCCCTGCCCTGAACTGGAGCATCCCTGGGGACCCCAAACCCCAGCATCCCTGCGGACCCCAAACTGGAGAATCCCCGGGCATCCGGAGCATCCCCGGGCACCCGGCTGCGGGAGGGACACAGGAGGTGCCAGCTCCCCCTCTCTGCCGTGATGGCAGGGCCGGATCCAGCTGCCAAATTCCAAGCCGTCTGGCCAAGAGACGCTGCTCTGCTCCCGGCGCTCCCTCCGGACAACCTGCCGGAGGAGGAAAACAAACGGTCCTCGAACACGGACAAGCCGGAGGCGAGAGACCCCCCAACCCCTCCCAAAGCGGGGACACCGGGGGCTACCGCTGTGTGTCCCCTGGGAAAGGGGCCATTGGAAGCTGGGATTTGGCAGGAAAACAGTGGGAAGAGGGAGAGGGGCAGCCCAGAGAACTAACACTTGCTTTCTGAAGTGAGCCCGAGCCAGGACACCACGGGGACGGCCGAGCTCCACCGTGCCGGGGTGGCTTCGGGGCAGCCCTTGACAATGCACATTCCTCTCCCAGTTGCTTTTTAGCTATATTTTTTGAGTTGCATCTCAATATCTCGCTGTTCAAAGGGAGCTGGTTCTGGAAAAAACATCCATTCCCGTTTTTCAAGCTATTTTTGAAACCTTTGGCCTTCGTTCCTCCTCAGGCTCCAGACCATAAATAATAATAACAACATATTTAAAGCCTTTACACTGACAGCTCACCGAATCTGCCAGAGCCTTTTAATTCTCCAGATGTTGAAAATCTGACTCAAAAACTTGAAATTTGGTAAATATTTTGTGTGTTTTTAATTTCACAACCATTGATTTTTCTATCACATGAAGCAGCAGAATAAAAATACTAAGTGGAACAGCTATTTCTGGAGCTGGGGGGGAGGAAAGGTGAGGCGGTGGCTGCTGTCTCCATGTGTCAGGATGCGGCCGGAGCATCCCTGGGGCTGCGTTGCCCGTGCCAGGGCCCTGTGCCGGGGGTCTTGGCTCCCCGGCACAGTCACAGTGGCAGGGACGGTGGCACCGGCACGCAGCCGGCTGTGGAAACACTGTGACTGCAGGCGCTCACCCCCAGCTCCCCGGCTCCGACCTGGCCTGGGCTGCTCCCGGCAGGTGCCACCTTGGCCGGACTCGGATTTATTTGGTGATCAGCTTTGGTGTGCGGCGCAGTGACATCCCCAGCTGCAGAGTGCCACCCCTATCCCGCATCCCACAATCTGCATCCTGCATCCCATAGCCCGCATCCTGCAATCCACATCCCGCATCCCATATCCCATATCCCATATCCCATATCCCCACATCCCATATCCCGCATCCAGCATCCCAAATCCTGCATCCCATATCCCATATTCCATATTCCCATATCCTGCATCCTATATCCCATATCCCGCATCCCATTTGCCATATCCTGCACCCCGTATCCTGCGTCCCGCATCCCACACCCTGCGTCCTATACCGCACATCCTACAGCCCGCATCCCATATCCACATCCTGCATCCTCTGTCATGTACCCCATATCCAAATATCACATCCCGCATCCCATACCCCATATCCCACATTTGGTGCCCTCCACCTCCTCCCAGCCCCACACAGTGGCAGGGAGCGGACCCGGGAAGGCACCTCTCCCCGTCCCCCCAAGTGCTTTGGGGTGCTTCAGGGGAGCGATGGACCAGCCGGCATTGCCTTTGCTCGGGAGATGTTTCCCTGCCGAGAAACGCCAGCAGGAAAAGCATTAAAAACCCCAGGATTTTAGCACAACTCCTGGAAGAAAGAGCGTTTCGAATTTCTCCCCAACAGAAGCAGAGTGGGTGCTGGCTCGGCCCCACTCCCAGCCTCCCAAAAAACAGCCCGTGCGGTGGCTGGACCACGATGCTGCTCCCCAAGGACGGGAGCGGAGGGCTCGCAGCCCTTCCCCACCCTTTAACCCTCCTCCTCCCCTCGCCAGCTCTTCCCCCCTCAAAAAACCCTCCCGAATGGCAGCCCAGGAGTGTTCTGGACGGGGACGTCCCGTGAAAGTCTGGACCAGTGCAGACATCACGGGGCCAAGCGCTTGCCAGAAGCCAGGGCTGGATCCTGGCCCCAGCAGAGCCCCTTTGCCCGGCCAGAGCCGGGGCGGCCGCACTGGGCAGAACTGGGCTGGAGGGAGGCTGTGCTGCAGAAGGGTTTGCAGACTGGTACCACCTACCCCAGTAACCCCACACCCGGTTACCCCGCACCCTGGGTACCCCCGTACCCCAGGTACCCCATAACCCAAGTACCCTGTACCCCTAATTCTCCATACCCCAGGTACCCCATAACCTGGTTATCCCACACTCCAGTTATGCCATAACCCAGGTAGCCCCTATCCCAGGCACCCCAAACCCCAGTTACTTTATACCCTGGGTACCCCATATCCTGGGTACCCCATACCCCCATTTCTCCATACCCCAGATACCTCATACCCCAAGTACCCCGTACCCCTAATTCTCCATACCCCAGGTACCCCATACCCCAGGTACCCCATACCCCTAGTCCCCCATACCCCAGGCATGCCATGCTCTGGGTACCCCACACCCCATTTTTGCCCCCCCAGGCCCCTCACACTCCCGTTACCCCTTGCCCTGGGGATGTTCTGCCCTGTCCCGTCCCCCCGTCCCCCCCACCGTGGGCACTGGCCCCACTGGCAGCTCCATGGGGCTGCACGTGTGCCCGCAGCCCCGCAGCTCTGCCCCTGGGACACGGGGCCGGGATCACCCCTTGTGGAAGGGGGGGTGTCCCCCGCAGCGTCTGCCCGAGCCCTGCCCGTACCAGCCCCGGGGCACAGCGCCAGCCCCGCCAGCAGCCCTGAGGCCGTCCAGCTTCCCCCGGTGCTGCACGCTCATGAATCACATGATTTCCTGGAAAGTCCCGCTCTCTGAGAAATGAAATAGCTCGATTTTGGAGCAACCCTCGAGCTCCCTCCTAGTCCCCTGTTGTTTTGCCCAGACAGGGCAGCGCAGGCAGGATGAAGGGCTGCAGCTGGTGCTCGCTGCCCCCATGCAAGCGAGCTTGGAAGATGTACGTGGCCATGGCCCTTGGGGTGGCTGTCGTGCTGGTGGCAGCCCTCTCCACCATGCTCTGCCAGCTGGCCGTGGGCTCCGCAATGGTGGGAAACAGCTCAGCGGAGCTGGCGCAGCTGGAGGAGGTGCTGGCCATCACCAACCGGTCCCTCGCCGAAGCCCGCGGGCAGTGGGAAGGCTGCAGGAAGCAGCTGGTAGGTGCCGGGGTGCTGCTGGTGGGTGGGGGGCCGGGACCCCGTGGGGAAACCTGCAGCCCCCAGCCCCGAACTGCCTGCGTTTGGCTTGTGCAAGCCAAAGCTTGTTCCCGAGCTGGAACCTCCAGCCCTTTCCCTCTGCCCGTGCTCAGGGTGTGCTGGAAGGGAAAGTCCCGGAGCTGGAGCAGGCGCTCACCAAGATAACCCAGCTGCAAGGTGAGTCCTGGGCAGGGTGGGGGGTGCAGGGGGGTGGGCACGGGCAACAGTCCCTGGGACACCCTGATTCCCATCCCCTGGGACGCCCTGATCCCCGTCCCCTGGGTCAACCTGGTCCCTTTCCCTTGGGCCACCCTGATTCGAATCCCCTGAGACACCCTGATCCCCGTCCCCTGGGACACCCTGTTCCCCATCCCCTGGGACACCCTGATCCCTGTGTCGTCTTGATCCCCGTCCCCTTGGCCACCCTGATCCCTGTCCCCTGGGACACCCTGATCCCCGCCTGCCGTCACCTCCCTGCAGAGGAGAACGGCGCGCTCAAGGTGGAGGTGTCCCAGCAGCAGGAGCAGCTGAGGGACCTGCAGAGCCACAGGTGAGCCCCGCGCTTCCCCTTGCCGCCCCCAGCCCCACGCTCTGTCACCAACTCTCCCTGTCCCCCCCCAGGGACAAGCTCGAGCTGCAGAACGAGCTCCTGCAGAAGCAGCTCCAGGACATGAGGAGCCAGCATTCGGGTGGGAACAGGCTCCCGGCCGTGTCCCTCAGCCTCCTGGCTCTCCTCCTCCCCAGGATGCTCCTCCTGTGAGCCCGAAGCAGCAGGAACATGGGCCCCCTGCTTCCCCGTCCCCCGATGTGGGGTGAGGAGGGACCGTCCCCATCCAGCCCGGCAGGGTCTGGGGGTGGCAGCGCTGCGGGAACCTGGTGCCCGGTCAGCCCTGCCTCCTGCTCGCCCCTGCCCCGGGACTGCCTACGCTGTTCTATACCTCCCTGCATGCTCTGCTCACCAAACTAACTCACCCTGTTCACCGTGGGGACATCCTGGGGAGACAGTTTCCCTCCAGCCACCAAGGGCTGTGCTCAGGGCGAGGGAGGGGATGGGGCATGGGCAGGAGGGGACAGAGATGTAGCACTGTGCAAGGCTGCCTTGAGTTGAGGGCTCCACGGACACTCCATGGTTAGGTGATTTTTAACCAATTTACAATAAAACCTTGTGAAAATCCAGTGGTTTATTGCTCCAGCAGCTCTTGGGGACCCAGAGACCTGACCCTGCTGTATGGTGGGGGCAAGGGGGTGCTGCAGAAACCCCTCGGGGCAGATGGCAGCCTCGGCATCCCCGGCACCCACCGGACCCCAGCTGCATCCCCGCTTATCCCTGCAGCTGTGACCCACGGTCAAGCGCAGGGGCAGAGCGTCTTCCCACCTCCAGCACAAACAAAGCCTATTCTGGGCTGTGACCTGTGAGAAACCGCAGCCCAAAGCCGTGTTTGGTGAGAAAAACCCACACGCGGCAATTACAGCAACCCAGGGAGCGACCTGCCCTGGGGACGCTGGCACACCCCGGGCAGCCGCCGCTGGAGCGGGTGAGCAGCTCCGTGTCCCCCTCCGGCATGGACCCCGCAGTGCCCAAGGCCACCCTGAAGGTGCTGGGACTGTGCGTGGTGCTGCTGGTGCTGGTGGCAGCGGTGACGGTCTCAGTGGCGGTGATGGTGTGGCGCTCGGAGGCGGTGGGGAAGCTGCAGGGCTGCCGGGAACGGGCAGCCAACGAGAGCCGGGAGCTGGGGAACCGCGTGGCCGAGCTGGAGCGGGAGCGAGCCCGGCTGCAGCGGGAGGTGGCGGCGAGCACGCGGGCGGAGGATGCTCTGCAGCGGGAGATTGCCCAGGCCCATGGCGACGGCAAGAAGCTCAATGCCAGCCTGGCGTCCTGCTGGGAGCGGGCGGTAGGTGCTGGCGAGGATGGAGACAGGGGGGTCCTCGGCCACCCAGCTACATGCAAGGGAAGAGTGATGCTGGAGCGGAGAGGGGGGGGTCTGGGGGAGCTCAGTAGCCAAGACTCCCCCTGCGGGGGAGTTTGATCAGGCTCGTGGAAAGCCCCAGCATTGATGGGAAGGATGCTGCAGACGAGCAATCCCCGGAGAGCAAAGGCCGGCTGCAAAGATGAGCCAGGAAGGGGGGGCGGCAGCCCTGGGAGAGGGGGACTGGCAGCACCCTGGGGGTGCACGGCTGCCTTCCTGCATGGGATGCCCCAAGAGGGGAGCCCCTGCTGCTCCCGGTCCCTCGGCACAGCCCTGGTCCTGCCGTCTCCCTGCCCGGGTGCTCGTGACCGGCTGGGGACAGCTATTCTTAGCTGTGACCGAGCTGCTCCGCACACATATAATTACCCCGTCCCAAAGCAGCAGCGGAGGCTGGAGCCGGTGTGGAGCTGCCGTTTCTCTCCTCCCAGGTATTTTTAGCTGTGGCCCTGGCTGGGAAAGGGCCTGGCCCCAGCGCCACAGCCGCAGCCCGGAGGAAGAGCTGGGTCCCACCGCCCCTCCGGGCTCATCCGGCCGAACAATGGCCCGGAGAGGCTGGAAAAGTGCTCCGGCTTCCCGGGGCTGGCGCCGGGAGCGGGGCTGGGCTGTGCAGCCTCTCGGGGACCCGGCTGGGGGGAGCCCTGTCCCCTCCCAAGCACTAGGGATGCCACTTACGGGGCGCTTGAGTGGCCTGGGGCTCCCGTGACATCCCTGGTGCACCAGCATCCTCTCACCAAACTCAGGCTGAGCCATCCCTCCAGAGAAGAGGGATTTTCCCCAAATCCATGTCCCTACCCCTTCGAGAAACGTGACGGGGGGACCTGAGGCCACCAGGAGCATGGGGACAGCTTGGGGACACAGGGAGGTGGTGAGGAGGGGCAGGGCTCCAGCAGCAGATGAAGAGACGGGAGGACACTGCCCACCCCTGTCCCCACGCCGCCGTGTCCCCTCTCCCCAGGCCACGCTGGAGGCCAACATGACGGCGCTGCGGGACGAAGTGCTGGCCCTGCGGCGCAAGCGGGCTGAGCTGGCCCGCGGCAAGGCGGCTCTGCAAGGTGAGGTCTGTCTGGACACCGTCTCCCTCTGTCCGTCCCCTGGGAGCAGCGGCGTGGAGCACAGGTCCCCCACCACCCTGTGCAAGGAGCCCGCCCAGGGGTCCTGCAGCCGCATGCCCTTTGGGGGCAATGCCCAGTGGGGCAGGCTTGCATTTGGGGTGTCGGGGTTTGGGGTGCGCGGGTGACCCCACTGTCCCCTTCGTCCCGCAGAGGAGCTGGCACGGGGCGAGGAGCAGGTGCTGGGGCTGCGGCAGCGGCTGGAGGAGGCGGCGGAGCAGCGGCGAGTGCTGCGGGCGCGGGGGGAGCAGTGTGAGGCCCGGCAGAGAGAGCTCGAGGCCACCCTGTAAGGTCCTTGTCCCCCCCCGCCATGGGCTGGGCACCCCAGAGCATCCACCCCCCCCAGCCCCGCACCCAGCCTGACCCCAACCTTCCAGCCCCACCACCACCCTGCCCTGTCCCTCTCTCCCCATGGGGACCGTCCTCTGTCCCCCCATCCCAGGGCAGGGAGACCCCCTCCCGCAGCTTCGCTCTCCCCGCAGGCAGGACTACGCGGCCGAGGTCGACGCGCTGCGGCGGCGGGCGAGGGACCGAGCGACTGGGCGCAGGTGCCCTCCGTCCCGGTACTTTCTGTGGGTGCTCCCTGCCTGTGTGGCTGCGGGGGGGGGGGAAGAGATGCCCCAGGCATCCGTCTGGGGAGGGGGATTCACCGGTGCAGCCAGCCCTGGTGCTCACGGGCACGCTTCCCGGCGTGTGCCATCGTCACCGGTGTCCCCAGGGGAGCAGGACGCGGGGGCCGTGCGGGGACTCACTCCCTGCCCTCCCCTCTTTTGCAGGAAGGGCTGAAGCCCCGCAGCTCCCCCCGCCCCCCTCCCTGCCGGGGGGCTGGGGGCCGGCCCCCCCCCCGCTGAGCCCAGCATTCCCAGTCCCACAGCGCCCCTTAGCACTGGGACCCAGCAGCGGCTCAGCCCCGGCCGCGTCTGACCGGAGCCAGCGCGTCCAGGTGAACGATGCCGGTGGGTCACAGGGTGCCCCGATCCCCACCGTGTGTCCCGATCCTGCCGTCTGTCGTGATGCTGCCGTCTGTCCTGATCCCGCCGTGTCCCGATGCCACCGCGTGTCCTGATCCTGCCGCCCGTCGTGATGCTACCGTGCGTCCCGGTCCTGCTGCGTGTCCCCGTGCCACCACCGCAGCAGGACGGCAGGACCGGAGGGGTCGGTCATCCGGCTTTTGAGCAGAGTTTTAGCTCAACCGAGGGATGGTTTCCCCACCGACTGCTCGGAGCTGCTCTTTAATCAGCTCTGGGGTTTGATGCCGCGTTCCCAGCGCGCTCCAGAAACTGGGGAGACTGGGCAGGCGTTTGGGCAATAAAGGCTGCTCTGCTCACCGGGACGTCTCCCCGTGCCACCAGCCTGGCTGTCCCCCTGTTCCCCCTGAGCCCAGCCGTCCCCCCCAGCCCAGCTGTCCCCACAGCCCAACCGTCCGTCCCCCCCCCAGCCCAGCTGTCCCCACAGCCCTGCTCAGGCATCACGCAGACCCCGGGGCTTTAACCGGGCTCTGCCACCACGGCGCCCAGAGGCTGCCAGGGCAGGACCCAGCTCTGCCAGGGACCCCGCAGGCACCCCGGGGGGGCCCAGCCAGGGACAGGGGGGCCGAGGCGGGGAGGGGGGACGGGGATCAGCAGCTGCTGCTGTTTTGCAGTCGCTTCCCAGCATCTTTGATCCGCTTTGAAGAAGGTTTCCAGGAAAGTTGCAGATTTTTCCTGCCGCCGCCGCCGCGGTATCCTGTGCAGAGGGCAGGCAGGCCGTGCGCAGGCATCCGGCCTCCTCCTGCCTGCACTGCCCGTGGGGGATCGCACCCCGTGCTCCCCACTGCCCCCCCGGCTCGGGGGGCTGGGGAAGGTGCTGGCATGCGGCTTTCCAGGTGAAAGTGCCTCTGCAAGGCAGCCCCCAGTCGTGTCGGGGCTCCCCAGGCTGCGGAGCCTGTGGGGGGACGGGACACCAGCCCCGTTGCCGCACCCCAAACCTGGTGGTCCCAAAGTGGAGACCCCAGCCCCGCAGCAGCTTGGGACAGGGAAGGGAACCGGGCAGAGCCATTCCCATGGCCCAACCTCAATGCAGCACCAGCCCTCAGCATGGGAAGGATTAATTATAGCCAGGAGGCTAATTGGAAAATGGGACAGGGGCAGGGTCTGCAGCGCTGGTGGGGCTGGACGCCCCATCAGGATCCCCGGTGACCCCGGGAGGCTGCAGGGAGCCCTTGGGGTGGGCTGCCAGAGGGAGCATCTGACCAGCGAAGTCAGTGGCACGCCAGGGTCCCAGGGTCAGGGGTCCGGCAGAGCCCCGGTAGCGTCCCCACGTCAGGGCCCGGGGGGGGCCGGGGGTGACTCACCGTTATTTGCAGCTCAGGAAGGAAACGGCAGTAGCTGAGAATGGATTCAGGACTGACACCATCCCGGCCATCGCAGACGCTTCCCGGTCCCCAGGGACCGCGGCGCAGCCAGAAGGCAGGAAACAACGAGCAGCTCGAGGTCAGCGCCCGGCGTGGCCCCACACCTCGGCCCCCCTGGCCAGCCCCCCCCATCCCGGGCTGGGCATCCTGCAGAGCTGGAGGGGTCCCGGGCGCAGCCGGCCCCTCCACCACAGCCCAGGGCTCCCATGGGATGGGGACGGGGTGGCGATGGCCGTGGCCAGGATCTGAACATGGTCCAGCTCAGCCCAGATCTGGGGGTGCCCATCCTGCAGCCCAGATACCTGGTCTGTGGCCACCGGCGCTGAGGGTTGGACAGGCAGCATCCCCCCTCCCTCCAGTCCCTGCCATGGTGCTGCCCACACCCGATGCGACCCCTTTTCCCTGCACTGAGGAACCCCTCCATGTCCCCAGCCTGTCCCCAAGCCAGTCCTCACCCCCAGGCTCCCCCCTCAGCCCAGCATGGGGCCCAGGGGACCCCAGACCTGGAGCGGGACAGGGGAGACGGCTGCAAACCCGTGGCTCTTTCCATCCGTGCCCGGCTGGGCTGAGCCGCCCTGGCAGCGATGCTGGCATGGGTGGCCGTCCTCGCACGGCGCCAGGGCCACCCGCGCTCCACGTGCTTGGCTGGGGCTTCCTCAGCAGCCTGGGGACCCGGTGGTCCCACACGCAGGTGGGCATGGAGAGGTCGGGATTTGCCCCTTGCTCCCCTCCACTGGCTGCTCTCTGCCCAGCAGAGATGTCCCCGGCGGGGGACAGAGACCAGGAGCGGCTCCCCAGGCCCCGCGGCAGGATGGTGGCTCTGCGGGGTGACAGCACCCATGGGCGCCACAGCTGCAGGTTCCCACCAGTGGCTTCATCCCACAGCCGCCACCACGTCACCCACCCTAGCCCACTGCCACCCTACCTGCAAGCCAGGGCCTGGCCGCATCCTTCCCCTGCTCGTGAGCTGCCTGCGAGGTGCAGGAAAGCAGACGTGGAGCATCAGTCCCTGCATGCCATTGACCTGGCGAGCAGCAAGGTCCGGCGGTGACTCGCGTGCCATCGTCCCACCACGAGGACATGGCGTCAGGACCAACCCGGGGCGCCCAGTGCAGGCGGTGGGATCCTCCTCCATCACCCCACCAGCGAGCGCCGGCAGCCGTAGCCCACCCTGCCTGCCCCCGAGGACTCATTCCCCGGGCATCCCCGGTGCCCGCCGTGCCGGGGGCTATTTCAGGGTGAGAGCTGGTCCTGGGGGAGTGCCAGGCCCCGGCACAGGCCGGGTGGAGCGGGGTCCCAGGCTTCGCCCCCGTCCGTTATCAACTGGGAACAGTTCTCACAAAACAGAAGCTGCGTCGTGATAACCTGGCGGGTCTGAGGCATCCGGAGAGGCAGGAAGGAGCCCAGCAGAAGGAAATATTAAATAGAGCAATATAAACACGGTGGCGGGAGCGAGCTCCGCCCCGGCGTGGCCCCATTGAAAGGGCCTGCTGCGGGGTGGGGTGTGCAGAGCATCGGCAGGATGGAGAAGAGCAGCTACGCCATGGCCAAGTTTGGTCTGGAGGCCAAGGAAGCGATGCCCAAGCGGGACTGTGGGTTTTACGTGAAGTACATCTTCCTCTTCACCTCCCTCATCCAATTCCTCATCATCCTGGGGCTGGTGCTGTTCATGGTGTACGGCAACGCGCAGGCAGGCACCGACACGCACCTCCGGCTGCTGGAGGAGCAGCTGCAGGATCGCTACAACAAGATCATCACCCTCAGCGGGAGGAACATCAACCTGACGCGCACCCTCAACGCCACCCTCAAGGAGAAGCAAGGGCTGCAGGCCCTCGCCCAGAAGGTGCAACGGGACCTGGATAAGTGCAATAGCACCCAGGCTCCCAACTCCATCCCCAAGGTGAGCCCCCCTCCCTGGGGAGGGAAGGCAAAGCCCCCCGGGTACTGGGGGCAGCAACCCACCCATGGGTGCTGGGGGCCGCGAGGAGCCGGGACCTCGCTTCAGCCCCGCAAGCTTCAGCAGGGATGGACGAGAGGGTGCGGGGGGGCAGAGCCCGCTGGCGACGCTGACGTGCCCCCGCCAGCCCCGGGGGTGCTCTCAGCCTTGGCATCCCACAGGCAGTCGCTGGCCAAGGGGGTTCCAATCTCGCAGCCCCCCCCTCCTCATCCTTCCCAACCCCCTGCCCTCGCCGGCCCCCAGCGCTCTCACCACCACCCAGGGGGAGCGAGGCGATGCCGGGGGGGGTCCTTGCAGGATGCTCTGACCCCCCCCTTCTCTTCCTCCCCCCACCTCAGCTGCAGGAGATGATGAGGATCATCTTCTACCAGAAGACGAAGCTGGACGAATGCCACATGACCATCAGCCTCATCAACGCCAGCTGCAGCGGTAAGGGACCCCCCCCACACCCCACCCTGAGCACCCCCCTCCCAGCCCCCCGGGGACCCGCAGCACCCCTCGGGGACCTGCCGCAGCCTGTGCAGGGGGTCTGCCCCCTCTCTGGGCCAAGCAGGGGTGTCACCCCGAGATGTGGGGTGGGAGTCGGGGGGGTGGGGGGAACCATGCACCCCAACCCTGTGCCCCCCCCCCCCCCCCCGCAGCCGAGAAGGCATTGCTGCGGAGCCAGCTGGACCAGACAGCCCTGGCCAAGAAGGAGCTGGAGGAAAACTGCCGCAAAGCGGGTGCCACGCTGACCAAAGCCACCCAGGAGCAGGAGAGCTGCCAGCGGGACCTGCTCACCACCAGGACCATCTGCGAGTCCACCAAAACCAACCTGGAGCTCCTGAAGCACGAGTGCGGCTCCTTGAGGTCCGACGTGAGCTACTCCTTCCAGCGCATCAAGATGCTCAGCCCATACAGCTGCAGCGCAGTCCACGAGCAGCTCAGCTGGTTGACGCAGCAGACGGAGGGGCTTTTCCTCTGGCAGCAGGAACGAGAGACCAAATACGTGGGGAAAAGCGTCTGCGACATGAACCTGCTCCAGTGTCGCATCAACTGCTCCGGGGAGAAGCAGGAGTTGGAGAAGCGGCTGCAGGACGTCGAGAAACAGGTCAAGGGCGGCCAGGAGGAGAAGAAGAAGCTGCTGATGGAGAAGGAGCAACTTGGCAAGGAGCTGGAGGAGAAGAGCAAAGCCGCCGCGCAGGCTGGGTACTTCAAGGAGCAGCTCAACATCTGCATGGGCTCCAAGGTGAGGGAGCTGCCGGGGCACGGGGATGTCCCCGGGCACCCTCCGCGGCCACGCCGGGAGTACAAGAGGCCAGGCACTTACACCTTTTTTTTTGCACATGTAATTTTGCATGTGCATCTTTCTTTTGCACATGCACTTCTGCAAACGCACCTTTGCACGTGCATTTTCTTTTGCACACACACTTTTGCACATGCATCTTTCTTTTGCAAACACACTTCTACACACGTGCTTCTGCACGACCGCGGGTGCACCCCAGGCAGGGACAAGCCGCTGCAGCACCCTCAGGCCCCCTTCACCCAGAGGTGCCGTGCCGAGGGGGGCAGCGGTGCCAGCGCTGACCGCCACCGCCCGCTCTCCTCTGCAGATGGACGTCTTCTTCGACATCACGGGCTCGCGGTTGCCGGGGGGCGGCGGGCGGCCGGGACCCTTCGCCAGCACAGGCTCCTACGCAGATGCTCTGAGGAACCAGGGCATCTTCGGGAATATGGGTGAGTCCTGGGGGGTAGGGGGGGGGCTTGCTGTGGGACCAGCCCCCCTGTCACGCTGGGGGCCACCATCCCCCCTCCCGGCTCAGGCCCCGCTGCTCCATCCCACCAGGCAAAATCAACGCGGAAGAGATCCAGCGGTCGGTGCAGAAGATCATGGAGCAGTACACGTCCACCCTGAAGAACCCCAGGTGAGGGGGGCCAGCGCGGGAGCCCGCCGGGCTGGAGGGGTGGAGGGGGCTGGGGATGCCAGGGGCGAGCGGTGCCAGGGGCCTGATCCTGCCCTCTCCGCAGTGGCTAATGGCCGAGCGGCGCATGGAAGACAGCAGCGAGGGGCTCGAGGACAAGCCCAGGAGGTGCTTCCCACGGCACGGATGGCAAACTCCGACTGGGAGCGAGCGGCCGGCACTGCCACCATCCTCCCCCCGCTCCAGGGGGACCGCCAGCATGGCGGGGGCCAGGGCCACCCTTCCCTGTCCCCTTCCCCGAGCCCCCGCGCTCGTCCCCTCCCGCACGCTCGCCTACCCCGTGCATGTACCCGTATGCTTGGAGACGGGGTGGTTGGCAGCTGTAAATACAGCCAGCCCTGAGCACCGACACAGCTCACCGCACGTGTGCCTGGATGCCTATTGGGGGGGGGGGGGGACGCCGTGTGCACGGGCCATGACCGGGATGGGGAGCGGGTACATCCCGTCCCGGCTTCACGTGCCCTTTTGGGGGGGCTGCCATCCCCCCCACCAGGAAACCCAACCCCGGCAGCACAGGGCAAACCCCGGCCCTGGGCTTTCCCTGCTCGCTAGCAGGAAGCGCGCGAGGCCGAGCAAGCGGGAAGCCCTTGGCCGCCGAGCCCCGTCCTGCCACCGAGCCACCTCGGCACGCCGGGGTGTGGGGCCGGGGTGCAGCGGCAGGCGCAGGACGTGCCAAACGCGGTGATTAATCGCCGGCTCCTGCTCCTTCCTGTTGAAAGAGCCTTTCCTGCCTGCCGGGCTGCCCGCACGCCATCCCCTGCCGCAGGCGGCACGTAGTGCTCCTGGCGCATCCCCATCCCCACCGCCACCTCCATCCCCAGCCAGCACCCCCAGGTCCCATTCGGGTCCCCCGAGCCGCATACCCCCCGGGATACACGCAGCCACGTGCTCCCCCCACCCACCGCTGCCCAAGGATGGGGACGCCGCCGGGTCCCCCCGTCCCTGCCCAGCCCCTGGAAGCGCACGGTGCCAGGGTGGGATCGGGGTGATGGAGGGACTCCCCCAGGAACCACGGCCCCAGCTGCCCATGCCGCCCCCACGCAGCCCGGCTGGGAAACTGGGGGGACCCGCTTGCTGCCAGAGGATTTTCTGGAGCCCCACTATAAATCATCATGGAGCACCAGGCGCTTCCGAAGCCCGGGGGCCCCAGCTCCAGGTCAGGAGAGCAGGGGGTCCCCAGGGAGCCGCCACCTTTGGGGTTACAGAGCCCAAAGCTGCCAGGTGGGTGCAAGAGCTGGGGGGATTCCGTGGCTCTCCAGGTTGGGGCTGTGCCCCCGGGCGGGGCCCAAGACCCCCACGCTGTCTCCCTGGGGCTGGGGGTGCACTTGGGGTGCCAGGATGGACCCCACCGGGATGCCGAGCCCTGCGTCCCCCATGGCATGGCGTGGAAGGGGGATGCCCCAGGGGGGAAGCCCGGGGTGGCTTTTCCTTTCCAGCCGCTCCAGCTCCTTGTTTGTCCTCCTGGCCAGGAAACAGGGCCTCTCCCGGTGTTTTTTTCCGTGTCTGGGGCTCGGGACACGCTTCCCCCGGCCAGGAAAACACCGCAGCCCGGCACAGGGATGCCGAGCCCCGCGGCACTGGGGACCAGGGAGGGGCAAGATGCCAGAGCCGACAAAGGCACCACGGTTTAATATCAGCACGGAGCCAAGAGCTCCCCTGCCCGCGGTCCTTGACCTTGGTGGCACTGCGGCAGGGGGACCCCCCCCGCTGCGCCCCTCACTTGCCAACGCAGAAGTCCCTGAAGATGATGTCGAGAACGTCCTCGGCGCCCACGTGGCCAGTGATCCGGCCGAGGTGCCGCCGCGCCAACCGCAACCGCTCAGCTGCCAGCCCCAGGTCCTGCCGGCGCTCCCAGCCATAGCGTGCCAGCGCCGCCGCGCAGTCGCCCAGGTGGAGGCTGTGCCGGCTCTGCGTCAGGCTGGGCGAGCCTGCCAGGGGGTCTCCACATCTGGGGGGGGGGGGGGGCGGAGAAACCAGCCTGGAGCACCCATCCGAGCCAGGACGGTATGTCTGGTGTCCCCCCCCCGCGCCCCCTGCACTCACAGCCGTGCCAGCTGCCGTGCCAGCAGCTCCAGGAGGTGGTCGAGCCCCTCGCCCGTCTTGCAGGAGAGGAGGGTGGTGGGGGGCAGGGGGTCCCCCCGGGCGCAGGCGTCGCGCAGGGCCCCCCCGCCCCCCGGCAGCAGGTCGGCCTTGTTGAGGACCAGGATGCAGGGGGTGGTGGCGGGGGGCAGCAGGGACCCCAGGGCAGCCCCCAGCCCGGCCGGCTCAGCGGGCACCACCGCGGCATCCAGCACGGCCAACACCAGGTCCGCTTGCTGCAGCCTGGGGTGGGGGGTGGCAGGGTAGGGCAAGGGGCCGCATCCTGCCAACTCCCAGCCATCCCAGCCCCTGCGGTGGGGGGTACCCCCAGCCCGGCCCCCCCAGCCTCACCGGTCCCGCGCGCGGCTGACCCCCTCCTGCTCAACAGGGTCGGTGGCATCACGGAGGCCGGCTGTGTCGCTCAGCACCAGGGGGTAACCGCCAACGTTCAGGGCCACCTCCACCACGTCCCGCGTCGTCCCCGCCACCGGCGACACGATGGCTGCCGGACGCCGGCCTGGCGGGGGGGACGACACGACACAGGGAACAATGCTGGGGACCCCCCTGTCCTTGCAGCGTCAGGGACAGTGGCTGCCCTTCCCCAGGGAAGGGGAACCTCGTCCAGGCTGTGAGCAGCCCCCCCGCGCCCCACTCACAGAGCAGGTTGAGCAGGCTGCTCTTGCCCACGTTGGGGGGGCCGGCAATGACGGCGTGGACCCCCCCGCGGAGCAGCTCCCCGCGGCGCCCATCCTGCAGGTGGGCACCGATCTCCTGCTCCAGCCCCCGCACGGTGGCATCCACTGCAGGGAGAGAGAAGGGGGACGTGGCAGGAGGGGACAGCAGGGACAGGGTGTCCCAGCCCCCCCGCCACCCTGCCAGCCCTCACCTTGGGATAAGACCTCTTCCTCCACGTTGTCATCCTCACTGAAGTCGATATAGGCTTCAAGGTGGGCGAGAGCCTGGGGACAAGGAGGGGGTCAGCGGGGACAGCCCGGCCCTGTGTCCCCAAGCCACCCATGCGCCAGCGGAGGAACCCAGGCAGCGGGATCCAAGCCCGTGCCCCACCACCCTTACCTGGGTGAGGGTCTCACTCCAGCGCTGGTAGAGCCGGCCCAGGTCGCCCTCCATCTGCCGCAGCGCCTGCCGCCGCTGGGCCTCCGTCTCCGCCCGGATCAGGTCCCCCAGCCCCTCGGCCGCCGTCAGGTCCAGCTTCCCGCGGTGGAAGGCTCGGCGCGTGAACTCCCCGGGCTCGGCAGGACGCAGCCCGGGCAGGCGCCCTGCCAGCCCCGGGGTGAGCCCCCCTCCCCGAGCTGGGGCCACCCTCCGGCAGCACCCCGGGGGCCAGGACCCGAGGGGAGGGGGGGAGGAGAGACAGGGGGAGCCTCACCCAGCGCCCGCAGCACCCCGCTCACCACCGCCGGCCCGCCATGCACGTGCAGCTCGGCGCAGTCCTCCCCGGTGAAGCTCTGGGGACCTGCAGAACCAGGACACAGCTTGTACGGGCACCGGCTGAGCCCACCGCTGCGAGCTCGCCCCCGGCCGGATCCAGCACACCCCATCCTTTCCCCTCCCGTGGCAGCATGCATGCTTCGACCCCACAGGGGCTTCTGGGGGGGTCCGGAGAGACCCCCTGCTAGCAGCTGTGCTGCAGCTATATACGATCAGTGCAAAGGGGCCAGTGTTGAGCCGGGACCATCCCCACCGGCATCCGCACTTAGCCGGATTCACGGTGCCAGGGAAGCCAAGAGGGGCTGAGCCCTGCCTGTACTGGGCACCGAGACCCCCACCAAGCACCAAGCCCCCCCACCAAGCACCGAGACCTGATGCCACCCCCACCTGGGAACCAGACAACGAGGCCGCGGTCCAGGGGCTCGGCGGTGGCGGGGTCGCGGATGCGCCTCAGGGCCAGGACGCGGGGCGGGGGCAGCTCGGGGCGCCCGGTGAGGGTCTGCAGGGCCCCGCGGCTGCCCGGCCCGCTGGTGCGGATGACGGCCACCCCGCACCGCCCGTGTCCCGAGGAGACGGCGAAGATGGTGTCCCCCCGCGCCGTGGAGCACAGGCGCTGCGCCCACCTGCGACGGGGCAGGCAGCCCGGAGAGGGGGTGCAGGGGTGGGAGGTCCCCTGTCCACACCCCCAGATGGGCAGAGAGGGTGCAGGGATGCACAACCCCCCATTCACTCCCCCGGACCCTTCCCCGTGCACCCCACAGACCCAAGGGGGCTTCCACTGGAGCCTGGGGTGCAGACCCCTCCCTATGCCCCCCCAAGATGCTGGGGTGCATCCCTTCCTTCTGCAGCCCCCCACCCCAGGTTGCACCCCTTCCCCGTGCGCCCTGCCAGGCCCAGGGCAGGCAGGGTGCAGGGGTGCACCCCTTTACCCCGGCAGCCCCCTCCGTGCACACACACCTGTGCGCACCCCTCTGCTTTGGGGTGCATCCTCAACCCACGGCCCCCCAAAGGCACCAGGGTGCACCCCCCCTTTCCCTGTGCACCCCCCCTACGAGGGTGCACCCCCTCTCGTCCACCCCCACCTCCAGGTGCTCCCCTCCCCATGCACCCCCTCCCCAGGTGCTCCCCCTCCCCACGCACCCTCTCCCCAGGGCACCCCTTCCCCGTGCACCACCCCTACTCCGGGGTACCTCCAGCCCCAGGCGTACCCCCTCCCGTGCACCCCCTCCCCAGGGTCCCCCCACCCCGGGGAACCCCCACCCCGGGGTGCCCCCACCTGCGTCCCGCCGCGCTCAGCGCCCTCCGCAGCGCCATGAGCCCCCGGCACGCGCCGCCCGCCCGCCCCTCGCAGCGGCCTCAGCGCAGGCGCCTCGCCCCGCCCACCCGCGCGCGCCGATTGGCCAACGAACAGCGAGGGGCGGGCTTCATGCCGCGATCCCGTTTCTGATTGGTCAACGGGACAGCCATGACGTCGCGCCGCTGAGGCTGTGCAAGGGCCGATCGCTTCCGCCCGGTGCGGGGCGTGGCGCTGGCCGGGGCGGCCGCGGGGGTCCCTGCGCGTCCCCGCCGGTCCCTCCGAGGCACTACACGCCCGCTCGCCCCCCGGGTGCTGCCCCCGCAGGGTGTGGGGGAGCAGCGGGGCCCCCACGGGGATCCCCCCGGTATTGCGGGGCCGCCCTGCGGGTGTGGGGCCGGGCGGGAGCCAGACACCCGCAACCCCCGGCTGCACCCTAAAAATAACCCCCAGCACCGCAGGACCCTGAGCTGGGGGGTCCCCATGTCCGGGGGGGGGGGGCCAGCACCCGCGTCCCCCCATGGCAGAGCCCACCCCTGCCCGGTCCCTGTCCTACCGTCCGCTCTGCACCCACTGGTGTCCCCGTCCCTCGGGGGTGGGGGTTCCCTTCACCCCCCTCCGACACGGGCTGTCCAGGAGCGCTTGGGCTTTTTGGGGCCCCCTGCTCACTCTGGGGGGGTTCCTGTGCTGGGCACCCCCAGGCCCCGAGGCAGCTGAGCCCCGGCTCCGCACCCAGCCAAGCTGGAGCTGCTCTTCCATGGGGAACCCCAACCACGTCCCGGGGGTCTCACCCCCCCAGCGGGGGCCAGGGCTGGCCCCTGGGCTGCGGGGTGGGGGTTCTCGCATGCCGCCCCCGCCGTGTGCGCCGGGAGGGGCCCGCAGCCGCCCGCAGCCCCACCGCTCCGTGAACCATAGAGATTTTCCCCAAGCAGCATCATGCCGCGGTACCCGCTCCCTGTCCCGTTCTCCGTCCCGTTCTCCATCCCGTTCCCCATCCCGCCCCCATCCCGCTCCCCATCCCGCTCCCCATCCCTTCCCCGGGGCTGGTGGACCCCCCCCACCCTGTCCCCATCCCATCCCCTCCTGCTGAGGGGCCAAGGCTTGCAGGGGCCGAACCAGCCGGTGCACAGGGGCTGGGGTGCGGGCAGCCAGGACGATGGGGTCCCCCCTGCTCTGGGGGGGGTCTCCCCTCACAGTCCCCAGATTCTCGGCTCAGTTTGCAGCGGTTTTGGGTCTGCTGGGGCCTGGGGAGGGCTGCGGGCTGCTGCGGTGGCGGGGGGGGGGGACGGGGGGGACGGCCATGCAGACAAAGGCGCTGGAGCAGGGAGGAGCGAGCAGCAGCATGGCCGGGATGCTGGCCAGGATGCTGGCAGGGATGCAGGCAGGGATGCAGGCAGGGATGCTGGCAGGGATGCTGGAATCCCCGGGATGCTGGAGACCCCGTCAATGTCGCCTCCTGTGCTAAATCCCTGCGGACACCCCCAAATCTCCCGTGTCCGTCCCCCCCCCCATGCTCTGTGGGCCAGGGACAAGGGACAGGAACCCAGAGGAGGAGCTGCAAGCAGAGAGCATCGGCTCTGGGGCTGAGGGGGGGGGGTTCCCCGGGGGCTTCAGGGTCCTCGGGTGCGCGTGCCCCACACGCAGAGCCCTGCAAGGCCCTGGGGCAGACCCCAGGTGACCCGGCCAGCCGGGACCCCCTCCCCACCCTGGGGTGCAGAAGCTTTTCCTTGTGCCCCCCCCTTCACCCCCCAGCTCTGAGCGGCTCGGCCTTCCCCTCCCTGCCAGGCAGCTGGACTCGGCCCGCGGGGGTCCCAGGAGGGTCTAGTGGGGGTTTGGGCTCTGCTCTTCTGACCCCCCGTGCTTGGCCAAGACGGGGACGGTGGCCAGGCCTGTCCTGGGAGACGCGCCAGCCTGTGCCCGTCCCCCCCGTCCCCACCCCCACCTCCAGCTGCCAAAACATAGATGCCAGAGGAGGGGACGGCTCCTTGTGGCACCGTTCATCGGCGCTGGCACCCAGCCCCTGCCCCAAAATAGCCGCGGGCGTGCACGGAGCTCGGGGGGTGTGAGCGGGACCTGGCACAGGGGTGCCCCCCGCCCCAACGCCTGCGCTGCTGTGGGGCTCACAGGGTGCCCTGGCCGGGCTCCCCAGGACCCTCCGGCCCTGCGGGGGGCTGGGTGGGGGTCCCCCCGAGTGACCGGGGCCGGGCTGTGGGGTGGGGGGGGGCAGAGGAAGGCTCCCGAAAGGTCAGGGAGGCGGCGTGCAGCCCCGCTCGGGTTACCGGGCTGCCCCCTCCCCGCCCCGGGCCCTCCAGGGAACCGCCTGACCGGTCGTGCCGGGCGCCGTGCCGGGGCGGGGGGGCACGGGGGGGGCACGGGGGGGCGGGGGGGATGGGGGGAATGCGGGGCAGCCCCGGGGGCAAGCAGGGCGGGGGGGGGTTGGGGATGCAAGGGGCAGCCCGGGTGGGGCGGAGGGGGGGGACACGCTGGGGACGTGGGACAGTCCCGAGGCGCGGGGGGGGACACACGCTGGGGACGTGGGGCAGCCCCGGGGGGGCGGGCGGGGCGGGGGGGTGGGATGCTGGGGCCGGGGCAGGGCCGGCAGCCCCGGCCCCCCCCCCCCCCCGGCGGGGTGGGGGGAGCCGCCGCCCCGCTCCCCGCAGAACCACCCCACGGGGCGCGGCCGGACACGCGTGGCCGGTGCGACCGGCGCTGGGGAGACGGCGGCCAACCAGACAATTAAAGGGGCCGGGAGCGCGGCGCTCCGCTCCGCCGCCTTTGTCCCTCCTCCCGCCCGGCGGCGGCGGCGGCGGCGGCTCGGGCGGCACCGGCCCCGAGCCCGGAGCCGCGGCGGCCCCCATGCACCGGCCCCCGCCGCCGAGCCGCCGCCGAGCCCCGCACCATGCCCGAGCCGCCGGTGGCAGCGCAGGACGGCGACCGGCCCCGGCGGGCCCCGGCCGGCGAGGAACGAGGGGAACCGGCGGCCCCGACCGGCGTCCTGGGTAAGGTGGCACCGGGCGGGAGCGGCCCCCGCCGCCGGGGTCGGGTCGGGGCTGCGGGCGGCGGCTGCGGGGGCCGAGGGGGGGCCGCTCCCTGCGGCTCGATGCGGATGTCGGCGGGGCTCGGCCGGGATGCGGCTCCCCGGCGACGGGGGCGGGGGGGGGGGGGGTCCGTGCCCTCGGTGGGGCTCTGAGCTCCCCCTCCCGGGAGGGCTCCGTGCTCCCCCCCCGGACAGCTCCGTGCCCTCCCCCCCCCCCCCCCCCCGGGGGTCCCGTCCCTGCGCCCCCAGGGGGGTCTGTGGTCCTCCGGTGATCGGGGCTGTGCGTCTCCCCCCCCCCGCCCCGGGACTGGTCTGTGCCCCACCGGGATGGGGTCCACGCACAGGTCTGTGTCCCTGAGGACGTACCAGTGACCTCCTCAGGATCGTGTCCACGCACCTCCCGTGTCACCTCCGGGCCATGCAGCCCCCCGGGAAGGTCCGTTTGCCCCCCCCCCCCCCCCCAGGACAGGCCCATGCCCCCCCAGACTGACTGCGTGTCCCCTGGGACCGGGCTGGGGCAGAGCTGGGCAGCGGGTGCAGGACAGGGGCTTTGGGCTGGGGTCCCCAAGCTGAGGTCGGGGTCCCCCCCCATGTGGCCCGGGGAGCAGGTGATGTCCCCACGGCCATGGCCGGGGCGGGTTGGGGTCCTCAGGGCAAGGCAGTGCAGGCAGGGCCTGCTGCCCGCCGTGCAGCCGAGCGGGACTCCTGCCTGCGGGAGGGTGACCCACTTTGTGTCCCCCCGGGACGCGGCTGCCCATGGCAGGCGGCATTGCCGCTCCCCCAAATGCTTCCTTTCCCGGCGGCCGCAGGCTCCACTCGGCAGCGGGGCAGCGACGTGCCTGTCCCCGGCACGCTGCAGCTCCCGTGACCTTATCCCGGAGAGCCAAGGTGAGCGGCACGGCCCTGGCGTGCCGGGGGAGCGGGTGGCCACTGGGATGAGTGGGGAAGGGGGGGATGCAGGTCTCGGGCATGGGCTGGGATGCTGCGGGGCTCCATCCCCGCGCTCCGCCGATGGACCCCGCGTGCTGGTTTGGTGATGGCACGGGATGCTGGGAGGGGACTGGGGACCGCTCTCGCTGGCAGCGGGGCGAGAAGGACCCCGTGGCAGGAGCGGGGCAAAGGCAGGGTCCGGCACCCCATGCCCAGCCAGGGTGGGGGGGCAGGAGTGGTACTGGGAACCCCTCTGCGGCTCGGCCACGTCTTTTCCCTTGACCTTGGGCAGGAAAAACCCTCCTGCACCCAGAGCCGAGGCCTCGGGGTGGGTGCCCACCCCGCGCAGCCCCCCCGGCATCACCCCGGTTTGCATGCTGGCGCACACGCGTGGGCAGGCTTTGCTGGCTGCCTCTGCCGCTGCCCGGCCGTGCCCACCGGGCTGGGTCCCCGCGGTGCCCCCACCCCACTGCCGGCACTGCCAGCTGGGTTACACCGCTCCTGGCGGGGTGTAAATAATTCAGGGTGGGTGAGCTCACCCTGCCGGCGTCAGTGAACTGCCCGGCGAGCGCGACCGAGCCAGCGCCGTGCGCCCAGCCCGGCACCCCGGCAGCGCCGGGTCCGAGATGCAGGACGTGCCCCGGGGTGCAGGATCGGCCCCGCTCTGGGGGCGGCTGGCTGGCGGCCTGGCGCCATCCCCAGCTTTCGCCCACGGTGCCAGGACAGGGCGGCCTTTCAGAGCCCGGCGCCGTGGCCTCTTCCCGATGGCGGCTCAGGCGATGAGTTTGTTGGGTCTCAGCCTGGCTGGTGGGGGGGGCCTGCTCCGCTCCCCCGGCCCGGGGGGGTCCGGGGGTGCCTGGAGCCGGGGTGCATCCCCTGGGATGAGCTGCCGGAGCAGGTTTGGCATTTCCTGTTTTTCGGGGCCGGCAGGTCCCAGCGTGAGCGGCGTTTCGTTTCCGGAGCCCTGGGACCTTCCCAGCCCTGGGGCAACCAGAGAGGCTGTGACGTCCCCTGGGCATCGGTCCACCCGCCCTGTCCTGTCTCTGCCACCCTGGCTTAGGAGGGGAAACTGAGGCAGGGAGGTGGCTGGGCGCGCTGCTGGCGTGGGGCAGGGAGAAATGGGGTCCCGCAGGGGGACCCCCCCAGCACCATCAGGGACCCTTGTCCTGCCCACCCTGCCAGCTCCAGGCAGCATTTTGGGATGCGCCTGGTCCCTGTCCACTCCAAGAGGCATGATGGGGACACTGGGCACGGGGACCACGTGTCCCCCCGGCGTGGGCACCCCGCAGCAGGACAAGGGCCGTGTCCCTGCGCTGGCCCCCGTCGGGGGGGTGACGAGGGGACCCTGGGGACCGTCCCCATCCCGCCTCGCCGCGGCGGCGCGGGGCCTCCCCGGGTTTCCATGGAGACCGGCTGCTTTTTCGCTCTCCCCGTTTTTCCTGCAGTTTCCCATCTCCCGGAACCGCGGCCCTGCCGGATCCCGGCTCCGCCGAGGGGCTGCGGGCAGAAGTGAGCGGTGGGGGGGCTGCAGGGGGGCACCCCGAGGCATCCTGCAGCAGCTGGCACCCCAGGGGTGCCAGGACATGCCGCCGTCTCCTCCCCAGCAGCTGTTGGGGCCTTTTTGGGCACTCTGAGCTGCCGGAGGAGAAACCCGAGCTGGGGCCAGCGTCACCACGAGCGAGCGGGGCCACGACCTGCTGCCATGGCCACTGCTGGGGACAGCCACTGCTGGGGACATGCCAGGGGTCCCCGCACCCATCCCATGTGCTGGCAGCTGAGTCGTCGGTGCTTCGGGGTCCGGTTCCCAGTGCTGCGGGTGGGGGGGTGGTGCCCCGTGGGGTCCCACGGCTGCTCACCCCCTCTCTCCCTCCCTCCCTCCCTCCCTGTGGCAGATAAGCTCTTCGGGAAGCGGCTGCTCCAGGCCGGGCGCTACATCATGTCCCACAAGGCCTGGATGAAGACGGTGCCCACGGAGAACTGCGACGTGCTCATGACCTTCCCAGGTAGGGAGATGCCTGGGGCAGGGGCCGGGGCTGACAGTGCCGGTGTGGAGCACTGGGATGGCGGTGCAGAGCTGCAGCGGGGATGGGGGACGTGGGGAGGGATGGGGACCGGGGTGGGCTGTGCTGGGAGACGTGGACACCCCCGGTCCCCACCGCGATGCTGACCGGTGCCATCCAGACACCACCGACGACCACACGCTGCTCTGGCTCCTGAACCACATCCGCCTCGGCATCCCCGAGCTCATCGTCCAGGTCCGGCACCACAAGCACACCCGTGTCTACGCCTTCTTTGTCACCGCCACCTACGAGAGGTAGGGTCCCGGCCACGTCCCCAGCCCCCGCCACGTCCCCCACTGTGTCCACAGCCGCGTCCCTTCTCCTTCCAGTTTGCTGCGTGGAGCCGATGAGATCGGGCTGCGAAAGCCAGTGAAAGCCGAATTTGGCGGGGGCATGCGGAGCTTCTCCTGCGAGGAGGATTACATCTACGAGAACATCGAGAACGAGTTTTACTTCTTCACCTCTCAGGTGGGGTGCGGAGGGATGAGGGACATGGGGCAGGGATGTGCAGATGCGGGGATGCAGGGATGCTGGGCAAGGATGCGGGGATGCCGGAATGCAGGGATGCAGGCGTGTGGGGATGCGGGGCAGGGATGCGGGGCAGGGATGCAGGGACATGGGGCAGGGAAGGCAGGTCCTCTCCCCCTCCCCAGGTGAAGAAGGGAATCGGGGAGCCCCAGCCCAGCTGAGGACCGATCCAGCCATCCCCCAAGCTGGGGACAAGGCAGGTCCGGGGAGGGAACAGGACAGGGGCAGGGGCTGGGGACACGGGTGTGGCAGGAGAGGGGCTGGGGGCCGGGCAGTGGGACCATCGCCCCAGGCTCAACCCCGCCGCGGTGCCACAGGAACGGCAAAACATCATCAGATACTGGCTGGAGAACCTGCGCGCCAAGCAGGGCGAGTCGCTGCACAACATCCACTTCCTCGAGGGGCAGCCCATCAGTGAGTATGGCACGGCGCGGCACGGCACGATGTGGCACGGCACCGCCACCCCACTGCCCCGTTCCCTCTGCCCAGCCTGTGCCCAAGCCGTGCCGTGGTGGCCCCGGAGGACAGAAGCCCAGCGAGGGTCCCCTGTCACCCCGTGTCCCCATCCCCGGTGCTGTGTGCCGGACAGGGTGGTGGGTGCACGGTGGCTGTGCCGTGCTGTGGCTGGGCAGTGCCGGGGTTGGGCACAGAGCCCTGATGTGCCATGGTCACCCCAAACCTGTCCTCCCCTTTGTCCCTGCCCCAAACCCCACCGTGCCAGGGCCATCTGGGGACAGGCATGGGGGGGGGCCGGGGCAGGCTGGCAGCATCCCCGCAGCCCGTCCCTCACCCTGTGCCCCACGGCGCAGTCCCGGAGCTGGTGGCCCGCGGCGTCATCCAGCAGGTCTTCCCGCTGCACGAGCAGAGGATCCTCAAGCGGCTCATGAAGTCCTGGGTGCAGGCGGTCTGCGAGTCCCAGCCGCTCGGTAGGGTGTCGAGGGGGTGGGATGGGGGGGTGGGGGGTCTGGAGGGGTCCCAGCCCCGCTCACACCCCCCTCGGCCCCCGCAGATGAGATCTGCGACTACTTCGGGGTGAAAATCGCCATGTACTTCGCCTGGCTGGGCTTCTACACCTCGGCCATGGTGTATCCCGCCGTCTTCGGCTCCATCCTCTACACCTTCACCGACAGCGACCAGGTGAGAGGGGTCGGGAAATGGGGTAAATCCCCGTGTCGGGGGGCCGTGGCGGGTGGGGTCCATCCCTCCTTGCTCCGGGCTTTCCCTATGATGCTTCAATACTGTAATTGCTGTGAGCTGGGAGGCATGCAAGCCCACGGTGGTGGGGCTGGGGCAGCACCGTGCGGCTTCCCAGGGCTGCGGGGGGGGGGGGGTGTCGGGGACGGGAGGGGACCAACCCTGGTGCAGTTGGTGCCATCTGTCCTGCAGACCAGCCAGGACATCTGCTGCGTGGTCTTCGCCATCTTCAACGTCATCTGGGCCACCTTCTTCCTCGAGGAGTGGAAGCGCCGTGGGGCTGAGTTCGCCTACAAGTGGGGGACGCTGGACACCCCGGCCGAATCCATCGAGGAGCCCCGGCCCCAGTTCAGGGTGAGCCCTGAGGGGGGAGCTTCCCAAGCCTGGGGGGGTCCCTGGGGCTGGGGTCCGGCTGAGCTCCCCCGGACCCCGACACGGCACCTGGGCTCGGTGTGGAGAACTGGCACCTTCGTGACACCCCCCCAACCCTGCACCCTGAGCGGGTTTGCGCTGGGTCCCACCAGTGCTGGGATCACGGAGGGATGCCGTGGGGCTCCCTGCCACGGGGAGGGTCACATGCTGCCGTCCCCCCTCCCCGCCCCGTTAGGGTATTAAGAGAATCAGCCCCGTGACCAGCGCGGAGGAGTTTTACTACCCGCCGTGGAAGCGCCTGCTCTTCCAGTGCCTGGTCAGCCTCCCCGTCTGCCTCACCTGCCTCTCCTTCGTCTTCCTCCTCATGCTGGGCTGCTTCCAGCTCCAGGTGGGTCTTCATCCCGCCCGCGCTGGGCTGCCGGCCCCCTCCGCGCTGACCCCGTCCCCATCCCCGTCCCTGTCCCTGTCCCTGCAGGAGTTTGTGCTGAGCATCCAGGAGCTGCCCCGGATCATCCGTTTCCTCCCCAAAATCGTCCTGGCCATCATCATCACCGCCTGCGACGAGGTTTACAAGAAGATTGCGTACTGGCTGAATGACATGGGTGCGTGGGGGCGGCACCCGGGGGTGCTCCTGGCAGGGCTGGGTGCTGGGACCCCCCCGAGCCCCACCCCGACCCCCCCCCCCTCCACTTTGCAGAGAACTACCGCCTGCAGAGTGCCTACGAGAAACACCTCATCATCAAAATCGTCCTGGTGAGAGGGGGCCGGGCGGCCCCGGGGGGGACGGAGGGGACGGGGGGGGTCCCAGCAGCCACCCCGTGCTCACCACCCCCCCCCCACCCCCCCCCCCCCGCAGTTTCAGTTTGTAAATTCATACCTGAGTCTTTTCTACATCGGTTTCTACCTCAAAGACATGGAGCGGCTGAAGGAGGTAAGGGGCCATGCCCGGGGGTGGCAGGGCCGGCCTGAGCCCCCCTGGCATCACCCGGACGGACAGATGGATGTCCTCGACCCACCCCTGCCACCGTCGCCCCCACGCCCTCCCGGGGGGGGCCGATGTCCCCGCATGCCCCCACCGCGGTCCCTGGCTGCTGTGCTCCCGGCCGGAGGCTGCGCCGGGTCCCCAGCTCCTGCTCCAGCTCACGGTCTCTCTCTGTCTGTCTGTCTGTCCGTCTGTTCTTCTGTCCCTTCCACAGCTCCTGCTCATCCTCTCTCTCTCCCAAAGCCTCATGCGTCAGCTCAAAGAGGCTCTCCTTCCCTTCATCCTCCTCCACTTCCACCTCTGTCTCATCTTCTTTAAGGGCCTCCTGGGCTTTTGCTGGAGACTGGGAGTATCCAAAGTAGGAGCCGGGAGGGAGGGGCTGGGCATCCCCCCCCCACCTCACCCCTCGCACCCCACCCCGGGACCCCCGCTGCCCCCCGGGAGGGACACGGGCATCCCCAGCCCCGGCTCTGCTCCGGCTGGCGGTGGCACACGCGACCCCAGCACCGCTGAGGTCCCATCCCATCGGTTGTCACCGATGGGGGGGGGGGTGTCACAGGAGTAGGGGGGACACCAGGCTTGGGTGTCCCGGTCCGCCAACACGGCCACAGGGAGGAGCAGGGACCCCACGGGGCCAGGCGATGGGGATGCAGGGACACACACACACCCCGGGTCCTGTCCCCCCTCCCCGGGTGACGGCGTGCGCCCCGTGTCCCCGCGCAGATGCTGGCCACGCTGCTCATCACCCGCCAGTTCCTGCAGAACGTCAGGGAGGTGTCACAGCCCCACCTGTACCGCCGGCTGCGCCGGGGGGACCTCAGCCTCCGCAGCCTCCGCCAGCTCGCCCACGCTGTCCTCCGCCTGCTTGCCCCCCGCCACCGCCCCCCGGCCCCCCCCGAGGGGTCACGGGGGGAGAAGAAGTGTCTGAACGGGGGCTGCGGGGTGCCGGAGGAAGAGGAGGAGGAGGAAGAGCGGCGTGAGTCGGACTCGGAGGACGAGAGCACCCTGGATTGCGGGTTGAAGCTGAAGAAGGTGAGCTTCATTGAGAAGGCGGAGCGGCGCGGCGGGGAGCCCGGCGGCCCCGAGGACGACAGCTTCCTCGAGGAGGGCAGCCCCACCATGGTGGAGAAGGGCATGGACCCCGCGTCTGTCTTCGAGCTGTGTGAGGATGAGGAGGAGGCCGAAGGTCCCCCCGGCAGCCCGGTCAAGGCGGCGGAGCCGGCAGTGGTCCCGCGGGCTGGCCGGAGGAGGCGGGCGGCTGAGAGCCGGGAGATGGAAGAGGGTGAGGAGGAAGGGCGAAGGCGCAACCGGGCGTCGTGGATCGACCCGCCGGAGGAGGACTATTCCACGCAGCTGACGCAGGCGGAGGTGGAGAGCTGCATGAAGAAGTACGAGGTGAGCAGCCCCAAGGAGGGCACGGGGCTGGTGGGATGCATTGTACCCCCCTCCCCCAGCCCCATTGCAACGTGCTCTTCCTCCTCCTCTTCCTCCCCAGGACACCTTCCAGGACTACCAGGAGATGTTCATCCAGTTCGGCTACGTGGTGCTCTTCTCCTCCGCCTTCCCCCTGGCCGCCATGTGCGCCCTGGTGAACAACGTCATCGAGATCCGGAGCGACGCTTTCAAGCTGTGCACGGGGCTCCAGCGTCCCTTCGGCCAGCGGGTCGAGAGCATCGGGCAGTGGCAGGTGGGCTGGGGGGGCGGTGGGGGGCCTGGCGGAGTCCCAGCTGGCCGGGGGCTCATCCCCGGCACTGTCGCTCTTGCAGAAGGTGATGGAGGCCATGGGCGTCCTGGCCATCGTGGTCAACTGCTACCTGATCGCCCAGTGCGGGCAGCTCCAGCGCCTCTTCCCCTGGCTCAGCCCCGAGGGAGCCATCATCTCCGTGGTGGTGCTGGAGGTATGGTGCTCGCGCCCGGGGCTTGCACCCGCTGCCCGCTCCGTGGCCGTCTGTTATTGTAGGGTCTCCCGGTGCGTGACAAGGTGTTGTCTTGGCTCAGACAGCCAAGGGCTCCCGCAGACCTTCCCCTCCGCGGATGGGGTCTCAGCCCTAAACCCTCCGCTGCAACCCCAGGCAGCTCCCTGCAGGCAGTGGGTGCTGCCGAGCAATGCGATGGGGCCCAGAATCCCCCAGGGTGTTATTGTAGGGTCTCTCTGGTCCCCCATCCCTTGCAGGGTGCATTTTGGGAGGGGGTCACCGTGCCCACGGGGCCGGGGTGGGGATGCTCAGCTGGACCCACGTGCCCCCCCCCGCAGCACTTCGCCCTGTTCCTGAAGTACATCATCCAAGTGGCCATCCCCGACATCCCTGCCTGGGTGGCCGAGGAGATGGCCAAGCTGGAGTACCAGCGCCGCGAGGCCTTCAAGGTAGGCGATGCCGGGGTGGGACCCTCCTTGGGGCCGAGCACGGACCCGGGCCGCCCCATCCCCGGGGCCAGTGGGCTCCCCGGGGTGTCCCCGGAGCTAACGTGCTCTCCGTTGACAGAAGCACGAGCGGCAGGCGCAGCACCACTTCCAGCAGCAGCAGCGGCGCAAGCGGGAGGAGGAGGAGCGGCAGCGGCATGCCGAGTACCAGGCCCGCAAGGAGCGCGAGTCCAGCCGCGACGAGGCCAAGCCCGAGGCCGCCGGGCAGGACCCGGCCCACGAGAAGAGCCAGAGCAAAGGGAAGGGCTCTGGGGGTTCCTCGCACGGCTCCGACAAGCCCAAGCGACCCAGCTCCCTCCTGGCCACCAACAACGTGATGAAGCTGAAGCAGATCATCCCTTTGCAGGGCAAGTTCCTCTCCGGGGGGGCCGGGGCCGGCAGCACGGCCACCGCCAGGTCCCCCCAGTCGCCCACCGGCAGTGAGAACAAACTCCCTGGCTTCCTCAGCTTCAAGTTCCTGAAATCCCCCGAGACTAAGCGGGACACGGGGACGGAGAAGGTCCAGTCACCCACCAAGCCATTCAATCCCGGCAAGCTCTTCAACTTCGGCAAGTCTGAAGGGGCCGGGGGCAATGGCGCCGCAGCCACCGCCTCCCCCCAGCCCCGGCCCGGCCCCTCGGCGGACACAGGCGAGCGGCCGGTCCCCAGCAAGTCCCATCTCAATGGGGTGCCAGAGGAGGGGGGCCGAGAGGAGCCGGAGAGCCGGGCGGAGGAGGAGAGTGGGGGCTATAAACTCTAACCGGACCTTTTGGGGGAGCGGGAGCGAGCGGCGCTGCCCACTCCCTTCTCCAGGCAGCCGCGGACATTGTCACCCTCTCGCCGTCCCCCGCCGCAGGGAGCGCAGGGCCGGGCTGAGCCCGCCGGGTGCCAAGCGCTGGCCCCTCGCTCTGCACCGTCCCCCTCTGCCACGTCCCCTCGCGTCCCTCCAGCCCCTCCGCTGGGACCCACCGCCGCCCTGGCCCCAGCTCCGGCGGGGGGGTCCGGCCGCATCCTGCACCAAGGACACCTGAGCAAAGCGCCGTTGGTGCGAGCAGCAGCAGGGTCTGGCCGCGGTCTCGGATGGAGCATCCCGACAGGTTTCCCTCCTGCGCCCCTCTGCAGGCTCACGAGCGGGAGGTGCCCCGGTCCGGCTCTGTGCCGTGAGCCCGGGGTCCCGGCCACCGGCTCTGCACCCACCACCCCAAGGAGTCGGTGCAGGGAGATGCCGTGGTCCAGCCCAAGGAGACGCAGGGGAGTTGGGTGCTGCCAGATCCACCAGGACCATCCCGCCAGGCTGGGCACCAAGTCTCTGATCGCGGAGGGACGAGACTCCGGCACTCGCGGGAGCGGCGGCGAGAGGAGCCCGATTCACCCGTGCCTACAGCCTCTGCCGAACAGCCATCACCCAGGGTCCTGCCGGCACCGGGGCCGTGCCCTGCTCCGTCCCGCTCCCGGCAGCCTCCGCGTGGATTCCTTCCCAGCACCAGGACGTTTTCCTGCCCGAAACCCGGACGGCCGGGAGGGAGGGGGGTGAGCGGCGAGCGCCAGCCACCTGGATTCCCACGCATGGGCAGCATTTCTTGCACTAAAACCAAAACAAAACCCAACGCAAGCGACTCTCTCCCCTTCTTCGTCCGACGGCTCGAGGCGGTGGAGGCGAGAGCTGGCACCGGTGCCACGGTCAGCAGAGCCTGGCCGGGTGTAGGCAGCGGCCCCAGCGACTGCAGCACGAGCCGGGACGGTCCCTTCGCCTCTCCGCTTTCTTATTTCCCGGGATTATTTCACAATAAGGCACTTGCACACGGAGGTCGCGCCGGAGCCCCGGAGAAGGAGCAGGGGTGGGAGGGGGGGGGGAACGCAAGGGCAGGGTGGGGGGGGTGGGAGCAGCTTTGCTTCTGCCGGGAGGAAGGTTTTGCTGTCGCTGGGTCTAGTCTTTGCGCTTTAACAGCCGCCGTCCTCGCTCCGGCTGTGCGGGGAGGGGGCTGCTCCTCGCTTTTCAGCGGCTCTGCTCGGTGCCGCTTCGCTTTAGGGGCCAGGTCAGGGCAGCGGCCCCCCCCCAACGCGGTGCCCATGGGTGACCTGGCTGGGGACATCCAGCCCTGCCGGCTCCCTCCTGCCCCTCGCCACCAGCTCTGCTCTCCGCCCGCCAGCCACCAACCGTTTCCAAAGCAAGCAGGGGAGAGGCGGGGGCTGCCAGGAGCCGGGGGGGGGCTGCCCGGGCGGCCGCCCCATCACTGTGCCTGGTCCAGGCCCGGGCGGTCAGGCGGGGTCCACGCACCCCTCTCTCCCCAAGGCCTGGGCTGTAGAAAACGTCAGGTTGGTCGTCGTCGTCCCCCCCCCCCGTCGTTTTCCACACATGATGTAATTTTTTTTGGTCTTTGACTCAAGCCATTTTATACAGCAATAAGGGCAGGAGAGGGCAAAGGCTTTATCTGCTGCTCCGCTCACCTGCGCTGCCAGCGCAGGAGCCGAGGTGCTGCCGATGGTCCAGCGCAGGCAGGGAGATGCTCTCCAGGGCCAAGGGCACCGTGTCCGTCTGTCCCCCCCCTTCCCCGCCGGGGTGGGCTCCCTGCGCTGCAGCGGGGGACAAGATCCCCGTGTCAGCTGGGGACAGCCCTGAGCTTTGCTGTCCCCAGGGCCGCAGGGCCAGGGCTGGCTCCCCACACGCAGCCGTGGGAGGTCGGGCAGAGCCCTCCCCAGGGCACAGGGAGCCGCCGGTCCCCCCCTCGCCCTCCCACACCAGCCATACCCTCTCCCGGACACGAGGAGCGGAGGATGCGGGAGAGATTTCTGGGGCGAGGGCCAGGGAAAAGGGAACGCTGGGAAACTGGGGCACGCAGGCCCTCGGAAACCCAGCGAGACCAGCACCACCACGGCCATGCCCCGGAGCGGGAGCAGCAGCGCGTTAAACGATGGCAGGAGAAAAGACCCCGGGCCCGGCTGGGGGATACCAGGTAACCCAAAACACCCACCCCCTGCCTCGGCTTGGCACCCAGCCCTCGGGGCTCTGCGGAGCCCAAAGCTCACCCCAGGCCCAGCTGCCCTGCCTGCCCGCACCCTGAGATCAGGCAGGGCTGCGGGCAGAGGCGCGCAACGCTCTCCCTTTCTCCGTTTCATTTAGATTCTCTGCTTGGGTTTGGCTGGTCGGGGCCAGCTCTCGCCTCTGCCACTGTTGAACACACGCTGGTCTTAAAGGGAGTTTCTTTTATTCCATTTCCCTCCTGAGAGTAACAGTCCTGGTACCATCTATTCCTGCATCGCTTGCCGGAGGAGAGGGCAGGGTCCCGCTGCTGCCAGGACCCCGCAAGTCCAGGGCATTTTTTAAACATTTCTCTATACAAAGTATTTCTACAAGCGGCCGCCTGTCCGGTATCTCACTCTTCCGGGCAGTTGCTGTACAAAGGAGGGAAGAGTTCGGTTGTTTTGGTTTTGTTTTGTGTTTTGGTTTTTTTTTTTTTCCCCTTGCTGTGTTTTATTTCTTTGGAAATTAAAAGAAATGAAGGGGGTTATTTATTTCTTTTTAATTTATTTTGTCATATTTTTGTAAAACCTGCAGAAATGCAATAAAAAAAAAAATATATTTCAACAAGCCTGAGGCGTGGGCTAAATCATTGCCCGCAGCGGCTTGCACAGCGCATCTGCTCGGGGGACAAGTCTCAGGTCTCCCGTCCCTGGGGAAGGTGGAAGGGGACGTTAGGGACGCTGTCACCCTTCAGAGTCCTCTAACGCGGGGCGAAGCTCTGAGACAGCGACACAAGGACAAGCCCCACCGGCGGGGTTCGATGCCAAGCGCCCTCCGGCAGCCACACCGCAGCTCTCGCGCGTATTGTCAGGTAGAGGAAGAATGACGAAGGTTATAATCCTCTAAATTCTGCAAATTTATTATACACAGTATCAAACATGGAATAGTTTAAAAATAAATGCAAAAAAATCCAACGGCCGTGACATTCGACTAACAGTGTATTTACAGTCACTCCACTAGGGCAGCCCCTCTGCCAACATGCAGCTTTCAGGAAAAACCACCATCTCCCAGCCCCACGAGACAATATTTTTGCAAAAGAGGAAAATTCAAGTTGCAAAGACAGGTTGGAAGTAACACAGACTCACAAGCTCGACGCCGCGTTGCAAAAACCAGCCAGGGATGGCGTGTGCCGAACGGACCGGAGGAGTTAAAAGAAGTTGCGGACGACAGAAAGCTCCGAGGCGCTCTCAGACGCTCAGCCGCGATGTGCGACTGGCCAAGGCCGGGCTGGTTTAACTAAAAATACCCAATAAAGCCCGTTAATGGCACACTGTGTGCTGATTAATAAGAAATGAATGCGTTTGGAAATCGGCACGACTGTAGCAGAGACAACGCGGTGACTCAGCTCCGACCATCCATTCAGATGTCATGCTATTTCTTACAGTAAGCCATTAGTCACCCCGTGTCCCTGCAGCCCCGAGAGCCATCGTTCAGGACAGCTAGTCCTGCTCTCCACCAGCTCACGCCGCCGCCTCGATGCTCCCCAGCCCCTCACCCCTTTTCACACTCACACACGTGCTGCTTAATCAATGCAGGGGAGAGTGTTTGACCTGTTATTAAAAAAAAAAAAAAATAAAAGCACCGTGTGTGTTTAACAGCAACATCCCAGGGATTACAGCACCGCGGTCCGCTGAAGAGCGAACGGGGCCGAGTCGCCCTGGGGATGTTTACGGAGCTGGTAGCAATGAGGCAAAGTGAAACGTTACTGCTGGTCGCTAGCCAAATGAAGTTTGCTTCGGTCACGAAGGCGAGGAAATTAAAAAGCAGAGTTATAGCACAAAGAGCACAAATTACCATCCTCATCGTGCACGAGGCAGCTGTAGGGCAGCTTCGCCTTCCCACAGGGCTGGCGAGCTGAGGAGCGCGGCCGCCTCTCGCCTCCGAATGCTGCCGAGGAGTCGGTTAGGGGAAGGAGCGCGAGAGCAGGTGAGGACCTGTGGAAAACCTCGTCTGCGACCGCAGCGTTTGCGGCAGCAAATGCCGGTCCACAGGCGTGCCCGCTCACCCTGGGTCACCCGACTGATTCAGCCAGCCACCTCCCATATGAAAAAAAAAGTCCTGAGTTGAAATAGGGTCACGTTTTAACGGCGCTGCCCTTCGATCTCGCCAGCCGAATACTTACTTTCAGGTTTACATCAGCAAAACTTGGAACTCTACCACAAAGGTTAAAGCCACCCAGACTCCTCAAAAGGCATTAAGACCGCCAATAAGACTTTATTTTTTTTCTCCAATTCCTAGAACAACACAATCCTGAAAAATCCCACACGTAGGGAGCCTTAGTTCTTCGTATTTGGGGACACGCTAGGTGAGTTTTGCCTTTAAAAACAGAATCTCATTGTTAAAGAGAATTTGAAAGCTGGTATCTCATTCCCTTGTTTCAGTTACAAAGATGTTCTTCCCTGCAGGGCAGGTTCAGCCCTTTCAATATCTAGAAGATGTTTTTCTTCCCCAGTGGTTAAAAAAAGATGAGGTTCTAGCAGTCCTGTCTCCTCCCCGACATTAAACTCTCAAGATGACACACATCTTTTATATGAAATATAACTCAGCTGCCAGCGCACGCGTTTCAGGACGAGCTCTGCAAGCCGACGCTGTGACAGCAAGTCATTTAGTGTCGGCTGGACACAACCATTAGACCCGTAAGTAAGCTGTCAGCTGGCATAGCCAGTCCACCTGGATAGCCTGCTGACTCAGCCTTTTCGGGTGGTTACTAGCGGCAAACATCCCAGATCAACTGCTAGACGAGACCCCGGGGCTGCACGCCCCGCTGTCAGGGCGCAGATGTTGTGAACCAGCAGCAGAGAAACCCAAAAGCGCAGTCAAGCACGGCACGAAGGTCAGGCTGTCCTTAACCAAAGCCGTGATGCAATACCCCCTTCTGGGCACAGCGGCCAGCACATCCTCTGCACTGCTCCCAGGAACACCCTTAGCTGCTCCCAGGTAAATGCAACCCTCTCTTCTTTAAAGAAAAGGATTTCCCACTCTCTGTTACACGTCAAAAAATGTAAGACAAAACCCGACACGGAGAGAGATCAGCTGGAACCCCTCCGGTCACGGTCAGTGTGCCACACAATTCCTCTGCTGCCAGGCTGATGTCATTAACCCAGGAAAACAAATTAGTTTTCCTACTATAGATATACAGGTCTTTTTAAAAAAATCTTAAAAACAAAAAATGAAGCTAGTGGTATACAAACAAGCCAGGAAACGGTAAGTGGTAACGTAGCCGATAGCTGCAGCGTTAGAAAAAAAAAAAATCCAAGACTCCTGCTTAGTCTTTGCCCTTAAGGCCAGTGTCAAGGAGCTCACCAAAAAAATAAAGCTTTGAAGTCCCACCCGTTATAACTACCTCGTACAGAGTGGAAATTTTAAGATTAATGTCCAGCATGTTCAAAATTTGCCTCACAGGAAACAGTCCAAACGCCAACAACTGAACTGCTGCATAAGGCACGCACTGGAGAGGGAAGGAAACCCATCTTCCAGCCGATCCGACTCCAAAGCCAACTTCACAGCCTCCCCCCCCACAGAGCTGTCGGTACAACCCCCAACAACTGCGCGCACGTGGAGTTTACTAACAGCTTGGCACATTTACCAGGATGACAGAAAACAGCGTTGGGCTTAAGCGTGTCCTTCGGATTCATCACAGCCCGGCTCAGCAACCAGCTCCCAACAGCCATCGGGCCGTGCATCCCAGCCACCCAAACCAGCACGCTGCTGCTGCTTCATGTCCTGCCAAGGCTAAGAAAACAAGTCGTCTTTTTTTTTTTAAAATCACATCTAAACATATCTAAATGATTCTAAAAGCCTGTCCTCTTACAGTGAAATGCATCTAAATGCATCCTCTTAGTGAAATGAATCTAAAAAAACTTCTGCCCACCTTAAATACTCCTGTGGTAAAGAGTTTAAACCCACGACAGCCTCGGTCCAAGCCGAGTCGCAGGCTCAGGCAGACGGGGAGCTGAGCAGCTCCCTTCCTCCCCTCCTCGTCTGGACCTCCGCCCCGCCGCTCGCTGTTCTTTGTAGCGCAATGTGGTTTCAGGGCTCGTCAAAAACTTCTGCACGTGCTTGCAAACTCCATAAGCTTTGCTAACAGTCCTCCACAGCTCGCCAGCTTCGTACAAAACCAAACCTTCCAGCCACAGGTTCTGCTGCGTTTCGCGCTTCCCGGTGTTTACCGGTTGGATGGGACCCCGGGAGGTCGCCTCCAGCCTCCTGCCTAAAGCACGGGCGACACCGAAGGCGGAACCGGTTGCTCAGGGCATCGTTCGTTAGGGTCTCGAAAAACTTCCAAGGACAGAAACAGGAAACACCTTGAAAGCTGAACGTGCCAACGTTCCCTGACTGAACATACTCCGACAGAATAAACTGACCCAGCAAACTGCAGGAGTCAACCATCGACGCAAACAACAAACACAGACTTCGCTGCTCAGACACAGTTACCTGCGAATTCACGGCGGAGGACAGAACACGTTGAAGTCTATCCTTTCTTTCGACATTTTCCCATCTCTAACTCTTAGGTACGTTTTGTTACTACTTCTCCCCTAAAAAAAAGTGAAGCGATCACATGCTATCAGGAATTAACCTAAACAAAACTTTAGCTTCCCTGCACATCAGTCACTAGTGTATTTTTATGTTAGAAAAAGGCAGCACCTAACTTCTTAATATTCTAAACTTACCCAGCATACATCTAATTGCTCGCACTGGGCACAAGCTCCAGCGTTGCTTAATACAGGACAGACGCCTGCGAACAGGACAGTCTGCTGGAAGGAGCTGCTCCTAGACGGACTCATCGTCCCCTAATATCACAGAACACATTTCTGCTGCTTTGACTCTTGAGAAAAGATGCACTATTCAACTGAAAAAGCAAAATTCTGATCTCTGACAAGTATCTCAAGTTTTCATTAAAAAACCCAAACCTTTAGTGTACATCGGTAACAGAAACAATAAAAATACCACTATGCAGACATATACAAAAAACCCCTGAGGGTCACTAAATCTCAGTCACTTTGTAACAAGAGAGTTGGAAGTCAGAGGAGCTAGGTATTATACAAACAGTGCGGTCAGCAAAAACCCGGGGTCTGGTTTTTTTTAAACATTTTTTGTTGTTTTCAATGCACTAAGGCACCAGGAAGTCACAGTTAGGCCAATAAGATCTTCCATGCGACATTCAAACCCGATACACTTACCATGTGTTAAACAGACGTGAACATAGGATCAAAGTGCAATAGCTTGAGGACAGCACTCTTGAGCCAGGAGCAGCACGGAAAAGTGAGTTGGAGAAGGAAGGAGGAAGGAAGGGAGCCCTCGCTTCAGATCGGATGGGGGGTAGAAAGACTGACTGTGGGTAGTAGAAATCCACACTGCTTGTACACAACCACCAACGCAAAAACAAAACCCCAACCAAGTGACACCGAGAGTCACGTCCCTTTGAAGACTTGTTTCTCCATCACTCCAGAACTACTTTAAAAAGGCAGCTTTCTTTTACCTCCTAAGAATAGCTGAAATATTTCAAAGGCTCCCATAACCAACAAGATCGTTTTTGAAGACACGGAGGGAACAAAGACGGGGGTTTACAACAGGAAGGAACTGCCAACTCTCTTTAATAGTACATCACTCTGTCTAGCAGAGAAGTCAGCAAAGCTCAAACCTTGCCGTATCAATCGAGAATTATACAGCATTTTACAACTTTAAAGCACTGTACAAACATTACTGCAAGGTCGCAGCTCTCAAGCTTTGCTAAACACACAAATTGGTCACACTTTACCACCAGCTGCACGTTCGTTTCCTCTTTTGGTATCTCAGGGCTCTTCAGAGGATTCTTCAGTTTCAGCTTCAGATGATCCCTGCGAGGCCGGGCGCTAACACGGCATCTTCAGTCAACGTCTTGCGCTTCGCACAAAAGCACTTTTTGACAGCGCAACTCTGGGAGGAGTCCTCTTGCAGTCGCCAGTAAATCACACGGAAACCCAAGTGTATTTTATCTTCACCAACACAGTTGGCATTTTCAACGACATTCCAGTAATTTGGAGGTTACTGCCATAGCAAAAAGGTAACGTTTTTTGAGGCAGATACAAAGTTCTAAAACTACTCAGTGTTAAGTTAAATTCACTCACTGCATCAGAAACTTGGTGCCTAATGTATACTTAAAAATGCAACGCGAGCTGTGCCCTGCTCTTCCTAAGGTTCTGCCTTGCAACATACGGTCGTCAGCAACAGTTTCTCTCCCTTCGTGTTCCCTTCGCCCCCAAACCTGAAGACGTGGCGTCCCCCGGTTGGACAGGGATGCCGTGGACAAGGGGACAGCAGAAACCCTCAAAGCTCGCGGCCGCCACAGCCACTCAAAACGAGGCTTATCCAGGATCTCTAGAAAAACATTCGTGCGATTTCTTGAATTGGCATTTAGGATTTGTCAACGAGAAAAAAAACCACAGCTATAAATGCAACAATTTAAACTAACACAGTGTGAAGTCAGCTTCTTACGTTAAAGCAGACAAGACATCATTACTAAGCTACACCTTTCCTGTCCCCTTCAGGTGATGATGCTCGTTTCCTTTTAGTCTCTGAACTTCTGAATCCACCTAGACGACTTACAGGTCTCCATTTTGGCTCTTATTGAAGAGTCAGTGAAGGGTTACAGGCGACAGGCACTGAACTGTCACAGTCCAAAAGAGATTGGTCTTCATCAGAGACCATGGAAGCTCACATTTTGATCAACTCCAAGTCCTGGACTTCATTCCAGACATGACGATATCGCAGGAAAATACAACGTACCATTATTCAGAGCCGGCAGTTGAGACAGAGAACTAGATCTAGTCGCCGAGGTGCTCTCAGACTCATCCAGCCAAGCGCTGCCTGCAGGGTGCCTGCCCAACTCCATTCCATCAGCCGGTGCTTACATACACTGTTAGGCAAATACTCGGAATAGGACAAGAGTATCCTTTTATTCCAACGGAGAAGTTGCACATGTCAGTCCGTTCAAGACCAAGAGACGGTTAGAATTTAAGAGCAACAAAAGCAACACACCTTTCACTTGAACTCTCCATGACCACTGATGCATGAGATAACGTACGCTGCCAAATGACCGTGGCCCTTACAGAACAGACCAAAAGAATACAACCGATAGATCAAGTTGACAACAACACGTTTGCCAAGATCAACATAACCCTAAATGACACCCATGATTTTTTTTTTAGTGCAGTGCCAGTTTCCAAATATTTGCGAGAAATAGCAAGGCCCCACACTTACGGCTGGACTGGGCACATCCAAAGAGTTAACCACTTGGAATATGTCTGGAATATGTCAACGGGTACATGAATCGGAAAGCCTATACCACTGAAGGGTTCTGTAATAACCCGTGGCTCCCACCCAGGCTCCCACAGCTAGATCTGGTTGATTAGGTAACAGATTCAACAAAACCTGTGAAAGTGACAGTGTATATTTTTAGAAAGGAGGAACTAAGGTTATACTACACCATTTACTGAATTGTTCCACCACTGCTCCGTAAGTTTTACGGCATAAATAAAAAAATGGAGAGGAAAAAAAAAATAAATACATTGGCTCCTATGAAGTCAGAAGTGGTTTGGGCTGCATAGTGGAGGGGTGAGAGATGGGGGCAAGGGGCAAAATTTACACACTTTGAGACAAAACAGGAAGCGCCTGCAAAGTAGTCGAGGAGAAAGCCAAGAGTTTAAGTGTCCTCGTTCATATCCTGGCTGTCTGTCCGAGCGATTTTCCGTGGTGGCGCCGAATTCTCACCTTCTATTTCCACTTGCTCTTGATCTCTCTTCTTTGCTGCATTCTGTTGGGACAGAGAAAGCCACAGTGAAACTCTCCAAAGCCTTAGATTCTGGTGGGAGCTAGTGTCAGTAGAACAAATTCTTGTTTGTAAAAGTTTCCAGATGGAATATAGTGCCGTGATGACCTAACTGACACACTGGAACAAACACTGAAGAGGATTTTGCCCAAAGCCGAAAGGTGCTCCTTCTAGATTGCTCTTCAAATTTGAGGGTGGGACTAACACACCAATCATTGATCTCAGCACCTTTTATTTATAGATCTCAAATACTGCATAGGCATGAGTAAGAGCCTCTTTCCCACTGCTCTGAGTCAGTCCCCGAACTTACCAAAATCTCCCAAAGCCTTCTGCCACATACAAATACTTTCTTTTCAGCTTCAAGGTTCCTTATAATTTTGCCTCTCTCCACATTCTTCCGCAACCTCTGCTCTGCCCATGATTACACTCACTGCTTCGACGTCTCCGCTCCTAAGCCATCGCCTTGTTCTGAGTACTCCCAACCCAGGTACCCCAGCTTCCTAGTCTCAAACGCTAGCTAGAGCATACTAATTTGTGCGTTCCTCGTACGAGAACTCAGATTTTGTACCCAAGGTACTCACACAGCCTCATTAGCGCATTCACATTCTGCACAACCTCATCCGCCTTCTCCTAACGGTCCTGGGAGGTAAGAGCAGCTTTACCCTAGCTGTAAAGTAGACGCTGAGGCACAGGGAGACCAATTTGCCAAGGTCACAAAGGAAAACTGCAGTAAGTGGGAGATGTAACTGCAGTCTCCCAAGTTCTAGACTAAACACTGAGTTACCGTCCCTTAAATTGAAAGGGAAGAAAAAGTTGTGGGTTTTTTTGTTTGGTTTTTTTTAAAGCAGCGTTGTGCAGAGACAGGGCCTCCTTACGCTATCTTTTGCTGAAGTGCAGTTTGCACTTTCTTTTAATTAATCTTCAATATTTTGATTGTGATCAATATTCAGCTCAATTAGCCCGAGTCAGCAAATCAAGACAAAATGTTAATATTAAGAAAACACAACCATACCTTTTTGTCCCACTGCTGATGTAAATAACGCAAAAGTATATTTGTCTTTTCTGTTACTATGACTGCCAAAAAAAAAAAAAAGAGAGAGAGAAAAACATACTGAGGTCAGTTTAAAGATGACTTTTAAAATGGTGCAGCAATTGCCACATTACTTCACATACTTTTTAATGAAAGGACAGTATGCAGGAACACCGATCACTTAATAAGGATGGAGGAAAAGCACAAAACCCAATAACTGGACATGCACTGCTAATCACTGTGGTGACAGTTCAATAGTATCACCTGATCTGAAGATTAAAATAAGGGACATTATGTGTACGCCAGATTTTTAGTATTAGAACAGAATAAAGTTATTAAAAAACCTCAAACTTTAGCGGGGCAGACTTACTTTGTTCGGATGGATATTCTCTCGTGGGAAGATATACCGATGGTCTTCTATTCTGTAGAAGAATTAGAACAGTTGCAGAACAAAGACAGCAAAAAGGTGATTTTTAACTCAACCACAGCTAAACCAACCAAAAGGCCCTCATTAACGCGGGCTACAAATGCATTGTGATATTCTGCCCTGTTAGGTGACACTGCGCGGCTACAGCTTTTTAAAACACACATGTAAGGAAGAAGGTCCATTTTTCATGTGTTCTTCAGGGCGTAAGACTATTACTAAAGAACGTATATATAAAGAAAGCACCACAGATGTGGTTTGGCTGATGTGATGACACATTCCTCACCAAAGCAGGCAGGAAGTTTTCCTTGCCAATCTCAACTCATAAACTATCAGCTGTGATCATACATGTTTTTTAAGAAACAAAATACTAATTTCAAGTTTAGTTCCCTCCAGCAACCTTTGAGCCGTGCAAGAAAACCTTCCCCCAAAGCACCAGGATGTGGCAATACTTACTGATGCTTTACATACAGAATCCGCATGGAATCTGCTGAAGTTGCTTTTGTTGTAGACCGGTAATCCTTTCAAAAAATCTGCCTAAAAAGACACAGAATACAAACAAAGAAGTAGGTGAGGAATGAAAGAGTGATATTCTGGTTGCTGTTTGCTTTCTGCCGATTCTTGAAGGAGTCGCTCAGGTCATTAAGATAAACAACTGCAGGAATTGAAGGATGCTGCCAGGTCCCGGCTAGCGAGATGGCTGTTGGATACTGAACCCCGCCCAAAACTGTTTCTGTAAAGTAAGCCAGCCCCCAGCTTCTGCATTTGGCTCGTTATATCCCCAAAGTTCAGTAATTCAGTTAGAAAGATGCTAATTAAATACCTTTTGGCATATAGGTGATTAAAGAGAGGTATGTGTCCAGCTGGGTGAGCTCTGACAGAAGGAAGATTTGCACCACGCAGATACAAACACCACTGACGTAGCAGACCAGAATTCACAGCAATGTACCAGCACAAATCACGACATCACACGAGAAACTCTGCCACAGCTACGCTGACGTCTGAAGTCCTTGAATATTACACCCTCTCAATCTAGTTGCTCTTTCGCCTTCCCAGTTAACATTCTTTGTCACAGACCAAGGCTGGTTCCGCAGAGCAACGAAAGCCCACGCGGCCTCAAAAGCCCAATCCTTACCGCACGCTTATCAGCCTGGCCCAACTTTTCCTTTTTTTGGAAGGATCACATCCCTACAGGCGTCAAGGCTACTGGTACATCAAAAAAAAAAAAATAAAACAAACCCAAAAAACCACCCCAAGTTTTGATGCAAGTGGTTAGATCTCCACTCACGACAAAACTGTTGATCCCACAGGCCAGCAAAGCTATTTGCTAAACAGCCGCGGGAACCCTGCAGAGCCCTCCCAGTTTAATTAAGCCGTAGCAGCGTGAAACAGGAATTTCCTTCTCCAGAGTGAAAAAGGAGGGCGGGAGGAGAACGTTACCGGGGTCAGGAGAAAACGGAGCTTACAAGTGTGTTGGAGCCTCTCTATTCACAGCAGAGACAAAGGAAGATGCCCAGCAACGTCTTTAAAGTAAAGAGAAAATGGGTAATAAATGTAAGGTGTACTTGTGTGATAAGCAGAGGAGAGGGAGGCCCTGAGACGGTCCTTTCTAAGTCATTAGATCAGCTACCTGTATCATAATGATACTTGCTTAAAGATTCAAAGCCTGTTCTGCTGAACACTGAAGGATTCTACTGCAGGACATACATCACCTTGTTTATAAGCCATTTTAAAAAGGACAGTAAAGCAGCAGATGAGAAGTAATTTAATTTCAGTGTTGGAAGCAACACATAAATGGACACTACTGCCACAAAACTGCTAGGTTGGAAGACGTTGTTTTCATTTAAATAGAAGCCATTATTTTTATTAACGCTGCATCGTTAATTCAAAGCAAAGAGCTATAATTAGCCAAACCAGAAAATATTATTCATACTTTTGTTCTTAAAAAGAACTCTACTGACATTCTAGTTTCCACGTTCAACTCTTCCCATATGCCTGGTTTTAGAAATCATCTTGTTAAAATACTGGACTTGGGGTTCAAACAGCAGATTTCAAATTCCTCTTGCCCATCTGAACCCCCACAGGACCAACACTATTTCCCTGTGCCTTCACTGCCTTCGGTCGCGAGTTCTCCAGGACAGAGTCCATCGCTCGCTCGTCTGCGTAATGTCCGTACCACGGCTGAGCTCAGGAATTAAGGCAGGATCTTCCAGCTCTGCTATAACAGAAGCCCTCGGTTTCGGACCGCGTTGTGCTCTCAAGCTCACCGCTTCCCACGCCTGCCCCGATGGATTTCTCTGTTCATCTGTTCTCACTGACTTCCACAGTCGGCACCGATTAGCGAACACATACACTACCCAAGGACACCCAGGCTGAAAAGGATGGGGAACCCTTTAACGACTCCTGAAGGCACAGCCAGATACAGTTTTCTCCACATAGCCCAGATTTACTAATTATATTATTCTGTTTAGAAGGATTGAGGATCTTTAAAAATATCCCATTACATTTCAAAGCATCTCACCTTCCCATTGTCATAAAAAGCCTGCAAATTTAATGCAAAGTAACCTGCTCCGCTACACCAGCCTAATCCAGAGCGAGACAGACACGTCCTTGATTTCTTTTATTGCAAGAAAAGCCTGACAACTACTTGGCTTTATCACTACTTATAAGAATGGAAAATAACTGCTCTTATTTAGGAGCACACAACTTCAAGTACCTCTTCAATAAGCTACAGCTCACCCCAAGTCCCTCACGCTAGACTATTCCCTACTTTCCAGCTGGGGATTTGGTCTAGCAGAGCCCACGTTTCCCTGGAAAGAGGCTGGGCGAGCGGGATCACAGATCTCACCAGGGATTCCGCAGTCTTTTAAAGGACTTTTACAGCAGGGTGAGTTACATCCAGTAAGTTGCAAAAACACTGTTAAAATTATCAGTCAAAACGCAATTTAAATGGCGAATGTGGTCGTGTCCCCCCCGTGATATAAACAACTGAAGCAGGACATATACCAGCTAAGTGCAGACTCGCAAGCAGGAAGGTTACTACACTCAGAGAACACCTGGAGACCTCAGCTCTAACAGCCACGAGCGTCCCTGGCTCTCGGCCACCACCTTTCCTTCTCTCAGGCCAGCAGTCGCTTGGGTGGACCAGCTCCAGCCCCGCCAGCAGCGCCCACTGCTCAGCCAGAACTTAGCTAGAGCAGAACAACAGGGACACTAAAACGACGAGAGACGGACATTTCTCCAACCTAGGCTCCAGCCAGCACGTTAAGCACTCGTCACCAGTTCAACTGAAAAGTCTGGTTGTCAGTGACACAGGCTGTCCCTCCGATAATGATAATCCTGCTGCATACGTGCACATTTCAGTGGCTATCTGCTGATACGATCTCAGAGATCACCAAAAAGGCCCCCTCGAAGGAATTGCCTGGAGTCATATTCCTGGATATTCAGAATTAGACAATACTCCAAGTGCAGTGATCCTTATCTTCTCCAAGGGCACCAGATAAATAAGCCCCAGTAGGTCACTGCCATGTTTACACACCTATAGCACAAGGCACATCAAGTCATACCTCCCGTATAATGTCACGAGGAAACGCTCCCCCTGTGTGCCTTCTGCCACTCTTTAACCAAGGAAAGCGCACCCCCGCCAAGCTAGCGAAGCTGATGGAACATCCTGTGTGGAAGTGAAAAACCAGCACCTGAACAGATGCCTCATTTCCTCTGGGGAAAGGCAAACTCAAAAAACCAACAAACAAGCATGATTAAGCAACATCAGAAGACAACACTGGTTCCTTCTATGATTTGGGAAGTGAGGCAGAGATAAGATGCATCTACTTTTCCTGTGTCAACAAGGGTGCTCAGCTTCCTAGGAAGATGATAGTCCTCATCTAAAAGCAGAAAGGTGAAAAAAAAAAAAAAAAAAAAAAAATATATATATATATATATGTGCCCCATTCTCAGCTTTTGGAAGGAACTGCAGTAACAGCGCTCAGCAACACAAGGCCCAGCACACAGATGCTGAAAACAGGGCCCTGTCCCAGCATGATGCACGCACACGTGGACGTGGGTTAGAGGAAAACCACTAACACGGGCTTGGGAACGGCCACCTAAGCTCTCAGCCACGGCACGCCTGTACACGGACACCACAGGAGCACCACTGTTTTTCCCTCAGTTAAGGAGTTTGCGGATGGGCAGAAGGAAAACCCTCTTTCTCCAAAAATTATTACGTTGCTACAAAGGGAAGGAGGGAGACTGGAAGCCTCTCGGCTATGACAGCGCTGCCAAACGCTCAGGCACCAGACCAAGTCCCTGTTGCTGCTTAGGGGACACAGAAAGGACTGAACAACCTCTACAGCCCCCTTAGTGCACCCCCCCAGACCTGGGGACGGGGGAGCAGCCCGCACCTCGGAGGTGCCCCAATTTCCCCCTTCTGCCTCCCAGCCTTGGGGGTGGAGGAAACGCCCCGCGCCCTGGCAGTGCCCCAGCTGCTGTCAGCCCCCCCATCCCTCGGGGCAGGGGGGGGAAAACGCCACACCCTGGGGGAGCCCTTGCCCTCCACTGAGCGCTCCAGCCGCGGTGGGGAATAGCCCGTACCCTGAAGTACCACAGTCCCCCCGATCACTAGAAGGGGGGACCCCCCCCCCAGCCTGGGGTGTCCCAGCTCCCCTCATCCCCCCGCCCCAAGAGAAGGGGTGCGTCCCCAGCTCAGGGTGTCTCTACCCTCTTCAGCCCCCCACCCCTGGGGGTGGGGAGCCCCGCCATCTTGGGGCGCTACAGCCCTCCACCCCTTGGGGAGTGGGACACCCCCGGCTCGGGGCACAGCAACCCCCCGCAGCCCCCGTCGCTAGGGACGCGCAACACCCCCGGCCCGGGGTGCCCCGGCCCCCCGCACACCCCCGTCCCAGAGGGTGGGGCACCCCCCCCACACCCCACCTCGGGGCGCCCAGCCCTCGGGCCGGGGCCCCCTCAGCCCCGCCGCCCTCCCACCTCCGCGGGGACGCCGGAGGCTGCGGGCCCCGCAGGGCCGGAGGCGGCCGCGGGCCCTCCCGTCCCCTCCCCGGGCTGGGTGGGGCAGCGGGGCGCGGCCGGCGGGGCAGCAGCGGCGGGGCCCCACGGGCCGCGCTCCCCTCGCAGCACCGGGCCGGGGGCGCCGCCATTTCGGGCGGGGGGCGCGAGGCACCTACCATCTTCGCCGCCGCCAGCCGTGAGGAGCCGCCCCTCCCCCGCCGCCGCGCCTCAACCCGCCCACTGCCTCCTCTGCCCGCCCCGCGCGTTCCTATTGGCCCGCGCCGCTCCACCCTCGTCTTCTATTGGGCGCCGCGCCCGTCACTCAGCGCGGCGCCGAGGAGCGTGGAGTTAGGTTGAGGCAGGAAATGCCCGCTCGGAAGGGCCGGGGGGGAAGTGCGCAGTGCGGGAGGACCCGGATGTAGCGCCGGCCGCGGGGCACGCTGGGAGATGTAGTCCGTGCCTCCGCTCCCCGTGGCCCTCGTTATAACGAAGGCGCCGTTCGTTACACGGCGGGAACGAGGCAGCGGCGGGAGGGCAGTGGCCGGGAGAAGGCAGCTCCTCCCCTCCACCCCGTCCCCAGCCCAGAGCTGCGGCCGAGAACCAGGACCCCGGTCCTGAAGCACCTCAGGGGGGACGGAGCGGGCAGAGGCGCCGCCGACGCGGCCGGTGTAAACTAAACCCAAAGTTCCCTCCAGCCTCAGCCCCGATTCCGCGCTCGTGCCGCCCTTCCGAAGGCTCCCTAGCAGCTGGGACCCCACGAACGAGCCAGCTTTCCTCCCCTCCCCGGCCCCCCGTCAGTTTGGCATTGACAATTAGCGCAGGAAGCTCGAGGCGAGTCGCGGGGCTTTAATCGCAGCTCCTGTTCTCACGAGTTTATCTTTGAATCACACAAAGCGGCAATACTGTCACGATTTAAAAAGCGGCCATTAAACAAAGCCCTCGGAGGCCGCCCTCAAGCCAGCGCGATTCCTCACACGCTCCCCGACACGAGAGGGACCATCGGTCGCTGCTGCTCGTCGCGGTCTCCCTCGGCACGGACGCTCAGGCTGGGTCGCGGCGGTGGCAGCTCTAGGGCTCGATTCCGGCTCGCCCCACGACCAAATCGACCTCGCGGGCAGAGCCCTCAGTGGCTCAGAGACTTCCTGCCCTTCAGCATGCGCCGGAGGATAACCGCGACGCCGGCCGGCGTGCTGATGCGCTTGATCCAGCCATGGGTCCGTTTGCGCTTGCGGTTGTTCGGCTGATACTCGTTCCCACGCGCTTTCGTGCGGATCTGCTGGCGGTTCCAGGAAGACGCCGGGCTGGGGCAGACGCCTGCGGGCTCGAAGGGGAGATGGCTTCTGAGAGGCAGCTCCAGGGAACTCGAGAGGACCGAGGCTGTTCGGAGCTGGAAAGGGCAGGCTGCGGCTCGCTGCAGGAAGAAAAATCTTTGGAAAAAGGAAAAGAAAACCCAGAGAAGTGAGAAGAGCGAGCCCGGCGCTGCCGCCGACAGGAAAATAAAGGGGTTTTTTGTCAGCAGCGAGGGAGGGGGCTGACCCTGTCGTGTCCCTCCACCAGCCCAGGGCCCGCTCGCTCCCCCCGGGGGGGGGGGTCAAACCACACCCCGCCCGCCCTCAGCCCTCCCCGGGCAGGCGGCGGCGGCCGCCGTTACCTGCCGCCAACAGCCCGCGGCCAGAAGCGGCCCAGCCCCGCCATCGCCCTCAGCCCGCCCTGACAACACCGTCCTCCCAACAACGCCCCCTCCTATTGGCTCCCTCCGCCTGGCCAATCACGGCCGGCGGGGAACGCGCCTGCGCGCTGGGCGGGAGGGGGTACGCACGGAGGACGCGGCGGGCCGCGAGGGCCGATGGGCCTTGTAGTCCCGGAGAGGGCCGGGCCCCGCCGCGCTGTTACCATGGCAACGGCCGCGGGGTACGGCCTGGGCCCCCCCCGGCCTTGCGAAGCGCCGCGGCCTCCTGCGGCGCGGGGGGGGGGGGGGCTTCGTCGCTGTCACAAACCACTAACAGAGCTAAAGCCGCCTCTAAAGGCTAATTTAGTCCGTGCCAGGACCGTTCTGCTGGCATCATCTCCGGTGTTTGGGCCCCTCCGGGGCGGGAGGACCAGGCCAGGCCCAGGGCCCCGCCACCACAGGGGGCCCGCGCCGCCGCCCTCCCTGCCCGGCCTCCTCGCCCCTGAGGGGTGCGCTCCGGCTGCCCCCCAAAATTGTCACGACGAGCAGCGCGGTGCACCGGCATTCATTTTCGGAAGCCGCTCGGGGCACCGCAACCGGCCCGGCAGAGGGTAAACTGGTGCTGGGACCGGCACCGGACTCTGATCACCTTCCTCCTCTAACGTATAGATATATATGTATAGAGAGCAGCAGCATGCAGGACGTGCCGAGGCACCTACAGAGAGGTTCAGCCTCCTCCTGTTCCTGAGTAGGTGAATATGATTATCTGCATTTTATAGAGCAGGGAAATGAGGTGCAGGAGGGGGAGGAGGAGGAAGGCCGGCTGGGGGGGGTCAGAGGGTGAGTCACTGGTAACCCGGGGATCTCCATCATCCTCGCTCTGATCATTGAAAAGATCCTCCAGATTGCTTTGCTGGAGGCAAGCCCAGCTGTACCGCCAAGAGCAGGCACCAGCTCTGGGGTTTTTCTGCGCTGGTTTGTTGTGTTCCTGCCAGACGTCAGCCCGTCGGGGTGAGGGGATGCGACCGCAGCCCTCCCAAACCCACGGCTGTGAAAACAGAGAAGGACTTGGGGGTACCGATGGATGAAAAGCTGGACATGAGCCGGCAACGTGCGCTCGCAGCCCAGAAGGCCAATCGTATCCTGGGCTGCATCCAAAGCAGCGTGGCCAGCAGGTCGAGGGAGGGGATTCTGCCCCTCTGCTCTGCTCTGCTGAGACCCCCCCTGGAGCACTGCGTCCAGCTCTGGGGTCCTCAGCACAGGAAAGACACAGACCTGTTGGAGCGGGTCCAGCGGAGGGCCACAAAAATGATCAGGGGGCTGGAACACCTCTGCTATGAGGACAGGCTGAGAGAGTTGGGGTTGTTCAGCCTGGAGAGGAGAAGGCTTCGGGGAGACCTTAGTGCAGCCTATCAGTACTTAAAGGGGGCTTAGAAAAAAGATGGTGGCAAACTTTTTAGCAGGGCCTGTTGCGACAGGACAAGGGGGAATGGCTTTAAACTAAAGGGGGGTAGATTTAGACTAGATAGAAGGAAGACATTTCCAGTGAAGCACTGGCCCAGGTTGCCCAGAGAGGTGGTGGATGCCCCATCCCTGGAACCATTCCAGGTCAGGTTGGACGGGGCTCTGAGCAACCTGATCCAGTTGAAGATGTCCCTGCCCACGGCAGGGGGGTTGGACTAGATGGCCTTGAGAGGTCCCTTCCAGCCCAAACCATTCTGTGATTCCATGATTCTATAAAATAAACCCAAGAGACACGCGTGGTTTTATGTTTGTCCTCCCGTCCCGGCCCCTGGGGTCTGCGCCTTCACGCTTTCGGTGCACGGTCACCCGTGCTGAGCTCCGACACGCTCGTGGCACTGACACGCTCGTGGCCTCTGGGAAGCCCCGGATACCGGAATGGTGAGAAAACGGCAAAAGGTAAAAAAGGAATTCGGTAACTCATCCCGCTGGAAGGGGCAAAAAACCAGGGCGAGCCCTCCGGCTCCCCCAGCTCCTGGCAGGCTCCCCATGGGCGGGCGGCGGGGCTGCGCTGGGCCTTGCTTTGACTGGCAAGTCTCCTTGTCTGTCACGCCGAGAGCCCTCCTCTTTAGGAGGGATTTAAGGGGCTTTCTATGGCTATAGACTGCAAGGACAAATAGCACCCCCAAACCCCAGAGCTCAGTTATGAAGCTGCTCGTGGGGAGAAGATGGAAGGAGAGGTTTCGGTCTAAAGCAGATGAGCTGAGCTGAAGGCATCGCTCCATCCTTCCCACCAAACAGGCAAAAAAAATGTAAGCAGAGGAGCTGAAAAGCTGAGCAGCCTGCCAGCGCTGGCACCCCGCATCCTGCACGGGCTCCCGCCACCTCGGGCATCTCTTCCTCTCCCCCTTTGCCTCCTGCAAGATTTAAGCCTTTCATTCACAATCTCGACTCCTGACAATCCTTGTCAATAAATGAGGTGAGCATCCTCTTCTGTCTCTCTCTCTTTGTGCGGAGGACTCGGAGCACCAGCTGTGATGTAGGGCATGCGCTGAAGCGGAGGGGAGGAAGGTGCTCTGCACGGGGAGCAAAATGGCCAAAAGATGTGTTTTTTCGAAGCTGACGGTGGGAAGGGATTTGAGAGGCGTTAAACGGGATCGCGGGGAGAGAAGGGGAGACGGTAGCCTCGCAGAAGCACGGCACTGCTTGCGCTTAAATAACCCCGTTACATCGAGCCTGCTTTGAGCGCGGGGTTATAAAAAGCTGCCCAGCGATAAAACTTAAGGGACGGCTTCTGTTGTGATGCAATTGCAGTAAATGATTGCTGGCTCTGACCGAAGACTCGCTGTTGCTATGTGCGTGTCAAATCTGCTCGGATTTTCGGTTGGAGATCGAGGGGGCACCTGCACGCATCGCTGCCCAGCGGAGGGGGCAGGGTTTTCTTCTTCTCCTGCCTCCTTGCAATGGTTTCTTCCAGCCCGCTGCTGGAGGACGTTTGCTGCCGGAGGAATCCAACCGGCTTTTCTGCGGCTACGCGGTGGGAGCGGGGGTGATTCCCCCCTGGAAATCCCGGAGGTTTGGGAAACGGAGGGGGTTAGGCGGGATTTCGGTCGCGGAGGTCAGGCACAGGTTACTCCGCTGCGCATTGCATAATCTTTTGTTTCTCAAGGTCTTCTTCCTTCCTAAAGAGAGACGTGTGGCAGGCAGCCAGCCGCGGCTCCAGGCTGCCGTATGTCTTGCAGACGCTCTGCTTTCCCTGCCCTGCCGTTTCTTGACTGGATGCGATTTGTCCGCGTCCTGCGGGGCCCTCGGCGAAGTCCTGCCGCCCGCCGATGGGGACTGGCCCTCCCCCTCCTGGGAGGCTGCGTCCCTGCCTGTGCTGAGGATTTCAGGGCTGCCTCCTTGGTTTTTCTATTTGTACGGCTGATAAAGCCTTCCTGACTGTCCTGATAAAGCCGCTATAACTGTACCAGGTCGGGGAAGCCAGGTGTAACAATAAATCCAGGTGCTTGCCACCAGCTGAAGTGGCTTTTTCACGTTCCCCCAGAGGGAAGTTTACTTTGCAGGACCGAGACTAAGCGGCATAAACATTTTCTTGCGTGTATCTGAGATCGGTGCTTAAACAGTCGTTCTCTTCATGTGTTTCTCGATGCTGCAGTTTCTCCGCTTTGCAGAGAGTGAATGACTGGGGGAGGCTGGGAAGAGCATAATAATATTTGCCTATTCCTCAGGAGTGTCGTGTGTCATCATTAATACTCGTGAGCCCCGGAGGGAAGGGATTAGAGCTGAACAAATTATTATGGCAGGTCGTATTCCGGCTGCAGCACATCTCACGCTCCTCTCCGGCACCTCTCCTCCGAGGATTTGCACGGAATTAGCAAATTAGCTACTCCCTGCGAGGGTCCAGGGCTCTGTGCAGGGAGGGGGACGGAGGTGCTGAGCAGTGATGGGACTCGCTGGGTTATGGGGAGGTTCGTGGCCATCGGCTCCGGCACTGACTCCCGCTCACGCTGCCTCTGCGGTAAACGATGCTCTTGGCTCGCTTATTGGGGCCAAATGTTTACCAGGACTTCTCTCGGCAGGGACGGGCTCGCGGCTGCCCTGCGGGATGTCATGGAGAAACGTGCCGTCCTTTCTCCTGCCCGTAATTCAAGGTCTCCCCAGTGGGGACGGGCCAGGATCTTTGTCGTTCCCGGCACCCTGGATGTTTGGGACATCGGCTGTTCCCAGCAACCCAGCGGGGACGGGACCACCGCGGGAGGCAGGACCAGGAGGCTGTTTGGGGCAGGGGAGACCCTCTTCCCTGCAGGGATGGCAAGGGAAGAGCCGGCTTGGCTGGCCCGTCCCGGAGTGGCCGTTAAGCGTGCCCACGCCGTGCTGTCGCATCCCTGGGGCAGATGCGGTGTGAGCGCTGCCCTGATACGCCGCCCCACCGGCTGCCTGTCCGCCCCACCGGCTGCCTGTCAGCCCCGCGTGGCTGCCTGTCACGTTACCCCGTCGGGCTTTCCGCCCTCCACCCCGCCACGTCGCATCTCGTCCCATTTTTCTCCAGCTGTGACACGGTGCCGTCAAGTTGTATAAAATCTTGAGGCGCTGCAGCCCGAAGTAGGTCAGTAAGTTGTTTTTCCTCAGCCGGGTTATTCATCGCAGCGGCGGGGAGGGTGAAGCCGGAGAACTCCGCATGGGTGCTCCGGGACCAGGTCTGGACCTGGGCAACAAATCATCCTCCCGGGATTAATCCCCAGCATCCCTCGAGCATCCCCTCTCTGCTGGCAGCGGTTTCCTGGGGGCAGCTGTGATTTGGGGGAATACTGGGACGTAGGTATCATCTCAGGGCGATGCCGTCCGCCTTCCCGAGCCCGCACCGCGTCCTCGGCCTCGCGGGACGGGGGGGGGGGGGGGGGGCCGACGGCGGGTTCACGCCGCGCCTGACTCATTGTTGTGCCTGGCCTTATGTAACTGGTGCCGAAATCTCGCTCTCTGCCGGGGGCGGCGATGGAAGGTAGCCGGGATGGGGGGGGGGGGGGGGAAAGCAGCTCATCACCATGGTTACCAGCATCTTTGCAAAGTTCTTCACATCCATCTGGTTTCATTTTCAGCCTTTTCATCTCGCGGAGGGAACATCCCTTGATGTTGCTGGCTGCATCAGCCGTGGCAGACGGCGCGGTGGGTTAGAGGAGGCGTGTGGGAGGTGGGAGACGGGCGCGCTTTGCCTCCCAGCCCCCGACACGAAGCCTGACATCGAGTCAAATCGCTTAACCTCCTGTCCCTCCATTTCCCACCTAGCACAGCTCGACCGGGACGTGCTCTCTGATGGGATTCGGGTGGTGTTTTCTCAGTCTGATACCAAGCAGGGACTGCCACGTCCCGGACCGTGAGCTCCAAGCCCGGGCGTATCCGAGCAGAGGCATCTCAGCTCGGGGAGCCAGGCCCTGCCCCGCTGAATAGCCCCTCTCTTGCAGCAGGATCAGGGCTCGTACCCGGAGCCGATGAGGCCGGAGGGCGGCTCCGTGGCCCAAGCCTGGGCTCCTGGATCTGCCTGCAGAGCTCCCGCCTGCCAGAGCCTTCCAGCAAATCAATTCTGGAAATGAACAGGAGGGACTGATTGAGTTAATCCTGAGAAGTTAATCAATGTCGAGGCGGTTTGGCCAGAAGTCCTGTTTATAATCCATACAGAGATCATTAGTACCTCGTGAAATGGAGGCACAGCGCAAAGCCAGGCTTTATGGAAATCAGAGGCAGAATCACGTCCAGGTCCCACAGGCTGAGCCCGGGGGACCCGTACCCAAGTGCAGGCGCAGGATGCGGCCTGCCAGCCGTGGGCAGAGCTTGCAGAGAGCTCGCAGTCACGCTCGTGGGGACTGCGAGGCTCAGGGTCTGCCTGGTTTCCCCTCTCCCCCCGGGTTTTCCGCCTGCCCCATCTCTCTGTTCAGCATTACCAGCTCAGAGCTGCTCGAGGATCAAGAGCAGCCCAAGCCTGGCACCAAGGTGGTGCTCGAAAGCACGGCAAGAGCAGTGCCGTGTCCGTCCCAGTGCAAAGGCGGCCGGGCATCCTCCAGACAGGGCTCCAGCCGGGCTGGTACCCGGCTCCTCGGGCTCATCACCCATCTGGAAGCGTGGCTCAGCAGAGCAGACCGGCCCCTTGCCGGCGAGGTCTGCATTTAGCTTATCCTTCCCAGGGCTCTGAGACCTCCTGCTCTTGCTCATCAGCTTGGATGGGTCCATCCCCGGAGCAGCGAAGGGAGCCCGGCGAGTGACACAGCTGTTTAGCACGGCGCTTGGCCAGCCTGTGGGGAGCTGCGGGAAAGCTCTCGGTGTCGTAGGACCTGAGCCGCATCCTGCACGGATGTGCCCGTGTCCAGAAGAGAGATCGCCGATGCAAGCCCGGGTACCAAACCGCAGAGAGCCAGGCCTGCCGTGCCCTGCATCGGGGGGAGCCCCTGGGGAGCTCCCCGGCCAGCGGCAAGGAGAAGGAGCACCCGGGACCGGCTTTGATGCATTTCCAGTCCCTACAATTCAGCACCCAGAGCCTCACGCGGCGTTTGCATGGGAGTTGGGCCGCTGTCTCCGGCAGAGCCGGGCGAGAATCAAACTCTGGCTGCGGTCCCGAGAGCTGGCAAGGCTCCCCAGATAAGCTGCGCCGACTTTGCCAAGGAAACCGTTACCCGGATCGCCTGCCTCGAGCAAACAGGCTGGTTTTTCCCAGGGAAATTCACAAGACATGCGTTGGGCTGGAGCCGGGGTGCACGGGCTCCCCACCGGCCGGTGGCTCTCAGCAGAGCCCGTCCGGTCCCCAGGAGCGCGTGGGGGCCAGGCTGGGCGTGTTGGGGGTCCGTAGGAGTCTCCGAGAAGGGCGCGGTGTTGGCTTCCCCAAATGTAGTGAATGATAAAAGCCGCAGAGCGGGAAGCCTGCGCTCCCAGCCTGCCTCCGTCCCTTGCTTTGTTTTGCACGGTCTGCCAGCAAAGTGCCCGTAATCCTGCAGGGTGCACTTGAAGGGGTTGTTTGGGGAGCTAAGGGGGCTGCTCCTGACAGCGTCACTGGGACTTAGACGTTAAATTCCCCCCCCGGGAACACGCTTTTCCTTCTCCTCCCCTCTGCAGGGGTTGTGGTCGGTACCCGCAGCCACCACTTGGGGGGCAGCCGGTGCCCCCTCCTGCGGGGACAGCCCCTCTGTGCAGTGCCCGCTCCGGCTCTCTTTACCCATCGGCATCAATAATTCACCGAGTTTAGCTTCATCAATAATAAACACGCATCAGGCTGCCAGCCAGGGGAGGCAAGGACCTCCCTAGCCCCCTCCGCAGCCACCCTCGGCACCGCCGGGATGGCATCGGGCTCTGGTCCGGGCATGGATGCCCCCGGTGCCACCAGCCTTTCCTACCTCGCATCTGCCTTTGCTCGGCTCTGGCTTCGCTCTCAGCCAGGCTCGGTGGTCCTGGTGTCCACAGCCCTCTCCCAAAACCACCTGAGCGCATCTGGAAGAGCAAACGTCAAGGGATGAGCCTTGGGGACAGCAAGGACAGTGCCACATCCCCCCAGCCAGCGTGGTGCCGGGTGGGGATGTGGGGAGGGGCTTTCCCACCCCCCCAGCGGGTGCCGGGTCACTGCCCCCCCCCCCAGGTTCTCTTGCCATATTATTTTCAGCCTTGGTTTGTGGAGTGACTTTAATTAAAACCTTCATCTCCAGTCCTTGTAATTTCCATCTCTCGCTATTTGTATTGGTGGTTTAGACTAGAGATACGTATATATATTTAATTGGTATGAATAATGCATTTTCATAGCTGAATCTTTCCTTAGCTCCATATTTGGTGCCAGAAATAGCATTTTCATTTCAAACAGGCTTTTCTTTGCATGTTCCTTCCCTCGGCCAGAGCAGATCCCTTCTCGGAGGCCCGCATCTGCATGCCGGGGACCGCGTGGGTTTGCAGCCACTTGAGTTCCTCTCTGCTGGGCCAGCGTACGTCGCACCGGCTCGGTGACAGGGACGTGGCCCAGACAAAGCGGGACGGGGAGTGCTGGGTCCGTCTTTGATCTGAAACAGAAGCCCGTTGGCAGGTGGCTGAGGAGGGCTGTGCATTTGGGGAGCACCACCTTCACCCCCCCCGATGCATCCCCAGAGGCACGTTCTGCCCTCGCTCATGCCGCTGCAGTTTTCCCCAGGGCTGGCAGCAAAGCTGGGGGGGGGGGGGGAAACGGGGCTGTCCCTGGTCCCCTGTGCCGCAGCCAGGACCCCCAGCAGGTCCCCGCTGGGCGCTGGAGCTGGTGACTAACCCCCCCTTCTCCTGCCCCCCCTCTCTTGCCTTCGTTGCAGGGAGCATAATGCTGAACAGCATCACCGATGGGCTCCTGTGCTGCCTGATGGGCAAGACGACGAACGCCGTGGGGCCTCTGGACAGCGTTGAGTCCAGCAACGGCTACAGCTTCATAGAGGTGAAGCCGGGGAGGATCCTGCGGGTCAGGCACAACACGCCCAACCGCCCGGCTCCGGAGAGGCTCGAGGAGACCCAGCCCGGGAGGCCGGAGCGGGGCACGGTGCACTGCAAGCGCAAGATCACCGTCTACCGTAACGGGCAGCTGGTGATTGAGAACCTGGGGGACGCCGTCCGCTCCGAGATCCTGCACTGCCAGAACAGCTCGGGGGAACCCAACAGCACCGTGGAGCTGGAGCTCTCTGACCTGGCCGGCCAAGCTCCTGCCCAGGGTCCCGCTGGCACACCGGGATGCGGCGCACGGGAAGCAGCCGCTGCCCCCGGCAAGCGTCGGAAGCGTAAACCCAAGAAAGTCGTCAACATCGACTGCAAGAAGCAGATCACAAGCTGCAAAGGGACGCACAGCGACGTGGTCCTCTTCTTCATCCACGGCGTGGGTGGCTCGCTGGACATCTGGAAGGAGCAGCTGGACTTCTTTACCAAGCTGGGCTATGAAGTGGTGGCTCCCGACCTGGCTGGCCACGGCTGCAGCTCGGCTCCCCAAATCGCCGCCGCGTACACCTTCTATGCGCTGGCGGAGGACATGAGGGCCATCTTCAAGCGCTACGCAAAGAAGAGGAATATCTTGATAGGACACTCGTACGGGTAAGGGACCAGGGGGTCCCAGGAGGGAAGGGGTGAATTCATCCCCCCACCGTCCTCTCCTTGGCAGCGAACGCCCAACAAATCCTGCACTTCGGGGGCCGAGAAGCAGAGGAGGGGTATGGGGTTTCCCGTTTTGGGTTTATCCCTCAGCTCTGACCTCCTACATCCTCTTGGTGTGTGTCCCAGGGTCCAGCTAATCCCAGAGCCCGTCCTGCAGCAGGGAAGCTGGCACAGCACAGCCTATAAATAGAGTAAGCCCAAGAAAGTCAATTAGATGGAGACTAAGCAGTGCGGAGAGCAGGGCTGGGAGGAGAGGGAGCCGGGGACGGGCTCCGAGCTGGGTAGGATTAGATCGGGACAAGGCTGGTCCAGGCTGGCAGGCACCCAAGTGGTTCCCAGCACCCTGCTTTGCTCCGCACAGGAGTGAAACCCCAAGCTCAGCCCCTCTGCCCGGGCTCTGCAGGGCACCGGCTGTGGGGTTTGACTGGGGTTACCCTGCCCCAGAAAGGGGGAGCACGGGTCAAACGAGGGGGTGTAGCCTGGGGTCCGGCCACAGATCCTTGAGATCTGCCATGGGATGCAGCATCCTCCGGTGCCACAGGGTCAGAGCATGGCCCCATGTCCGTCTCTCCCTGCAGGGTGTCCTTCTGCACCTTCCTCGCCCACGAGTATCCAGACCTGGTCCATAAGGTGATCATGATCAACGGAGGGGGCCCAACGGCGCTGGAACCCAGCCTCTGCTCCATCTTCAACATGCCCACCTGCGTGCTGCACTGCCTGTCCCCGTGCCTGGCCTGGAGCTTCCTCAAGTGAGTGGCCGTCCCGGCACCGTGGTGCTGGGGAGGGTTGTCCCCGGCCAACCTGGCTTCCAGCCACCACGGGCAGGGACACCGCGTCCTGCCAGCGGCGTCCCCCACGCTCCCGTCCCCCCGATGCCGAGGCACCGCGCTGGGCTAACCCTCTGCCCGTGCCGGCTCCGTCCCGCAGGGCTGGCTTCGCTCGCCAGGGTGCCAAAGAGAAGCAGCTGCTGAAGGAAGGCAACGCCTTCAACGTGTCCTCCTTTGTCCTGCGCGCCATGATGAGCGGTCAGTACTGGCCGGAGGGTGACGAGGTTTATCACGCGGAGCTGGCCGTGCCCGTGCTCCTGGTCCACGGCATGCATGACAAGTTTGTCCCGGTGGAGGAGGACCAGCGAATGGCTGAGGTAGGGGACCGAGCGGGGCTGGGGGGGTGGGCGAGGGCTGGGGTTTGCCTGCCAGCACGTGGCGATGTGGGCAGGGGGCTTGTCCCGGCGCTGACGCCCACCACTGCCACCATCTCCCTCCAGATCCTGCTGATTGCCTTCCTGAAGGTGATCGACGAGGGCAGCCACATGGTGATGATGGAGTGTCCCGAGACAGTGAACACGCTGCTCCACGAGTTCGTCCTGTGGGAGCCCGAGACGCCAGCTGGGGACGGGCAAGGGGAGAAGAAATAAGGCGGTGGGACGTGGTGACCGGGCTGCTCCGATGGGAGAGACGTTTCGGAGAGGAGAGGGGTTTGTGAGAGCGGAGGGGTGTGGCAGAGGCTGCCCTTGCCGGGACCTCAGCCGATTTTCTTTCCCGGCCGCATCGGAGGCTGGTGGTGGAGCACAGAGGCTCCCCCAGGCAGGGGTGCGCGGGGCCAGCAGTGGGAACATGGCAGACCTGGTCCCCGTCCCCTTGGGGATGGCATGGCAGCCACTGGAGTGTCTTCATCCTGTTTCTTTGTAGTATTATCTTCCACACACAGTGACCCCCCCCAAGGACGGAGAGGAGGTGGCTGCGGGGAGACTGGTCCGTTTTGGGAAGAAATTGGAGGGGTTCCTCCAGGGAGAGCGTGTCGGCTCCAGAACCTTCCCGGCCAGGGCCGGAGAAGCTGAGCTGGAATTGCTTTAAGGGGAAGCCAAAGGCTCCTTGGCCTCAGCAGCAGGATTTGCCTCTCTGAGCCCTGCAGCGCCTTGCTCGAGCCGTCTGTGGGGCCGGGAGGACAGGACCACCATTATTGCCAGCAGCCGTGCACACGACGTCCAGCAGCTCCTGCCTGGTGCTGGTGAGGGTCTGCCTGCACAGCTCGTCTCTGCCTGGCCAGGAGATGAGGACAAGGAGGTGACCTGCTCCTGTGGGCACGGTCAGAAGGACCGTCGGCTCCCCCACCGTGGGGGGACTGGCATGGCTGCGGTGGGGAGGACAACGCCAAACCTGAGCTCTCCCGTGGTCCCCGGTGCCACCGTCTGTGCAGTCACGTCCCCAACCACCATCGCTTTAGGTACCGCAGCGCTGGCTTCTGCAGAGCCCTCTGCTTCCCTCCCGCTGCCGCATCCTTGAGATGCTCGGAGCCATCGCCACCACGCAGCGACTCCCACAGCGTCCGATCCGCTTGCCCTTCCCGGCTTCCAGCTCCTCTAAGACTCCGGGACCCACCACCCGCTCCCGGACCACATCCCTGCCGGGATCACACCCGTCCCTCGTGCACCGGGGGACCAGCAATACAGCATCGCGTTGCCGCCGTGTCTGTCCTTGCCAACAGCTCCTGTGTGGATCCGTGGGGTCTCGGAGCAACGTGGGAGCAATGAATCAAAACCGCAACCGTCTGATCGCAACGGACAACAGCTCGTTACCCGCCGACACCATTCTGTACATAACCCACCGGTCCCATCATCTCCTCCTCCCCTCTGCGCTTCGCATCCCGCTGCCAGGAGTGGGGCAGGACCGAGAAGGTACATGAGAAGCGTCGAGCGGGGACCCGGGCGCCATCGCGGGGGCCGGGGGCTCCTGGCCGCACCGGGACGGGTGGGAGCCCAAGCGAGCCAGGAGGATGCTGTGCTGGGGGGATGGCCCCAGCCTCCCCGCTACCCCACAAAGCGGAGCCGCTCCCTGCTTTGTTTCCCCTCTTATTTCCCCCCATCTAAACCAAAGAAACAACCAGCCCCACGGAAACCTCACCCTTGGCCCACGTCCCACCCAGCCCCACCTCGCCCCGAATGGGGCTGCCACCGCACCAAGGCACCCCAGGTCAGCTCGAGGGGCTCCTGGCTGGGCAGGGCTGCTCCGACCGGAGCTGGCACCCACCTGCAACGCGCCTTCCCCGGGGCTGAGCCCATCTTTCTCCCCAAACTGAGCGATGTAGTAGAGGAAGGGTCCTTCGGAGCCGGCCCCGGTGTGACGGGGACCCTGTGTGATGAGTGTCCCCAGGCGGCCCCCCTCTGTCCCAGCACCGGGGCGGAGCTGCCCCTCTGCCAGTGCCTGCCCCTGCCCACTGCTGCCGCAACCTGTCTCATAATGAGAATTTTAATGTCCCTGGGTTCAGATTGTTTCCACGAGCGTTCCCCTGCAACATCCCTCCCATCCCGTGTCCTGGCCAGGGGAGACCCCGCAACACGGCCGGGGTCTGCAACGAGGGTACCCAGAAATACAACTGTACCCCAAAACGCGGCTCTGCCCCCGCCGCAACCCCCCAGCCAGCTCCAGGCGACTGTCGGTGCCCGGCTGTGGGCCACGGCTCCTCAAACCTCTGTTTGCCACGGAGCCTGTGCCGCTTGTACCCACATCGCTTGTGCCAAGGCCAAGGCAAACTGCGCACCGTAACCCCGCCGCTGAGCCACGCGCCGTGTTAGTGCCATTTCATACAGTAAAGCCGTGTTATATTCTCAGCCGCGTCCGACTCCATGATGGGGAGAGATGCGCCGGGCACTGGGGGGGGGGGATGTCCTCGTGCCCGTGCACTGGGTACACGCTGGGGCAGAGGGGGCTGTCCTAGGAGCATGGCAGAGTGGGGAAGCGAAGCCAGAAATCACGTGCAGCTTGGATTTCTTAGCAAAAGAAGACCTGCAGTGATTTATTTATCGCCCTTTAGGGAAATAGAAAAATAGAAAAATTCTCGCCAGTGTTCGCAACATAAAACCCGCACCCAGAGCACAGCCGCCTCCTCGGAAAGGGCAGAGGGGAGGTGCAGGCAGGGGGTGCCCCCCAGCACCCCGGCACAGCATTCCCCAGCACCCCAGGGTGCTCAGCGCCCGCCATGGATGTCCGCTGGCCGGAGCTGCCGCTCGCCCTCGGCCAGGAAGATGCGCATGGCCCTGTACAGCATGTGAACGCCCAGGCGCCGGCGTCGCTCCGCCGGCCAGCTCGCCGCCGCGCCATAGCAGTTCCCCTTCCTCTGGTTGGTGATGGTCTGCAGCCCTGCGGGGACGGGGTCAGCACCCACAGCCCCGGCCCCGTGCTCCCCATCAGCACCCACAGCCCCACAGGGATGGAAGCGGCCCCGTGTCCCCCACCAGCACCCACTCCCAGGCAGCTTTTCCCGCAGGAGATAAGGGTCTGGGGGATTGTGCCCAGATCCGGCGCTGGCAACCGGGGACTCCAAAGTCCCTGTGTGCCCCAGGATGGGCTGCATCCCCCCTCTGTGTCCCCCCCGACTCCTGCATGGGGTGGGAGAGAGGGATGCAGGGAGTCGGAGCGGCGGCAGAACCGATGCCGGGAGCTGCGGCAGGGGCAAGGGGCCAGGGCAGCACCATCTCCCCCCACCGGCCCTGCTCACCCAGAGCCTCCACGAGGCAGCTCTCTCGCGTGTAAGCCTCCGCCGGGACGGTGCTCTGGAAGCAGTGCACGGAGACGACACCCTGCCCACTCGCCCAGATCTCCAGGATGCGCCGCACCTTGGGGCAGCCCTGTGGAACAGCGGGCACCATCACCGCGGCCTCGAGCCCCCCCGGTGCAGCCCCCCCCCATGCCCATGCCCATCACCATGGCCCCCAGCCCCCCCCCCCAGTGCAGCCCCTCGTGCCCATCACCATGGCCCCCAGCCCCCCCCCGGTGCAGCCCCTCATGCCCATCACCATGGCCCCCAGCCCCCCCCGGTGCAGCCCCTCATGCCCATCACCGTGGCCCCGAGCCCCCCAGCCCATCCCACCTTCTGCGTCCGGGCGCGGTGCTGGCTCAGCGCCTCAGCGAGGTGGCAGTATGGCCGGGCACGCGTCCCCTTGCCCACGTAGAAGATGGCTTTGACGAAGGTCCTGAAGCACTTGGCTGGGCTCAGGTGGTGGGAGCGGAGCGGCAGGTTCTGCGTGGTCCTGGGGGTGCAAACCCCCAGCTTTGGGGCTTGATGCCTCCCAGGGGTCCCCGCTCAGACCCTCCCAGCACAGGGGACACGCGGGGCAGTGGCGTGGCCCTACCTGGGGTCGAGGAGGAGGTAGTTGAAGCTGGACTTGACCAGCCCTTCCCGCCAGCGCCAGCTCCGGTCGGGGCGGTCGAACTGCTGGGCCAGCACCAGCTCATCCTGGGTGCAATCAGGGATGTGGCCGGTCCGCAGCGCGGCCGCCAGCTCGGGGCTCTGCCCTGGCGCAGCCGTGCCGGCATCGGGGAGCACCATCAGCCCCACACCGGCACCGCGGGGACTGGCCAGCCGGGCAGAGGGGGACATCCCTGGGACTCACCTGCCGGCCTCCCCCGGCATCCCCTCGCCAGCTCCTCCAGCCGCCGCAGGTACAGCCGCCTGGTGAGCTCCGTGACGGGCCCCGGGTCATCCCCCAGCGCCCGCAGCCGCCGGCGCAGAGCTTCGTCTGAGAGGGGCCGCGGCGGTGCCGTGCACGCTCGCCCGTCCTGGACCACGGCATCCTCGGGGCTGGTGGTGACCTCTGTGCCGGGGCCGTGCTCCTCGTCCTCAAGATGCTTCTCACAGCAGTGGGTGCTGCAGCCGGCGGGCGAGAGCGGCACGGCCGGGCTTCCCGGCTCCACCGCAGTGCTGCCTGGCAGCTGCCGGGCCAGGAGGTGGCTGAAGCTCCCGTGGGGCCACGGAGGCTGGTGTGTCCCCAACAGTGAGGGGTCCTGCCACCCAGAACCATCCTCCAGCACCCTGGGGTTGGGGCTGCTGGTGGCATGGGGGGAGCCCTGAGCATCTGATGGGGAGTCCTGGAGGTGCCCGTGGTCCCCAGGGACCAGCAGGACCGTGGGGCTGGAGCCAGGGGAGCCCCGAGCATCTGATGGGGAGTCCTGGGGGAGGCCATGGTCCCTGGGGCACAGCAGGACCGTGGGGCTGGAGCCGGGGGAGCTGCTGGTCCCCAGGGGGGAGCTGGGCTGGCTGGGGCCTCTGGGGAGGATCTCGGTGTCATCCAAAGAGCTTGTCCCCTCTCCATCCCCTCTGGACACATCCTCACCCTGCGGGGTGACGCAGTGCCCCAAGGTGGTGGCAGGGTCCCTGGGGACACCCCGGGGTGCTCTGAGCCTGGGGGGCCTCCGGGGCATCTCCAGCGTCTCATCGAAGAGGGAGGAGGAAGAGGAGGCGCTGAACCGCGCCGCGGAGGCCTGGAGGCGGCTCTTGGTCCTGGGGGTGACATGGCGGTGCCTGGGGGGCTCCAGCCCCTGAGGAGTGGCATCCCCAGCAGCAAGGCTGGCTGGGCTGCAGGGGGGGGAACCCCGGAGGCTGCACCCCTGGAGCCGTGCAAGCAGCTCCCCTACACTGCCCACCTCTGAACCATCCCCGCAGTGAGGGGCCGCCCTTGAGCCCCTCCAAAAATCCTCACCCTGCACCCCTTCTGCATTTGGGGGGCTGGTGGGGGGCAGCCCCCAGGCAGCAGCTCCAGTTGGGGAGGAGGTTTCGCCCGGCTCCAGCCCCCCGGCTGCCCTGGGCTGGGGGGAGCGGCAGCGCCAAGCCCCCGGGCACCTCCCGGCCTCGCTTGGCTCCAGGGTCTCCACGGCACTGACGAAGCACTCGCTGGCACCGCTGCTGTCCCCAAGGCTGCTGCGGTCCAAGCCCCCGGCCCTCGCCTCGAGCACCATCGTCCCCAGGTCGGGGGCAGCCGGGGCCATGACGCCCAGCCCTGCCCAGCCCACCGCTGGTCCCCGGGGGACACCGGGGCGATGCTGAGCCACAGCACCCAGGATGTCACCGTCCCCAGGGCTCTGGCATGCCACTGAGCAGCTGCTCAGGCCACCGCAGAGCAGGGGAGCCCTGGGGGATGCCCCGCGTCCCCCTGGGACCCTGCTGCAACACCGGGGCTGGGGGGAGCTCAGGGACCCACCAGGACCAAACTCCTGCTGGGGAGAGGGGCCAGGGCTGTTCCCAGCACTGGGCTTGGGGAGAGCCCAGGGGGGACCCCCCGTCCTTCCCACCACGAGCCGGCTCCGGGGTCCCTCCCCGAGCTCATCCCCGGCCAAGAGCAGCGTGCTGGAGGCGAGGGGCTGCGGGGGGAGAGCTGAGCCCCCGGGGTCTGCGTGGGGCCATGGGGCGAGGGAGGGGATGAGGAGGGACGGGGGCTCTGGGGAACAGCCCGGCCAGAGCCAGGGCTCACCCGAACCGCAACCGCCCCCCAGCTCCAGCTCCTCCAGCAGGGACCTGCGGGTGCTGCTCAGGGGCCCGGCCTCAGAGCCGTCCTCAGAGAGCCTGGAGGAGACGCTGCCTTCGGTGCCGTCCTCGGTCAGGAAGGAGAGGGAGCGCCTGGGCCCCCCCAGGTCTGGGGGCAGAGATGGGGAGTCAGTATCCAACCCAAACTGGGGGCTGGATCAGCCCCCCCCGACACCGGCCCCGGCCGAGGGGTCACCCCAGGGACCCCACCCTCCATGGGGGGCCAGCCCCGGGCGCGCTGCGAGTCCCGCAGGATCTGCACGTGCGCATGGTTGCCCTGCTCCAGCACCAGGTCGATGGCTCGTTTCCCATCCTGTGGGGAGGGGACGTCGCGGTCAGGGCTGCCAGGGCCACCATGGGGTGACATGGCCCCGCCGGGATCTGGCAGGCACCCGCTGCTCACCCATCCCACCAATGCTGAGGGTCCCAGCACGGGCAGCACCTCCAAGGTGCTGTCCCCATCCCCAAAGCTGTCCCCGCTAACCTGGTCTCGGAGGTCGGGGTCCCCCCCTTTCTTCAGCAGGAGCTCGAGGCACCTGCAGCACCCCCAGGACGAGGCGACGTGCGGCGGCGGCAGCTCCTCGGCGGACCTGGAGCGGGCAGCAGGAGCAGGGCTTCACCCCGAGCCCGCTGCACACCCCCAGCTCGGCCGGCAGGTCAGGGGCACGGTCGGCAGGTCAGGGGCACAGCCGTCCCCTGGGGGGGGGGGGGTCATGCAAGTACCACCAGCCCCGCAGCCGGGTGCTCCGGCATCACGGGGGGGGGGGGGGGGGGGGGGACACACGGGACACACGACACGACACCGTGTGGCCCCGGCCGTTACCTGGCATTGGGGTCCCCACCGCGGCGCAGCAGCAGCAGCCCCAGGCAGCGCCCGCCGCCCACCCGCTCTCTGCCGGCGGCCAGATGGATGGGGGTGACCCCCCCCCCCGGAGGTGCGGGTTGGGGTCGGCCCCCCGCTCCAGCAGGGCCTGCACCGCCCTGCAGCACAGCCGGGCAGGGTCAGCGCCGGGGGGAGGGGGGGGGGGCAGCCCGCAGCCCCCCCCCCGGTCACTCCCGGCGCTGGGCTGTGCCCCCCCCCCCCGGGTCGGAGCCACACACCGGGGCACCCAAACCGGGCCCCCGCCAGCGCGAGGACACCCCCGTGCCACGGACCCCCGAGCAGCGCACGCCATGCTCCCCCCCCCCCCGTGCAACGCACCCAACACCCCCCTGCCCAAAGCAGCGAACGGATCCGTCCGCCCCCCCCCCGGTCCATGCAGGGACCCCCCAGCGCCGTGCGTGCTGCACCCCCTCCCGGTGCAATTCCCCCCCCGCCCCGCGGGCAGTGCATATAGGGGTACCCCTAAGCAACCCCCCCCCGCGAGCTGCAGCACGTGCAACGCGCCCCCCCGCCCGGTGCAACGCCGGTATTGCAGAGCCCCCGCCCGTGCAAAGCCCCCCCGCCCCGGCGCAAGGCCGCGCCCCGGGGGACTGCCCGTCCCCTGCCGGTGCCGGTGCCAGCGCCACACCCCCCCCGGTGCAACGTGTCCGTGTTCGTATCCCCCCCCCCCCCGGTGCAACGTGTCTGTCCCCCCCCCCCCGGTGCAATGTCCCCTTACGGCTCGCGCCGCCCCGCGCCGTTCATGCCGCCCCGCGCACGCGCACTGCACCCTGCCCGTTCGAACGCCCCGCGCGCCGCCGCCCCGCCGCTCACTGGCTGGCGAGGCGCCCAATAGGAGCCGGCCGAGGGCAGCCACGCCCACCCCGCCCCATGTCGTCACAGCTGGAGGGGCGTGGCCGCACCGCCCAGTGCCCCGCCCCGAGCCTCCCAGCACCGCCCGGTGCCCCGCACCAGTGCTCCCAGTGCCCCAGTGCCACCCAGTGTCCCCAGTGCCCCCAGTGCCACCCAGTGCCCCCAGTGCCCCCAGTGCCCCCAGTGCCCCGCACCAGTGCTCCCAGTGCCACCAGTGCCACCCAGTTCCCCAGTGCCACGCACCAGTGCTCCCAGTGCTCCCAGTGCCACCCAGTGCCCTGCACCAGTGCCCCCAGTGCCCCGCACCAGTGCTCCCAGTGCCCCCAGTGCCCAGCACCAGTGCTCCCAGTGCCCCAGTGCCACCCAGTTCCCCAGTGCCACGCACCAGTGCTCCCAGTGCTCCCAGTGCCACCCAGTGCCCTGCACCAGTGCCCCCAGTGCCCGCACCAGTGCTCCCAGTGCCCCCAGTGCCCCGCACCAGTGCTCCCAGTGCCACCAGTGCCACCCAGTTCCCCCAGTGCCACGCACCAGTGCTCCCAGTGCCCCCAGTGCCACCAGTGTCCCCAGTGCCCCCAGTGCCACCCAGTGCCCCAGTGCCCCCAGTGCCCCCAGTGCCCCGCACCAGTGCTCCCAGTGCCACCAGTGCCACCCAGTTCCCCCAGTGCCACGCACCAGTGCTCCCAGTGCTCCCAGTGCCACCCAGTGCCCTGCACCAGTGCCCCCAGTGCCCCGCACCAGTGCTCCCAGTGCCCCCAGTGCCCAGCACCAGTGCTCCCAGTGCCCCCAGTGCCACCCAGTTCCCCCAGTGCCACGCACCAGTGCTCCCAGTGCTCCCAGTGCCACCCAGTGCCCTGCACCAGTGCCCCCAGTGCCCCGCACCAGTGCTCCCAGTGCCCCCAGTGCCCCGCACCAGTGCTCCCAGTGCCACCAGTGCCACCCAGTTCCCCCAGTGCCACGCACAGTGCTCCCAGTGCTCCCAGTGCCACCCAGTGCCCTGCACCAGTGCCCCGCACCAGTGCTCCCAGTGCCCCAGTGCCCCGCACCAGTGCTCCCAGTGCCCCCAGTGCCACCCAGTCCCCCAGTGCCACGCACCAGTGCTCCCAGTGCTCCCAGTGCCACCCAGTGCCCTGCACCAGTGCTCCCAGTGCCCCGCACCAGTGCTCCCAGTGCCACCCAGTGCCCTGCACCAGTGCTCCCAGTGCCACCCAGTGCTCCACACCAGTGCTCCCAGTGCTCCGCACCAGTGCTCCCAGTGCCCCGCACCAGTGCTCCCAGCGCCACCCAGTGCTCCCAGTGCCCCGCACCAGTGCTCTGCACCAGTGCTCCCAGCACCACCCGGTGCCCCGCACCAGTGCTCCCAGTGCCACCCAGTGCCCCGCACCAGTGCTCCCAATGCCCTGCACCAGTGCTCCAGTGCCACCCAGTGCCCCACACCAGTGCTCCCAGCACCGCCCAGTGCCCCGCACCAGTGCTCCCAGTGCCACCCAGTGCCCCACACCAGTGCTCCCAGCACCGCCCAGTGCCCCGCACCAGTGCTCCCAGCACCGCCCAGTGCCCCTGCACCAGCACCTCCCATCACTCTGCCTCACCGTTAGTGGCAAGAGCCCCAGGGCTGCCCCGGGCACCAAGCTGCCCCTCAGGGTCCCCAGGCCAGCACCGCCGGGCACAGGACCCCCCGTCCCCACGGCCGGGGCAGGGGGGAGCACAGGGCCGGGGGGGCGACGCCACCACCCCCACCCCCCCCCGGGTTTCCGATCCCGGCGCAGGAGCCGCAGCATCAGCACAACACCCGCTCCGGAAAACGTGTCTCTCTTTCCCCCATCCCAGGTAACACCGTACGGCCACCCGCGGCAGCCCGTCGCCGGCCACCCCCCCACCCACCCCCCCCTCCGGCTCAGACGGTGGCCTCGATCTCGGGGGGCTCGTCCTCCTCCAGCAGGCTGTACGCCGCGTGGGTCTGGAAGGGCCGCTGCAGCGGGTGAGCCAGCAGCTTGGCCATGCAGTTGTGCAGCTCCACGGCCGGCCCCGTCAGCGACACCTCGTACTTGTAGTTGGTGCCTTTGGTGTCCAGGCTGCTGAAGAAGGCGTACATCTCCTGGGGGGGACACACACGGGGACGGGCAGTGCTGGCGCGGGGTGACACAGCCCCCAGCTGCGGCGAGGGGGGGGGACACACACGCCCCATCCTGCATTTACCTTCCAGCTCGTCTCGTCGTCCTTCTCCTCCACCCCATTGTGGATGTAAACCACGTCGAAGAAGAAGTAGGGGCACTGCAGCATCTTCTGCAGGACGAGAAGCCGGGAACGGTGCCGGGAGGCTCTTCCACGTGCCGGGACGGACCAGGAGCCGCCGAGCTCACCCGGGGGGGGGGGGGGGGGGGGGGGCAGACGGACGGACATGGGGGGGACCTACCTTCATGTGCTCCGACATGGAGAACTGGGGCTGGCAGCCCGGGCGGCCGAACACCAGGATGGTCCGGACCACGTAGGGCGGCGGGATGGTCTGCACGTTCTCCGTCACCGGCAGCTCGATCTTCTGCTGGCTGCGCCGGGAGGATGGAGGCGGCTCAGGGACCCCCGCGCCGCGGGCAGGGCTGCCTGCGGCTCAGGGACCGTCCCTGCCTCGTTAAAACTTAATGACGGTCTGACAGCTCTGAGCCCCCGGGACTGGGGAAGCAGCACCCACCCCGGGAGCTGTTCGGGTTAAAGGCCCGTGGCGTTTTTACAGCAAAGCAGAAAATTCGTAGCCAGGGTGGGAGCCCCGACCCCCCGCAGCGGCCCCCGCTGCCCCCCCCAGCCGTACTCACATCAGGTTGAAGAGTCCTTCCAGATCTGCAGCCCCAGGTAAGGACCGATCCTGGCACACGGACCCCTGCCCGCCCCCAGGGACATCCCGCACTCAAACCCGGCGGCTGGACACCGGGATGGACCAGGATGGGGAGAAAACACCCATAAATGGGTGTTTGGTGGGTCTGGAGGGTCCGGCGTTAAACCCTGCCTTGGGGGATTCAGGGGCCCGGTTCCACCCTCCAGCCTCAAACGCCGACACCGCTCTGTGCCGCAGCCGCCTTGGCTGTGCCGGGGAGGCCAGAGAGGCTGCGGATCTGCTGCCATCTGCAGGCAACGGGCCCGGAGGGTCCCCGCTTATGCTCGAGGGACCCTTTTTGCACCCAAGGGACCCCGTGGGGTCCTGGCCCCCTGTCCCAGCCCCACAGGCGGTGGGATACTGAACGACTTGCAGACGACGGTCTCCAGGTCGTAGAGGCAGCTGCAGACCTCGCGGGGGTCCGAGGTGAACCCTGAGAGCTGAGAGGAGTCAGGGTGAGGGAGGCGCGGAGACGTCCCCATCCCTGTCCCCGTCCCCGTCCCCGTGGCCTCGCTCACCCACGTGGCGTCGTTGTTGACCACCACCAGCGCAAACTCGTGGCACTTGTCGATCTTGTGCTTCGTCCTCACGAACATCTCGATCATCTTCTGGGAGATGTTCAGCGCGTTGGTCTTGGACCTGCCGCGGGGGCCGGAGCTCAGCGGGGATCAGCGTCGCCCCGGGCCCCAACTGCACCGGTCCCCGTGCTGGCTGGGGACGGCAGAACCGGGGTCCCCGGGGCCAGCCCAGCCGGGAGCAGCCCCCAACACTCACCCGTTGAAGGACTCCAGTTTGGGCAGAGCCATCTCCTCCGCCAGGTCCAGGCAGATGATCTGCGGGAGAGCGCCACGGCTGAGCCCCCCGCAGACCCTCACCCTGGCGTCGGGGCTGCGCCACCCTCCGTGCAGACACTCACCACCTTCTCGGGGCAGTTCACCCGCGGCGTCTTGACCTGGACCTCGGTCGGGGGCGCAGGGCCGGGCCAGGCAGTGCCGTCGGGTGCAGCCGTGCCCTGCGGGCTGTCATCGGCGCTGGCCGCCTCACCCTCCCCCTCGCTGCGGTTGCCCACGCTGGCCTGGGCGCTCAGCGCCCGGTCCTCGGCCCCCTCGGGGTTGGAGCGGGTCCTGGGCCGCGGCTCCGTTGCCTTCTCCTCCTCCTCCTCGGCGGCGCTGCCCGGCTCCGACGTGTCCATCACGCAGCCACGCTCCATGGCGGCTCCGGTGGTGCTGGGGACCGATGCCGGGTGGCTGCGGGGTGTCAGCGCTGCTGTGGCCCTGTGCCCCACGCACCCCCCCGCTCTGTGCACCCCTTGCTCACGTACCCCCTGCCCCACGCACCCCCCCCCGCTCTGTGCACCCCTTGCTCACGTACCCCCTGCCCCACGCACCCCCCCGCTCTGTGCACCCCTTGCTCACGCACCCCCTGCCCCACGCACCCCCCCGCTCTGTGCACCCCTTGCTCACGCACCCCCTGCCCCACGCACCCCCCCGCTCTGTGCACCCCTTGCTCACGCACCCCCTGCCCCACGCACCCCCCCGCTCTGTGCACCCCTTGCTCACGCACCCCCTGCCCCACGCCCCTCCCGCTCCATGCACCCATTGCTCAGATACCCCCTTCCCCACGCCCGGGGGGGGGGGGGGCCCTTGCACCGCTCGACCCCTGCCCGCGTACTCCCAGCCCCGGGCCCCCCCTGCCCCACGCGTCCCCCTGCACCCCCCCCCCCCCCAACCCCTGCACCCCCCTGCTCACGTACCCCCTGCCCCACGCACCCCCACCCCCACTTCGTGCACCCCCTGCCCACGTACCCGCGCCCCATGCAACCCTCCCGAACCCCCCCGGCACCCCCCGGCGCGCGCTCACCCGCTCCCGGCCGCACGAGCCCCGCCCGGTACCGCCCGGAAGCGGCGTCGCGCGGGGGCTGCTGGGACTTGTAGTTCCCCGGGGCCCCGCCGGGCACGTGGGGCGGGAGGGCACCCCGGCACCCTGAATGCCCGTGCGCGGCGCCCCAAACACCCATGCACCGCCCCCTGCACCCTAAGCACCCGTATACACCCTCCTGCACCCATGAACCGCCCCCTGCACCCCAAATATTCACGCACACCCCCCTGCACCCGTGCACCGCCCCCTGCACCCCACATACCCATGCACACCCCCTTGCACCCATGCACCGCCTCCTGCACCCTAAATACCCATGCACACTCTGCCGCACCCATACACCATCCCTCTGCACCCCGAATACCCATGCTCTGTCCCAGCACTCTGCCCCCCCCTGCACCCTAAATACCCCTGCAGCACCCCTTTGCACCCCAAACACCACCCTCCAGCACCTAAACACCCATGCACTGCCCACAGCACCCCATGCACTGCCCGCAACACCCCTGGGCTGGCTCCCTCCTGGCCCTGCGCACCCCAGCACCCCATGCAACGCCCTCTAGCACCCAAATGCTCATGCACACCCCTGCACCCCACCGTGTTCTGGGTGTGCCCCCCCCCCTCCAAACTCCGAGGGATGCTCGAGGATGCAAAGCTGGGTGCACCCTCCCAGCCGCGTGTGAGGGAACCCGGGCACACGGGGAGGGTCCGGCGTGAGGCCGAGGTGCCGTGGGGCAGAGCGGGGAGGGACGGTGTTGGGGGGCAGAGCCCCCCGAGACGGCTGCGTCGCCTGCCCGGGCACGGGGCAGCGCAACGGTTAAGCGCAGGAGGCTGCGCCGGGGCTGCCGAGGAAGAGGAAATCTCGGCAGGAACAAGGACAGGGAAAGGCCCAGGGCAGGGGCCGGCGGCGCAGCCCGCAGCCAACCGGGACGTGCCGGGACGTGCCGGGACGTGCCGGGAGCCCCGGCTGTGGAAGCGGGACGAGCCCTGGGGACGGGCGCTGGCTGGCGTGGGGCGTCGCGGGCAGGAGGCGGCCGGTATGGAGAAGGCAAGTGGGGTATCCCGCGGGACGGGCGCTGCCGGGGGCTGGTTCCACACAGCTGAGGGCCTCCTCGTGCCCCCCACGGGCATCCCCCAGCCCCGGGCATCCCTGGTCCCGGTGCCAGGCTCCGGTACACAATGGCGTGGCAGCACCAGGTCCTGCCCAGCCCCGGCTCCGGAGAGCGGGGCGAGGCGCTGTGGCCAGTCGGCTGGTGGCCAAAACTCATCTGTCCCCATCCCGGCAAATCCTGGCGGGTGTCAGCCCCTCCGTCCCCTGGTGCCGGCCGGGGCCAGGACGGGCAGACACCCCTGGTCCCCGCAGCCGCCACCAGGCGAGGAGGAGGATGAGGACAAGAAGGATGAGGATGAGGATGAAGATGATGATGAGGACATGGCGGGGGACACCGAAGGCATCCTGCACTATGAGGAGCACATCGCCGGGCTACTGGCGACAGTGGCCCGGCTGCACCGGAGAGCTGAGCAGCTGCAGCACCGCACGGGCAGGTACCGGCACGCGGTGGCCGCGGGACACTGGGGGCTACCACCGCCCGGCCCTCTCCATCTCTGGCCTTCGCCTCCCCGCAGGGAGGATGAGGAGGGCTGGGAGGGCACCGCCAGCCTCCCCGCTGCCAGCCCGCAGCCCCAGTGCCTCGACGGCATGCTCGACACCGCCTCCAGTCTGGAAGGTGGGTGCACCGTGCCGTGCCGTGCCGTGCCGTGCCGTGCCGTGCCATGCCGTGCCGTGCCGTGCCGGCAGCTCGCTGCCTGCTGCAGGGACCCGACCCTGGCTGTGCTCCCTCTCCCCAGCCCACGGCCCCGACCTCTTTGCGGACCTGCAGCACGCCGTGAGCTCGCTGGAGCGCGCTGTCTTCTCCCGGCACCGGCGGGCACCGGCACAGCCTGTGTCTGGCGAGGAGTGGGCACGGGCAGCCAAGGTGAGCCACACCGGTGTGGTCAGCCCAGATGCCAAGGGGATGGGCACTGGCTGACCAGCCCTGTATCCCCAGAGCCTGGAGGAGCTGGACCGAACACTGGGCTGGGCCGGGAGGGCGACGCGCCGGGGCCCGGAGGAGGGAGCGGGCGAGGGGCTGCCGGCGGAGGAGGTGGCGGTGGCGGTGGCAGCGGCGAGGAACGCAGCACTGCGGACGACCCTGGGGCGCCGGGATGAGGAGCTGAGCCGGGCCACCGCCTCGCTGCGGGCGCTGCGGGGGGAGCGTGACCGGCTGCAGCGGAAGGTGGGCACCGAGGGCACGGCAAGGGGGGGCACTGCCCTGGTGTGGCCCCCGGGGCTCAGCCCAGTGCTCGGCGCAGGTCCGGGACCTACGGGATGCTCTGTCCAGGCTGGAGGAGCTGGGGGGCTCCGGCAGCGACACCCCCGGGCTTGGCAGTCCCCCGGGGCAGGGGGAGCCCCGACTGCCCCAGGTGAGTGTGGGGCCGGGGTGGGCCGCGGCTGCGGCATGGGGGGGGCTCAGCGGGTGGGAATGCTGCCCTGGCACCGGGCTCTGCCTGCCCCGGTGCCGGGTTCTGCCTGTCTCCTCTGCAGGACCTGCCCCAGTGCGGCAGTGGCACTGAGCCCCACAGCATGCAGCCCCACGGCCCCCTCTCCCCCCAGCCCTCAGCAGGTGCCAACCGGGAGCAGGAGCAGCGGGTGCAACAGCTGCAGGGGTAAGCCGTCCCCCCCAGCCCCAGGGGCTGCCGAGCCCTCGTCGGCGGGGAAACTGAGGCATGGCACCGGGCCCCGGCCGTGCGGTTAACCGCGGGTGCCGGCGGTGCCCAGGTGCCTGGGGAGGCTGCAGGAGGTGAACCGGCAGCTGGCGGCCGCGCTGCAGGAGTGCAAGAGCGATGCGGAGCGGCTCAGCATGGTGCTGGGCCAGCACGAGTCCCGCAACACCGCCCTGCGCCTGGCCCTGCGCTGCAGGTTGGGATGGGGACGGGGACGGGGACGGGGGGACACAGCCTGCAGTGCCACACTGAGCCCCTCTCCCTGCAGCGAGCGCTGCGGGGGGGCCTATGCCGCCCTCCTCGACCTGATGCGGGCGAAGCTGGGCAGGGAGGAGGATGGTGCCCATGGCGGTGAGTGCCAGCCCGGGGGGGCTGCGGGGTGTGTGGGGGGGGTGCTGGGGGGATGCTGGGGAGTTTATGGGGAGGATGCTGGGGGTTTGCACGAGGGACGCTGGGGGATATCAGGGGGATGCAGGGAGGATGCAGAGGGGATGTAGGAGGGATGCAGCGGGATGCGCAAGGGATACGGGAGGGGTGTCAGGAGGATGTTGGGGGGGATGCAGGGAGGATGCAGGCAGACATCGAGGGGATGCAGGGAAGGTGCTGGGAGGATGCTGGGCAGATGCTTACGGATATCAGGGGGATGCAGGAAAGATGCTGGGGAACCCCAGTCCCCAGCACAGCCCCTGTGGGCACACACTGGATAAGGACGCCTGCCTGAACGCTGCCTGCCCCGTGCCTAGGAGCCGCAGGGGAGCAGAGCCCAGGGCATGGATGGGCGTCCAGCCCCATGCCGACGGAGGGGCCGCAGCTCCCAGGCCAAGCAGAGCCGGGTGGCCAGGAGGAGAGCGGGGACAGCGGCTCCCCCAGGCTGCAGAGGTACTGGGGGAGGAGAGGCGGGGGGCGCGATGCTGGGCCAGGGCTGAGCTGTCCCCGGGGTGGCACCGTGCACCCATGCCCACCCCAGCCGCGTCACCGTCCCCGCAGCATCCCGGCACCCCACGGGATGGAGGAGGGGGCCCTGCGTGAGCACATTCGCCGGCTGCGCGCGGAGCAGGTGGCCGTGGAGGCGTCCCTGCATGATGCCCCGGCGCCTGCCCGTGTCGGCGCCCGCTGCAGTGAGGACGCCCGAGCCCGGGCCGAGCAGGCGCTGCGGGATGCCAGGGCTCTCCTGCCTGGCTGGAAGCGGCCGGAAAAAGCGGAGCTGCTGCAGGACTTGGCGATGCTCAAGGTGAGATGGGGGGGGATGAATGGGGGGGGGCGGACACCTGGATCCCTCCCCGGCTCTCCGTAGGGTCCAGGCTTTGAGGAGAGCAGCTGGGAGAAGGGCAGGGGGTGATGCACGGTGGGAGGGTGTGGAGCCAGGGAGGTGGGGCCGTGCCTCAGTTTCCCCCACCTTGGCGGTGACACCACTGCCCTGCCAGGAGGCCATGGCCGACCTGAAGACACGGCTGCAGCTGGTGGAGAGGGAGAAGAGGGGCCTGGAGGTGCTGGTGGCCGGGCAGGGGCCGCGGGAGGCTGCGCTGCGCCTGGTGCTTCAGCACCTGGAGTGGGAGCGGGATGGGGGGCCTGACTGCCCCCCCAGTCCCCCCAGCAGCTCCAGCAGCAGCGAGGAGGTAAGGATCACTCCGACCTCCCCATGGGGACCCTCCCCAGGGCCGGAGGTCTCCCCAGGGATGGGACCCACACCCAGCCTCTACAGGATGCCCAAACCAGCCGGGTGGGAGCGGCGGCTCTCCGGCACCCTCCAGATCCAGAGAGGATGGGGGAAGAGCTGCTCCGTGCCCTGGCCCGGTAAGAGACCTCACCGGCGTGCTGCGGCCCCACCACAGGGAGCCGTGGCGGCACTGGGCAGCATGCCGGGCTGGCTGCCATGCGGGTGTCCTCAGGGTGGAGGAGCTGCGTGCCCGGGCGCAGGCCCTGGCGCTGTCCCTGGAGCAGAGCAGTGCCGCCAGCCGCGCGCAGCAGGCGCAGTGCGTCACCGTCACCGCTGACTTCTTCCACGCTCACAGGTGGGCAGGAGGCACCCGCTTCCCCACTGGGGGGGGGGGGGGGTGGGTGCAACGTCCCCCCGGCATGCCCCAAAAACACTGTGCCTTCCTGCATGTCCTAGATGCACATCCCCCCTGCATGCCCCAGGTGCACGGTCCCTTCCTGCACACCCCGAAACCACAGTCCCTTCTTTCACACCCCCAATGTGTGGTCCCTACCTCCATGCCCCAAAAACACAGTCCCTTCTTCCTGCACACCCCAAGAGCGCGGTCCCTTCTTGCACAGCCCCAAAACACTGTCCCATATTGCACATCCCCAGTGCGTGGTCCCTCCCGGCACACCCCAAAAACATGGTCCCTCCCTGCATAACCCCAATGCATGGTCCCTACCTGCATACCCCAAAATCGCGGTCCCTTCCTGCGTACCCCGAAAGCGTGGCCCCTTCTTGCGCATCCCTGATGCGCAGTCCCTTCCTGCACACCCCAAGAGCGTGGTCCCTTCCTGCAAACCCCAAAACCACGGTCCCTCCTGCCCTCGGTCCCCTCGGCGCCGTGCCCCGGGCCGGGATGCTGAGCGTGGCGCCCGCAGCGCGCTGGCCCTGGCGTACCGCGGCGCCCGGCGGAAGCAGGCAGCCCAGTTGCGGCGGCTGGAGGTGCAGGCAGGTGCCCTGCGCAGGCAGCACGCCCGGCGGGCGCAGGCGCTGGCCCGCAGGCTGCAGACCCTGGAGCAGGGGACGGCCGGCAGCGAGACCTGCATCTAGGGACCCCCCCCCCGTCACCCCCAAGACCCCCCGTGCCGGGAGGCGCCTGCTGTATCCGCAGGGAGAATAAACCACTGATGCTCGTGGTTCGGCCAGCCCCACCGTGGTTTGGGTTTGGGGGGCTTTGTGCTCGGGGGGGGGGGGGGGGCTCAGGCAGCCGGACCCCCAGCTCGGCTCATCCCAGCGGGGCTGGGAACAAAGGCCGTCCCCTCCCTACCGCCCCCGCTATCTCCCGGCACAGATGAAGCCATTTCGTTATCCCTGAGGTGGGATCAAAGGTGACGGCGGTGGCCGTGGCGGCCGGGGCCCCATGCATATTCAGGAGGGAAGAGGAGCAGTGACCCCGCGCCGGGGGCATCCTCGCCGCGAGGGGCAGGGGGGGGGGCCCCGGCAGCGGGGCTGCGCTGGGGGGGGGCTGCCACGGGGAGCGGGGGGGCTAAATCCGGCAGCCCGAACCCCGGCACGATGGGGCATTTGGATAGTGGGAGCTGGGCTGAGTGTGGGTCTCCGGTGGGAGAATGCGCAGGGCTGCGGGGCAGCTCAGGGCTCAGACACGCTGCAGGGTGGAAGGGAAACTGAGGCATGGAGCTATAGATAGGCTAAAATGAGGCCTGCATCTCCCCAGAGAGATCCTGCAGCAGAGTTCAAGGCTCAGCGGATCAATATCCAGAGCCGTGGTGATGGAGAGGGCGGAGAGAGGGCTGCAGGGCTGCAGGGCAGGGCTGCAGGGCAGGGCTGCGGGGCTGCAGCTCACTCCCCCGAGCTGCCCCTGCCCTCCGCCCCCGCCACCTCACTGCCAGCCGGGAGCCATCCGAAACGGGGGCAGCCCTGTGTCCCCGGAGGCGGCGGGGCTGGATCAAAGGAGAACTTCCCCAGGCCCCGGGGAGCAGCCCCGGCACGAAATGGGAGCAGCGGTGCCATGGAGCGCAGCCCTTGCAGCCACCCGCTGATCGGTGTGGCAGGCGCTGCCGGGTGCCCAGCACGGAGGGGCAAGTGCCCGCTCCCGGGGCACCGGCAGCCGACACAGATACCAGAGCGGAGGGGCTGCCTGCGCTGCCTGCTCCCAGCCCCCGTCCCTGCCTGCATCCCCTCTGCCTGGCTCCGGCAGGGACCGTGGCTCAGCTCGGTCTGTCCCGGCTCGTGGGGGGGTCCCGGGGGCCAGCGGGGCACTGTGGCGGTGGTGTGGAGGGGCTGACCCGCAGGTTGAAGGTCAGGGCTCTGCGCTCAGACCCCTTTTCAGATTCAAATGGGTTCCTGGGGGCTTTGTGCGGGGTCAGGCTCCACCGAGAGCAGCATGAAAGGGCCGGGGCGGCTTCAACCCTGGGTGCCGGGAAGAGGGGGAGGGCAGGCGGGACCCGCTGCCGCCCCCACCCTGGCTGGAGGGGTCCCCCCCTGCCACGTCCCACTGACCTCGGGGCCAGACAGGGTCCCCCCAGGGGCACCAGCGGGGAGGGGGTGCCCCGGGCTGCGACGTCCCCACCATGCCCGGTGGCTGCCGGGGCTCAGGGCAGGCTGAGGTGGCCTCGGCTCCCTGTTCCCACTGCCACGCCGGGCCCAGCCGCGCTGCCCGCCTTGGCACACCCTGAGCCTCTGCCAAGGACAGAGCGTGCCGTGAGCTCAGAGAGTGGAGCTGGGGGCCCCCAGCACCGTGCTGCCTGCCAGGCTGCCGGCACGGCATGGCACAGCATGGCACGGTGCAGCTCAGCACAGCATGGTGCAGCATGGCGTGGTGCAGCACGGCACAGTGCAGCACGGCACAGTGCAGCATGGCACGGCATGGCACGGTGCAGCACAGCACAGCATGGCACGGTGCAGTATGGCACAGCGTGGTACAGTGCAGCACGGCATGGTGCAGCACAGCACAGCATGGCACGGTGCAGCACGGCACAGCATGGCACGGTGCAGTATGGCACAGTGCAGCACGGCACAGTGCAGCATGGCACAGCATGGCACAGTGCAGCATGGCACGGTGCAGCACGGCACAGCATGGCACGATGCAGTATGGCACGGCGTGGTACAGTGCAGCACGGCACGGTGCAGCATGGCGGCTGCGGGTGGCAGGACCCCCCTGCTTTGCCCGCTGCTCACCCCCACGTGCACCCAGAAACCTGCAGCTCCCCAGGGAGGGCTCCACGTGCCAGTTCATGATTTGTAAGATGCCGCCATTCTGGCCCGCTCCCTGCCTCAGTTTCCCCTCTGTGGAGCAGCGTGGGCTGCTGGGAAACCGAGGGGCCGCAGCAAAACCCCCCGGCACCCTTGGGTAGCAGGGCCCAGTGTGGGACTGCACCCCGTTCCCTGGGAGAGCGGGTCCTGGGGGGCTGCAAAACACCATCCCGGTGGGGGCCAGGCTGTGCCGGGGGGGGGGGGGGGGGGCATGGGGGCAAAGGCAGCGGGGAGAAGCCGGGAGCGAGGGGAGCAGGCGGGGCGGGAGGATGGGTGATTCATGCCCCCCCCGGGGAGGGAGCGTCCGGCCTGGGTGGGGGCCGCTGCACGGGATCTGATATCCCGGGAATGCAGGGCAGGGAGCTGCCCTCTCTGGCGGCGGGGCGGGGGGGCCGGGGGCAAGGGTGGGCTGAGGGTGACGGGGGTCGGGTCTCCCTCAGCCCCTCTGCAGGGCTGGGGGCAAAACCGCGGCATCGGGGGACGAAACAGCCACTCCGTGGGGTGGCCGTGGGGGGCACGTGAGGGAGTGAGAGCCCGTGTGCATGTGGGTGCGGTGACCCCCGCCGCCGTTTGCACGCGCGTGTGCACCCCCGTGCGTGGGGCTGCGTGTCCCGTGCACATGCGTGTGCACTCGGTGGAGGCGTGTTTGCCGCATGGGCACGTGATGGGTGCTCCCTGCGCCGTACCGGCGTGGGCGCCCTGGGGCAGCCATGGGGCACAGGGCCGCGCCGTGGGGCAGCCGTGGGGCGCAGGGGTGCGGGGCAGCCCTACCCGGGGAGTCGAGGAGCCGCGGCACAGCCAGCCCCGGCCTCCCTTTGTCCTTCGCCTGCCGCGGCGTGGCCGTGGCTCGGCCCTGCAAGGTCACGCGCTCCCGCGGCTGCTGCGGGAGGGTCGGGACCCCCCCCAGCCATGAGGGCCCCTTCGCCCCCCCCACCCCGCCGGCTCCGGAGCGGCTCACGCCTGCCCTCGCCGCCCACAACATGCACGCACATGCCCGCACGCCCGCTGGCAGGATCCGGCCCCAGGAATGCAGCACCCTCGACTCCACGGCAAACAGGGGCTGGGGGCTCTGCAAGCTGCTCCGGGGCAGAGCGGGGCCGGATCCTGCCCGACGGCTGAAAATCAGGGGATTGACCATGCAGGGCCGTGCCCACCCCCTGCACAGCCCCAATTTGGGGTGCAGGTCCCCGTGGGGGTACGCTGGGGCCTGGGGTGGGGGGGGACACAGACAGATAGATGGGTGGTATCTATCTAAGCCCCTGGGAAGCACTGCTGCCGGCAGCTCTACGTGGGTTTGGGAATGGGCACGGCTGCCCCGCAGCCCAGAGTGCTGCTAACCGGGATGCCGGTAACCGGGTTGGGGCTGGTGGCACTGGCACTGGCACCCAGCTCTCCGGTGGTGATGGCACCCAGATCTCCGTTGGTGCTGGCACCCAGCTCTCTGGCGGCACAGCCATGAACCTGCACATTTTGGCAAGGGTTGCTCAATCGTCCTCCAGCCCAAAGGCTGCGGGGGAGCAGGGGGACACCGCTGCCACCCGTCCCCACGCTGGAGCCGGGTCCAACACCGAGCCTGGAAACCTCCCTGAGCCCCGTGGACGCCTCTGCCACGCTGGACCCTTCCCGGGGGCGTCGGGGCGGCACGAAACGCGCCGGCAGCTCCCGGCTCCCGGGGGCCCTTTTGTGCGTCGGAGTCAGCGGAGCAGCGCGAGGAAGGAGGAATTCCTCCGGAGATCAAACGCCTTCGCCAACTGGACACCGATGTCAAAACAAACCCGGCTCCCACCGCGGGGCCGGGAGCCGCGCGGGGGAGAAGATCCAATTTCCTCCTTTGTTCCTGGATTATTATTTTTTGCAGGGGGCGAGGAGGCGGGGGAGCGGCAGGGAAAGGGCCATAAATCACGGCCTGACAGAAGAGAAAGGAGAAACGGGGCCAGCTGCAGGTGGGGGTGACACCCCCCTGCCCGGACTGGGACCCCCCCCGAGCCCAGCCCCTTTCCAGACAGCTCTGCCGGGCGCTGCTCCCAGACCGCGGCAGCCCTGCGGCATCGGCCCTGTGCGCAGCCCTTGCCGGGCACCTCGGCACAGCCGTGTTAGCAGGTACCTGGTGAGCAGAGATCCCTCCAGACAGGAGGAAATGGAGGTTTTATTTATGGCCGGAGCTGTAATCCATCCACCTCTGCTGCACCCCAGCTCCAGGCTCGGTGCTTTGCTGGGGTTTTTTATATCCAGCCCGCTTTGCTTCGCCTTTCCCTTAACCCCGATGGAGACGCTGGCCCCGGCGCGTGGGTTGGGAATGCCAAGGACGGCGGCATGAGGCGCCGCGAAGGTCCTGGCCAACGCTTGGTCCAAGCCTGTCCCTGCAGTGTGGGCATCGCCAGCCGCTCCACTCAGCATCAGCATCCTCACCCGGCCCGAGCTGGGACCGCGGCGTGGTGTCCCCCATGGGGACAGGCCCGCCCCGAGGGCACGCCGGGGGGGGACAGGGGTGCATGGGGGGCACCCAGCCCGCTCGTGCCCCGGCTCCGCGCCCTGCCCGTCGGACTTTGCCCCTGAAGTCAAGGTGAAAGGCACGCTGCCGGGAGACACCGAGGCCGCCACGGCATGGCCAGGAGGAGAGTTTGGCCCCTAGGTGAAAGGCGAAGGCAGGGCGATATCGCGGGGCTGCTCCCGGGTCAAGCACCTTTCTGCACAGTTTATTTCTTCGTTAATGATTAACAGGGCAGCAGCAGGCGGGCGCTGCGCGCCCACAGCCGGCACCCCAGCCGCCCCTTCTTCTGGGGCCGGCCGACGAGCTCTTACGGGTCCGACTTGATTAACCACATTACAAACGGATTTTACGGGGCTGCAGGCAGCCAGTCCCCGGCCGCATCCAGCCCTTCGCCCCATCCCAGGGGCTGCGCAGAGTGGTGGTACCCAAGGGACCCTGGGTGCCACAGGAGCACCCCACGGCACGGCCCCGGCCCTCCTGCCCCGCACGAGACGGGGAGCTGCGGCCTCGTGCTGTTTGCGGTAATTAAAGATCCCGCTGGGGCTGTCGGCAAGAGGAGGGGATTGCCGATGCCGGCAGCTTGGCCACAGGCCAGGCGTGGGGAATCGCTTCCCATCCTCCCGCCGCGGCCCCCGCAGCCCCGAATGGCGTCACACCGCACCGTGACGTAGCGGCCAAGCTCTGCCCGTGCGTGGCAGGGCTGCAGCGGGGTTCGGTCCCTGTCCCCGAGGGGACCCCGGTGCTTGGTGGCGAATCCGACCGTTGCCGCACCCTGCAGCTCAGAGGTCACTTGCTGGGGGGAGGACAAGGACCGCAGCCGTAACCGCAGCCCACAGCGTGGCATGGCCCTGCCACGGGCTCCCGGTGCAGCCCTGGGCAGCGCGAGGTGCCGAGCGCTCCCGGGGCCAGCAAAGGGCTCTGGTCCCCAAGGGGCATCGGGCGGGGGGGGGGGGGGGGGGGCACCTCCGGCCACCTCCGCTGGCCAAACCGCCTGCTCCATCGCGGTGGCCAGGCCACGGCATCGCCCTGCCCGTTCCCCGCCCCTGCCCGGCACCGCACCGGGGCCATGCCCGCCTCCGCCACAACCGGTACCACCGGCCCACGGAGCCGCCCAGCGCTTGCCGTGCCCGGCCCCGGCCACCGACCCGGCCCTGCCCGCTCCGGTGCGGTGCGGTGCGGTGCGGTGCGGCGGGGCTGCCTGCCCGGCTTCCCCCACCCCCCCCCCGGCCCCGGCTCGGCGGGGGCGGGGGGCGGCGGGGGCGGCCCGGTGCGGCGGCGGGGCCGGGGCCGGGGCCGGGGCAGGACCCGGCGGGCGGCGAGCGGAAGGGGAGGAGGACGGGGAGGAGCATCCAGGGCGGCCACCGCGGCAGCGGCTGAACTTTGCTCTTTCGCGGGAGGCGGGGAGAGCCCCGGGGCTCGGCGGAGCGGGTCCCGCCGGACCCGGACCGGGCTGCATGCAGCGGCGGCGGCGGCGGGGCCCGTAGGGGCGAGGGCGGGCCGGGCCGGGGCAGCGCCGCCTCCTCCTCCTCCTCCTCCTCCTCCTCCTCCTTCTTCCCTGCCGGTGCCGCGGAGCGGAGGAGCCACCGGGGGCGGGCAGCGGCGGCCCCCGCATGCGGCCGAGCCCCGGGGCGGCCGCCGCGCCCGGAGCCGCCGCGCCCCGCGGGGGGATGCGCCGCGCCGCGCCCCGCTCCCGCCGCCGCAAAGTTTCCGCGGGGCCCCCCCGTTAACGGGGGTGGGGGGGGTGGGGGGGTGAGGGGGGGAGGGAGCCCTGGGATAGGGAGGGGGGGAAACCCAAAAAAAAAAAAAACCCACCCTAAAAATCCCAAACCGGCCGCCACCCCCCAAAAACTTGCTTAACTCGTTCCGGGAGGCGCCGGGCGCCGCGCACCGGGCGCCGCTCCATGCAGCGGCGGGGCCGGCGCTAAGCCCCGGGGCCGCGGAGCCATGGCCATGGTGGCCGGCGGCTGGGGCGAGCCCAACGGCGGCGGCGGCGGCGGCGGGGAGGAGGCGGCGTCCCCGGCGGGCGGCGGCAGCGACGCGGAGCACGGCGAGGAGGAGCGGGCCGGGGCGCCGGTGGACTGCGTGGTGTGCGGGGACAAGTCCAGCGGGAAACACTACGGGGTCTTCACCTGCGAGGGCTGCAAGAGCTTCTTCAAGCGCAGCATCCGCAGGAACCTCAGCTACACCTGCAGGTAGGGGCTGGGGGACCGGCGGGGGGGCTCGGCGGGGGCCCCGGGGGTGGCAGAGCCCTGGCACGGTTGCAGCTCTAAGGGTGGCCCCCGGTGCAGGTTCCCGGTGGCCCTCGGTGCGGCTCCCCGGTGGCCCCGGTGCGGGTCCCCAGCGTGGCTCTGCAGTGGCCCCCGTGCAGCTCCGCGCTGGCCCTGCCGTGGCTGCTCGCTGGCCCCGCCGCAGCACTAACGGGGGGCCCCCGGTTGCAGCACGGGGTCCCTCCGTGCTCTGCACCCCACATAAGCAGCCCCTCTGTCCGGCGCATCCCCAGCCCCCGGAGGGATGGATGCCCTGGCTGCTTCGTCCCCTGGGCGGTGGGGCACAGCCAGTGTCCGGGTCCTCGTCATCGCCCGGCTCTGCTCCGGCATTAATTGCCGTTCCAGGCTAATGCCTGAAAACGCGCCGTGGCTGTGAGTCACTTTGGTCACGGCCGCTCTACCCGGAGAAAGCACCAGTGCGGCAGCAAGTATAATTTTAACCGGAGGTGTCAACAGCCCGGCGTGCTGCGGGCGCTGATCTGGTGAGATGCCGGGGAGAGGGGCTGCAGCCCCCGCCGGTGCCCACGCTCGGGCCAGCGCTGCAGTAGATCCGGGCCCACCAGCAGGACCAGGATACGACCCCTGCGAAGTTTGGAGCTGCAAATAACTCTGGAGTTTCTGTTGGGCTCGAAACGAGCGTCGGGCTGGCTGGCACGCGTGGGGGACCCCCGGCCCTGGGCTGTTCCCAGGGAGGTAAATGTGTATATAGGGGCCCATTCGCAGGTCTGGATCCACGTGCAAGCACTCCCAGGGGTGTTTGCTAAACCAGTGAGGGTGCTGCGAGGATGGCACCCGCATCCTGGCCTTGGGCACCCCACAGGCAGGCTGGGAGAGGGGCACCCCACCTCTGCACCCTGCTTTCTCCCCGCCCAAGGGGGGCCGGCTGCTTCGAGCATCGTCTCGTGGTGCTGAGACGCCGCGGGAAGGGAAGGGGCAGCGCTGCTCCTGCAGCGGGAGCCGTCTCCGAGCCGCCTTGCTCTCGTTTGGGCGGCCTAGATTCGTCCTCCCCCATGCGCAGCATCTCCTCTCCTGGCAGCTCCCGGCACTGGCGCTGCCGGGTCCCGGCTGACGTCAGTCGAGCCACTCGTGGCCGTGGAGCTGCCGGCGTGGGGCAGGGTTCAGTTCCTGTTACCCCCCTGGTCCTGCAGCATCCTCCCCATCGCCTGCCGTGGATGCAGCATGTGCGGATGCAGCGTGTGCATCATCCCTGGCCCTGCCTCAGTTTCCCCATCTGATCAGCAGGATCTGATCAGCAGACTCAGCCGAGCGGCTGCTCAGGATTAATGATTTGAAGATGGGGAAATACATATGGCTTTTGAGAAATTCCAGTTTCCTGGAACAAAGGAAAGGCCACATCAGGGCTCCCCGGGAGAGGGACGGACTCTGCGTCCCAGATGCCACTTAGGTTGCAGCGGTGATGGAGGGGCTACGAGCATCCAAGATTTTATCCCGTGCTCGTCACTGGTATCTGGGCGCCTACTTCAGGTGTTTGGGGGTTTTTCCCCCCCTCTGTGCTGGGAAGTGATTTGGTGCAGTGGAAAAATGTTGGTTTTCCAAGTAGGGAGTGAAGTGTTGGAGGGGCCGGGAACAATGCTCCCCTGGCAGCCCTGGCATCTGCTTTGTTCAAGGAGTCAAAAGCAGTATCAAGCCAAGATTGCTCTAATTTGAATATTAAAAGTGAGTTGGATTCAGTTTAGTTCTTGCACTAAATAATTACATGTTCTAATTACATAATTAGCACAGTATACGCCTTTTGTATTCTCACAGTTTCCCAGGTCGCTGCAGCCTATCAGTTGGGAAACTTGCTACGAGCCGCTGGCGGGAGCTGAGATGAATTTTGGGTTTTCCTGGTGGTGGTGGTGGGGACGGTGCCCTGAGGCCACGGTGAGGGTCAGCCAGGCCCCCGCCGGGAGGTTCGGCCGCGGTGCCGGGAGCTTTGCCCCCGCCACGGTGCAGACGGCTGATGAAGATGTAACCTGACGTTTTGATTAGCTATCGCTTCTCCGCTGGAATAACTTTTTATCAGCAACACATTTTAAAATGTGCTAAGCGCAGTGGTGATGTTCGGGGTGAATTAATTCCGGTTTGAGCGCGGTGGGAATCCCTGCTTGTCTCGTCTCTGGAGTCGTGTAGGGATGAAGAGATTCATGTCAGGATTCCCAGGCAGAGCCGAGCTGCTGCCGGACGCCAGCGCGACCCGGCCCTGCCTGCACTTTCCTGGCTGCTGCTTTATACGCCTTAATTTATCGCTGTTTTGCTGATAACCCCCTTTCCTCCCCGTTCGCTGCGACAGCCTTCGGGTGGGATGCGAGCGCCCGGTGTCGCCCGTGCCTCACTGCATCACTCGGCCGTGTGGGGACCGTGAGCGCGAGTGGCCCCTGGGAATTGGGGCTGGGGGGTTTGGACACTAATGATACCCTTTGGGAATGTCTCTCGCAGCCTGTCCCGGCGTGTCGCTCCCCACGATGCCGCAGGAGCAGCGGTCGGCGGCTGGCTTTGGTGGTGGCCGGTACCATGCATGGTGCAGGGGCTGCCTGGTGCCCGCGGCTCCTTGCCTGGGGCAGGACCCGTGTGCCAGGGGGTGGGCGCGACCCCCTTTGCAGGCTCCAAGGTTGCTTGGGGGGGAAAGCATCCCTCCGGCCCGTGCAGACCCCGCACTGGGGCTGGAGGCATGTGCACCGCTGCTCCAGAGCCGTAGGGTTTTGCTTTGCCATGCTCGCAGGGTCCGGTTGAGGCCAGACCGGAGCATGGAGGATGCGGGGCCATGCCACCGCCATGGGGGACACCCACAAGCGTTCGGTGCCCGAGGGGTCGCAGACTCAGCACCGCGGGGGCAGCCCCAGCCCTGTAGGAAATAGTTGAAATTCCTCGCACGTCTGGCGGTGAGGCTGGGGGCTGTTCCGCCGCTTCCCCCCCCCCCCCCCCCCCCACGTGCCGGGACACGGGGCATCGCTCCCCAGCACCCATCCCTACACGTCCCTGAGGATGGGAGCCCCGTGCCCCAGGGGTCTCTCCAGCTTTCCTACGGCCCTGGGCATCGCTGGCAACACGAACTGGCAGCCCCTGCTGTAGGAAATCGCTCTGTTTCCATAGCATCTGAGTGCCGCCTGGGAGCACCTGTGTCTGCATGCCGGGGGCCGGCGTGGCACAACCATGGCCGGCGCAGAGGGGGCCGCGCTCAGAGGTGAAGGGCTTTGCCCAAGGGCGGCGGGGATGTGGGTGGCGGAGCAGCTCAGCGGGGTGCAGGGACCCCCGGCGGCATCGCATCGCTCCTCCCCGGCACCTCATCTGCCCGGTCCTGCCCGCAGGTCCAACCGCGACTGCCAGATCGACCAGCACCACCGCAACCAATGCCAGTACTGCCGCCTGAAGAAGTGTTTCCGCGTGGGCATGAGGAAGGAAGGTAAGACCAACATCACGGGGATGGTTCCTGAGGGGTCCCGGTGAACCCCACCACTGCAGTGTGGGGCTGCTGCAGTGCCGGCTGAGGGCTCCCGGTGCCTGCTCTGCTCCCGGGCTGCCCGTGCCCGTTCTGCTCCCGCTGTGGCTGGGTGCTCTCCCACCTCTCCAGGAACCCGGTTTGCAGCAAAACCCCCCATTTGCCCCTTTTTTTTTTTTTTTTCCTCCTTGAATCGCCCTCGGTGCCGGCAGTGCAGGTGGTGTTTGTTTGGAAAAGCCAGAGCCTTGAGCTGATAAGGTGACACACCTGGAGCCGGGACAGCCCCAGTGCCCCAGGCACGGTGGAGGTCGGCTGGGACGGGCTCCCGGCATGGCCGGAGCCATGCAAATCCCCAGGCGGCTTTCTGCTTGCTGCCCGTCGCCCAGGGGTGCGAACCCCAAAATGCTTCTCAGGCAGCTGCGAATGGGACGAAGGGTCGAGCCCGAAGCAGAGCTGGGATCTCAAATCCCCGCGGCAGGATGGGGCTGTGCCAAGGCACACGCGGGGATGGAGATGCCGGGGGCTTGGCGCAGGCTCTGCTGCGGTGCCGGGGCTGCTCAGCGGCAGGTGGCATTAATGCGAGGAGCAAGGGGGGGGGAAGGATACTGGAAGCAGGACAGTAATTCCCTCCTTTCCGGAGGAGTCGAGATGGCATTATTGCCACTTAGCATGATTTAGAGCTCTCATTTAAGTGGCTCATGAACAGCCCATAAATTAATTACTAGGGACTGAGCAAATAGTGGGCGCTAATGGGAGAGGGGGGGAGCTGAAAAATGGCTCTCCCTGAACGCAATTAGGAGGGGGAGTGCCCCAGGGTTAACGATGCTTCCAAGATGGACGTTTTATTTGCAAATAAATGATTGCCGCCATGTGATGACCTTGGGTAGCAATCGCCCTGCTCCACTGCAGCCAGCATGGGGGGGGGGGGGGGCGGCGGTGCGTGGTGCCGGCAGGGCACCCGGTCTGGCACGGCATGGCCGGAGCTGCGGCCGCTCCTGCGCCGGGTCCTCGCAAAGGAGGAGGTGGCATGGACGCTGTCCCAGCCTGGCTGCTGGTCAGAGGCCGTGGCCGAGCTGCGGCACCGGCAGCCTGGGAGCTGCTGGTGAATCACCGGGATGCTAAATAGATTAGTGTAGCTCTTGCAGGCACCTCGCCGGCGGGCGCAGCGGGTGGCACGCACGCACCACCTCCCTCTCCCCGAGCGCCTGAAAGCCGCCCATTGTTTCCCTGGGGTGGCAGGATCTGGGGATGCCGGGATGCCGAGTGGGTGGGGGGAGCATCCCCATCCATCCTCGCCCTGCATGGGGCAGAGGGAACCCCACATGCCCCCCGGGAGCGGGATGGGGGATGCAGCAGGGTACAGAAGCAGGCAGACGCTTCCTCTCTCCTCTCCCCCCTAGCCGTGCAGCGGGGCCGGATCCCCCCCACCCACTCCAGCACCAGCCCCAACACCATGCCCAGCGGGGAATACTTCAACGGGCAGCCGGTGTCGGAGCTCATCTCGCAGCTGCTGCGGGCTGAGCCCTACCCTGCCGCCCGCTATGGCTCACAGTACGCGCAGCAGGGCAGCGTCATGGGCATCGACAACATCTGCGAGCTGGCTGCCCGCCTCCTCTTCAGCACGGTGGAATGGGCCCGGAACATCCCCTTCTTCCCCGAGCTGCCCGTCTCCGACCAAGTGGCACTGCTACGGCTCAGCTGGAGCGAGCTCTTCGTCCTCAACGCGGCGCAGTCGGCGTTGCCGCTGCACATGGCCCCGCTGCTGGCCGCCGCCGGCTTCCACGCCTCCCCCATGTCGGCCGACCGTGTCGTCTCCTTCATGGACCAGATCCGCATCTTTCAGGACCAGGTGGAGAAGCTCAACCGGCTCCAGGTGGACTCGGCCGAGTACAGCTGCCTCAAAGCCATCGCGCTCTTCACGCCGGGTAGGTTGGTGTCGCGACCGGGCTCTGTCCTCATCTCCGCCCCATGGAGCCGTGAGCCCCCAGGGAGCATCTGCCTCCCGTTTCCCTGGGGGTTCAGGGTCCAGAGAGCATCATGTGGCTCTCGGGGGTGGTGGTGGTGGGGGGGTGGCAGAGGTTCCTTGTGTCCCAGCACTTCTCCACCATGGTTTGCAGCATCCCAGCTCATCCATCTGGGCACAGGGCTGAGCTTCCCTGAGTTGAGTGGTTAAACATTGGAACAGGCTGCCCGGGGAAGTGGTTGAGTCCCCATCCCTGGAAGTATTTAAAAGACGTGTAGATGAGGCACTGAGGGACATGGTTTAGTGGGCATGGGGGTGTTGGGTCGACGGTTGGACTTGATGATCTTAGAGGTCTTTTCCAGCCGTAATGATTCTATGATTCTGTGATTCCCCGGGGCAATAGGAACGAGACCTGCAGTAACACAAATACCCCCCTATGCACCAGGGGGGTTTGGGGAGCCCTGTCCCTCGGTCCGTCCATGCTCATCTCATGCCACAGAGGTGCCTGGTCCTTCCTGGCGGGGATGGGCCTGCAGCAGCCCTTTGCAGCCGGAGCGGCGGCGCTGCAGCCAGCTGCATCCCTTAATTTGGCAAGGAGAGCAGCCAGGCAGGAGCTTGGCCAGTCGGGGAGAGGGGCGGGAGGGCTCGCTGGGGATATCGGGGGGGGTTCCGACCGCTGACCCGTCTCCATCCCACCCCTCTTGCAGACGCCTGCGGCCTCTCGGACCCGGCGCACGTGGAGAGCTTGCAGGAGAAGGCGCAGGTGGCCCTCACCGAGTACGTGCGCTCACAGTATCCCTCGCAGCCCCAGCGCTTCGGCCGGCTCCTGCTGCGGCTGCCGGCTCTCCGGGCTGTGCCCGCCGCCCTCATCTCCCAGCTCTTCTTCATGAGGCTGGTGGGGAAGACACCCATCGAAACACTAATCAGGGACATGCTGCTGTCTGGGAGCACCTTCAACTGGCCCTACGGGACGGGGCAGTAGGGGACAGAGCCTCTCCCCCCGGGACACCCTGGGGACCCCCAGCAGCTGGACCCGGATTCCCTCCAGCGCCCTGAGACGGTGCTGTCCCTGGGGAGCCCCGAACTGCGCCGGTCCCCAGCCCCACAGCTGTCTTGTAGCTCATCCGTCCGCCGCAGCTGCCCCCAAAAGCAGCGGGGTCGCAGCTTTGTCCTCCTAAACCCGAAGGTACTGGCCGTGCCACCGCTGTCGGACACTCAACTCTTCCGTACCCCCGTGAAGCGGAGCTCCCTGGCCTCCCCCGGGGACCTTGGAGCATCCCCAGGGCTGGTCCCTTGCTCTGCCCCTGTGTCGGAGCTGGGCTGCAGCCCAGGGAGGGGGACGCCGTCCTCTGGCTGCCCCTCCAAATCTGAAGTTCAGATGGCGGGAGGCTGGGACAGGAGGTGATGGGAGGTGGGACTGGCCGGGCTGGGTTGTGGGGGGGCTGCCGGCTGCACAGAGCCATCCTCTGGGGGGTCCTGCTGCAGGACCCCATGCCTCTGCCCCCCACCCAGCCCTGGCAATTGTGGAAAAAGGGTCATTTTAAAGCCCCTTTGTGCCCTGCCCAGGGGCTGCCTCTGCCCGGCCGGGCCATATCCAGCCTCAAGGACTGAAGCACTGAGCTTGGATCAGCCCCTTTTTGGGGACCGGGCTTGTCCATGCCTGGTCCCAGCCCCCTCCCTGCACTTTCCACTGAAGCATCTCCGCTGTTGGGGCATGGGGGGTACAGGGGAGGGGATTGGGGGTACATGGGAGGAGATGGGGGTACACAGGCAGCTGACCGGGGCTGTGCACCATGCAGGGTGCAAACCAAATGGTCCTTTTTGGGTGCTGCACAGCATCCAGCCCAGCCCTCCTCCGCTGCCTTGCTTGGTGCTTTGACACCCCACCCCACCCCCCGGGGCTGGATCCAGCACCCACCACCGTCCCCACACTGGGGAAGACGGGTGCCAGCATCCCCCTGCCCACGCTCGCCATGTTCCTGTGCCTCACTATTTTTTTTAAGCCAGGTTTGGGGGAGAGGAAGACTTTGGGGGGACCAAAATCTGGCTGGAAAGGGGTGATGCTGCTGGGGGGGGGGGGGGGGGGCATGTCCTTGTCCCCAGGGCTGAGCTGTGCTGGAGGAAGGGACATATGGTGGGGCAGAGCCACCTCGGAGGGATGGGGGCTGCCCCGTGGCCTCCGACACGGTGCCGGCGGGACCGCCGGCGCAGGATCCAAGGCCGGGGGCATCCCCCCAGGCTCTGCTTCTCAGGGGTATCCACCGTGCAAACAGACGGAGGCAGGATTAGCCGGGGATTTGTCATTTAGATTGATTCACTGAAAATATAATCCTTGTTCAATGATACTAAAATTAACTGAAGTCAATAAAAGATGTTTCTTACAATGCTGGGGATCGAGTGAGTGGGGAAAGGGGCTTATCCTGCAGCGATGCTGAAGCCCACCCCAGGGTGAAGGGGTGATGAAGCAGAGTGGGAGATAAGGTCCCAAAAAATTAAGCTCCCTATAAGAAACCTAAAATTGGATTTTTTTTTTTTGGAAGTCCTGGGGATTTGGGGGGGTGGGGGGGGCCCTGTGTGATGTTCTTCAATGCAGGGGTCCCTCAGGAATAAATCCTGTTGCCTGAGGTCTGCTGGGGAAGAACTGGGCCAGCAGCATGAAGGGGCGCAGGAGCCAGCACAGAGGTTTGTACTTGGTCTTTGGCGAGCAAGGTGGGGGATTTGGGGTTCCCCTCCAAGGTGAGCGGTTTGGAGGTCGTCTGTGTCCCCCCCAAGGTAGGATTTTGGGGTTCTTCCCATCTTGAAGGGGCTGGGAGTGCAGTGCTGTGTTTGCCCTGCGTGGGTGGGATGCTGATGAGTCTGGGCAGCATCGGTCCCCGTTCCATGGCTGGACCAGCCTCGGAGGGGGGGATGCGGGGTGTCCCGGTGTGGGGTCCGGGCAGCGTGGCGGCAGCTGGGGGTGTGGGGGCTGCCCCAGAGGCTGCAGCCACTTCCCACAGCCCACGCAGGGTTGGGGGTGCAGGATCCATGCGGCACCCATCATACTCAGGGCTTGGGGCAGGATCCACACGGCCCCACAGGGATGTCGGCTCCACGGGGACCGGGAAGCGCCGCGGCTGTGCCAGGGCGGCTGTGCATGGGGACAGCCCCGCGTCCAGCCTGGACCACCACCCACCAGAGGTACCACTCCCACTCCTGGCCCCACCGTGGCCCCTTTCACTCTGGCACTGATTTAAAATCAATAGATACAGTTTATTTATTTAAAAAAAAAAAAAAAAAAGTTACACAGTTTTGGCCAGTTCCTTATAAAATATCACACCTGCCCCGGGCTGCTCCCAAAAGGCAGCCCCAGCCCCAGGGGCTCAGGGGATGCAGGGCTCTGACCGCCCCCCCCCCCCGGGTACCCAGCCAAGGGATCCTCTGCCCTGTCCAGCCCGGGCGGCAGATCCCTGCGGCCACGTTCTGGTACCCTGATCCCGGTGCTGGCAGGGGCAGCTGGGGGGCTGCAGACCCTCCCCAAACATATTTACAGCAGCGGGAGGGGACCCACAGCCCCTGGCGTGCAGGATGGGAAGGCACGGGGGGGGGCACACATGGGGGGGGACGGGAAACCTCGCTCCGGCAGCTGCCTCTGGCCCTGCACCCTTGGCACAGACATCGCGGGGTGGCTTTGAATCTTGGTTTGGGGTTTTTTTTTTATACAAACAAAGGTACAAAATGCACCAAAGTCTTTGGAGGGTGCGGGTGGGGAGCCCCTTGTGCCTGTCCTGCCATGGCGGGGGGGGGGGGGGGGTGTGTGTGGGGTGGGTGGGCAGAGGCTACCCCCGCACCTTGTCGTAGTCGCTCACCATCCGCTTGATGTGGAAGAGTTTGTTGCGCAGGGTTTTGGTCTCCAGCTTCTTCGTCTGGTAGTCGGGGCTCTGAAAGGCAGCACAGGACCAGCCTCAGCTGCGTGGGCCGCGGGGAGGGGGGCTGCAGCCGGGGTGGGGTGGGGGGGCATGGTTTCCACCCTCCCCCAGCTGCATCGCACCAACCCAGCCCCGCTTTAGCTGGAAACAGAGACCGGCCACGCTCCGCACACTCACCCGCTTTAGGTCCTTCAGCCTGTTGTACTCCTCTGCGACATCCTGCGAAGGTAATGGGGGGGGGGGGGTGTCACAACCGGTGGGCACCATGGCCAGGGGCCACGAGGCTGGGTGTCCCTTGGGGACGAGCAGTGACCTGCACCCCGCAGCATCCCTGATGCCCCGCGGCATCCCCGATGCCCTGTAGCGTCCCTGATACCCCACAGCATCCCCGATGCCCTGCAGCACCCATCCCCAATGCTCCACAGCATCCATCCCTGATGCCCTGCAGCATCCCGAGGCCCCGCAGCATCCCAGATGCTCCACAGCATCCATCCCTGATGCCCCTCAGTGTCCCGGTGGCCCCACGGCATCCCCGCGGCTCCCGGAGAGCCCTGACCTGGTACTGGGGAGTGTCAACAGAGATGCTGTCGAGCTGTTTGCTGAGCTGGTTGAGGCGGTCGTTGACACCGTCCATCTCGGCGCAGAGCTGCTTGTAGCGCTTCAGGTCCGTGTCGAACTCCTGCTTGTACTTCTGGCGGGTGCCGTCCGAGGCGATGGGGGGGTAGAGGCTGCGGGAGAGGGGCAGGGTCAGGCTCTGGAGGGGCGGCTCTGGGTGCGGGGGAGCTCCCAGGGGTGTCCCCCCCCGCCTCACCTGGCCCACTGGTCCTGGTCCCGCTCATCACCGGACTCCACAGCCGTGGTGTAGTCGGTCTCGTACTGCGACTCGTCCAGCTCAGGGTTGCGCCGACGCCGGCGGCCGCGGCGAGCAGGGGGCTTGGTGGGCTGCTCCCGCGCTTTCTCCTCCGCCGGGCTGGGGCTGACCGCCCGGTCCGGCTGGTCGCTGCGAGGGACACGGGGACGTCAGCCAGCTCGGCATGGGGTGGGGGGGAACAGGTGCCCAGGGTCCCCTCCCCGCCCGGCCACTCACCCCCGGCTGCTGTAGGTCCCGGAGGGGTAGTACCCATTCTGGGGGGGGTAGCTGTAGGAGGGTGGGCTGTAGGGCGGCGCGGTGATGGGGCTTGTCGGCTTCTCCGAGTAGGCAAGTGTGGCTGTCTCATCCTGCATGCTGGCCCCATCCGCCACGTTCTTCACCTGGAGTAGGGAGAGGTGCTCAGCCGTGTGCCGGGACGGTGGGGACACTCGCCCGCCTTCGAGTGGGGCACGGCCGGTGGTCCCAGGCACACGGGGACGCTGGTCTCCATTCCACGTGGACGGAGAAACCCCAGAGCAGCCACAGCAATCCTGCCTGGGGTCCCGGCAGGGGACGGGCAGGGGGACGAGCCCTGGCAGAGCTGCAGTGGGGCATCCCACATGGCTATGAAGAGCCGGGGCTGGGGGGCGGGGGGGGAAGGGATGGGGGAGCCCCCATGGGTGGGCAGAGCAGCATTTGGAGAGGGGGGGAGGCTGCAGGATGTGCCCCGGAGAAGGGCCCACAGATCCCAGTGCCGCAGCGGGTAATGTCACCCTGCACGGAGTCACTGAGGTGGGGGGGTCCCATTAGGAGACCGGCACAGACAGACACACAGCTCGGGAGGGGTCCTGCTCTGCACCCCTAGGGCGATACCCCCCAGGCTTTGCCGGGGGCTGCACGCTTGCCCCATCCAGCATCGCCCCCCCCCCCCCCCCCGGACCCTTGCAGCTGCCCTGGCACGGCCAGGGCTCCTTAAGGAGGACGTGGGGCATCCGTCCGTCCCTCCCTCCCCCTTCCTTCCTGGCCTTTGTGGGTTGTTTGTGCCGGAAGCCGGTCCCTGCCCGGGACAGCGGCCCTGGGGACGTCAGCTGCGAGCTCCGGATGGTGAAGCCACTTCCTCCAGCACTTTCCCCCCGACTAACGAAGACACTGTTAATTGGGGGCTGCTCCTGGCCCCGCTTTGCCCGACGGGGCCACCAGGTGAGACGGCCACCCGCAGCCTGCAGCGTGGGGACAGCCACGTCCCCGTGCCGCACCAGGACGGAGGCAGCGGCGCCTGGCAGCTCACGCCCATTCGAAGGTCACCCGTTTATCTCGGTCCTGACCATAAACAGGGAACTAGACGTCCCAGGAGGTTTTCACACCCCGGTACCTCCCCACCGCTGCATCCCCACCGAGTGGGAATATGTCACCGGTGGGTGACCCCATCCAGCTGAGACAGTGGCAGCCGGCAGAGCGGGGACCCCCCGAGGGGCAGATGAGGGCGAGGGGGAGCCCGGGTTGCGCGGGGTCCTGCCCCCCAGCCGGCCCGGCTCCCAGCGGGCCAGGAAATGCTTTGCAAGGGAGGGACTTTTGACAAAAATAAATAAACCAGAACAAAGGTATTTCTGCAAAATGAAAAATAAATATTAGACCTACACACAAAGCGAGGCGTGGGGACAAACGCACAGAGCGGAGCCGAGCTCTCTGGGGCTTGAGAGCAACTGTTGTGCTCGACTCTGGGATTGCACTGAAGGTTTGAGATAAACGTGATAAACATCCCCACTCCGGGCTCCAGCGGTGCCTGAGCACCCCCGGGCTGCCCTGGTCTCCCAGGGACGGGGACGAGGATGGGATGGGGACAGGGATGCAGCCCCTGCCCACGTAGCGGTCCATTGCTGCCCGCAGTCCCAGCTCCCACAGGGGCCTGGGCAGCCTCTCCTCGGCCGGGGCACGGCAGCACGCCAAGAGCCGCGCTCCAGGACAGGGGCGGATTTCAAAGCCCCCTTCCCCGTGGGATGCTGCAGACTTCCCGCACCCTCCCCAGGCACCGGCTCCTGCAGAGACACCGGCTCAGGGAGCTGCAGAGCGAGGACAGGATGGGGCACGTCCCGGCACACAGCGGGGCCAGGCTGGGACCGGCATCTCCCCGGGGGCCACGGGGGCTGAGCCGCAGCGGGGGGCTCCCCAGCATCCCCCACCCAAGGGACACAGGCTCATTCGAAGCCCGAACGGTGCCGGTTTGGTTGCTGCAAAGCCCCTGGCTCCCTCCACGACAGCAGGGTGGCACGGCCACGCAGAGCCAAAGTTAATCATTGCCGAGACTGAAACCAAACAGCGTCGACAGGCAGTGTCTCATGGCTGGCGTCCCCGAACGTGGGGCGAGCAAAGGGGAGAGGACCCAGAGCCTCGGTGCTCCTGGCGCCCGGCCCATCTGATCCCACCCTGTTTGTCTTTCAGGGAGTTTGAGACCAGCTCACCCAGCCCGGCACCCTGTGCAAAGCCTCGCGGTGCCAGGGAATGGTACCAGCTGGGAAAAGCCACAGTGCCTAAACGGGGTGACAGGGAGGGACCCGGCAAGCACCGGGCACAGCGTCGCACCAGCGGCGATAACGCCGGACCCCAGGAGCTGCCTGCTGCGGTGTGCAAACATGCCGGGACCAGGCACCGGAGCGGCACAAGCCGGGCAGAAAGAGGCTCCTGGCACAAAGCCCTGGCCGGGCTCGGCACAGCCCCAAGTGCCAGGAGGAGCGGCGGGGTCCCAACGCAGCCCCTTGTGCTCACCGCGGCACATCCCGACCCAGCGCTGCCTCGGGCACGTTCAGCCCCACCGATGATGGGCAGGCAGGGAGGATGCTCGGGGGGAAGTGGTGGAAGACACCCCCCCCCCCCAGCCCCGGGTACCCACCGGCACCCCCAGCCCACGCTCGGACTCACCCACTCCTCCACGTTGGGACCCTCCTGGACCACCGGCACCTTGTCCCAGTAGATGTTCGGTTTCCCGTACTTCCAGATCTTGCTCCGTGTCTTGTGAGCGAAGAAGCAGATGAGGCAGAGCAGAATGACGATGAGGAACCCGCAGACGATCGCCACGGCCTGGAGGGGCGGAGGGAGGGGGCTTTCAGGGCGGGGGGGTCCTGCGGGGATGCAAAGACCCCGTCCCAGCCAAGCTGGGCGTCGGGTGACCCTGCACCTCCCTTGGGCTGAGTGGGAATTGCTCCCCTCATCCCAAATGCTCCCAAGTTGGACCCCCCACCACGGCAGGGGGAGAGGGGCAGGCCCCCCAGTGCCCAGGCAGCCAGGATGGAGCCCATCAGGGGTTCGAGAGCTTTTGGGGCCAGCTCAAGCAATGGGGGGGGGGGGGGGGCATTGATTTTCCCACGGGGACAGGACAAGTTTGGGGCTCAGGGAGCAGCAGGGAGCTGGCACCCTCTGGCATCTCCGTGCAGCACCCCGGCCCTGCTGCCGGCTGGGGCCACGGGCCAGCTCCTGCACCGCAGAGCCGGGTCCCTGCCTGGATGGTTTCCCACAAACCAGATCCCTCAGCTGCACTGAAATCGGGGATGGGCGAGGACAGATTAGGCCACGCTTAGCCTTTGCATGGAGCGAGAGCAGCGCGGGTGCTGCGGCTCCCCCCCCCCCTGCTGCTCAGGGCGCAGGAATGTGGCATGGCCAGCCCGGCCGGATGGGAACCAGCAGCGCCAGTCCCAGCCCATGTGCCACGCAGGATCCCTGCTGGCCCCAGCCGAAACCGGGCCTGATGGACTTTGTTTTGAAGGTTCTCGCTGCCCTACTGACCCGCAGGGTTCCCGAGCCGAGCCGGCAGCATCATGGGTGCTCAGGGAGAGCTGGCACCCAGCTGGCACCCTGGCCCTGCACCCATACCGGCACCCCAGCCCTGAGCACAGCCCACCTCTGCCCCAGCCTTGTTCAAATACTTTTACGACCGGGGAGACCAAAGTACCAGATACCAGGTCTGTATCGGGACGACAGCCCGTCCCCTCCCCGAAACTGCCTGGCGCAGGCAGCTGGCTCGCTCCGGTTCCTCCCGCAGCCCCAGCTCGCCCCGGCAAACAGCCGGGCTGGGATCCGGCACCAGCAGCCACCCCCTGCCCTCCGCAGCTGCAAAACGGTGACTGGTACCACCAAAAACTTTAAAGACGGAGGGGGGAAAACCCCGGCTGGCCGGGGACCCGGAGCTGCACACCCGTCCCAAGGGCAGGACACGTGGCCACCGACGCTCTCCCTCCCGTGCTGCCCTTGCTCAGCATCTCGTTTGAAGCAGAGCAAGGGGTTTGCGCTGCCAGTTTGGCTCAAAGAGCGGGGGTCTGGCCGGAGCTGGGGTGCACCCTCACCTCCTGGGGGTCCACGGTGCAGTAGTGGTAGAGGTACTGGTTCAGGTAGGTGCTGCTGCTGTATATCTGGCTGCACATGGTCAGCAAGGGGTTGTAGTAGTAGCTGCCAGTCATCTGTGCCTGGGGGTTGACCCCCACGATGTAGACGATGGAGGCGATGAGCATGACAAAGGCCAGCACGGCGCAGACCACGATGACCACCAGGTAGAAGCGACGGGAGCGGGAGCTGCTCGATTTGCTGACGCTGGCGACAAAAAGCCCCAGCTGGGCCAGGAAGCAGAGCACAGCCACGGCGATCATGAAGCCGTTGGCCGCCCGTGGGTTGGTGACCCCGCCGTAGTAGCCCCCGTAACCGTAGCCGTAGTTCAGCCCGCTGCCGTAGTAGCCAGAGCCATAGAAGCCCCCCAACCCGTTGCCGTAAGCCCCCCCGAAGCCGTAGCCGTACTCCCAGGCCAGGGTGGAGGCCACGCAGGCAAAGATGGCGATGCAGAGCAGGATGACCACGGCCTCCAGGATCCTCACCACGCTGGGCGGCGAGGTCCACTTGTAGAAGTGCTGCGGCACGTCCTCGATGTAGTAGGAGCCCGGCGGGGGCGAGCGGGCGCCGTAGTCATAGCCGTAATCGCCCATGGGGGGGCCGTAGCCTGTGGGGGGGCCGTAGCCTGTGGGGGGGCCATCGTAGGACTTCTTGCTGAACATGGTGGAGGTGGGGTCCGGCACGGGTGGGCGGCGGCGGAGAGCCTGGCGGGGAGATGGACAGAGCCGTTGGAGCTGGTCCTGCACCGGCGCTGCGACTGTGCGAGGTGGCACCGCCGGGTTCCTACGTGTCCGCACGCCTGGCGGGGACTTTGGTCCCCTGTCACCAGCCCGACGGCACCGTCAACAACCGCCCGCCCGTGCCCAACGCTGCGGCACCAGAGTCACTGCTGCTTATGGGGAAACCGAGGCACGGGGAGGAGAAGTGACTCACCGAGCATCTCCCAGCGAAGCTGCCAGGTCGCACCCCAGCCCTGCCCCACGCACGAGACCCTGCCACGCCAGCCCCGGCCCCCCCCGGCCCACCCGACCGCGGCCGCCAGACACCGCCTGAATGCATTCGATTGTTTAAATTCTAATTAAACCAGAAAACCTCTTACCCAAGGCTAGCGCTAACCCCGAGGGTTCCTCCGTAAGCAGATCTGGCTGGATTAAAAAAATAATAATAATAATACAGGGCACATTAGCAACACCCAGGGAAAAGTGGCAAATCGGTTTTCAAAAATTTGTTGTTTTGTTTTTTTTTTAAATCGATGCAGAGACCTCCCGGCCTGGAGACCCCCCGATGTGAAGACCCCCCGGCCCGCAGCGGGGAGCAGCGCGAGGGAAACCTGAACCCTCGTGGGAAACCCAACCCGGCTGCCCGCTCCCGACGGTGCCAGGGCTCAGCGGGCAGGATCAGGCCCCTGGGCTGGGGGTTGGCACCCCTTAACCCGCAGCAAGGGTGGGCACCGAGGGTCTGGGGTGCAGCCGCGGTGCCGGAGATGCCCCCAGGGGTCTGGGGCAGCACTTCCCCGGGGTGCTCAAGCCAAATCCACCCACCCACCCCACCCCACCCCCGCTTCGGGGGGTCCCCACCCCCTCCCTGTAAATCCCCAAACCCACCGATCCCAGTCGGATTAACCCCCGGGGCCGCGGTCTGACCCCCCCGCCCCGCCGGGGACCCCCGCCCGAGCGGCCGCCGGGGCACGGAAGCGGCGGGGACCCCTCCCCGAGCGGGGCTGGGGGGTCTCGGGCTCCCGGAGCGGTAACCCGGGCGCGGCGACCCGGGGCACCCCGGTGCTGCGGGGGCACCGGGCGGGCAGAGCGACCCCCGGCCCCGCTCCCCCCGGGAGGAGCCGCCGCCTCTCGCCTTCCACCTGCCGGGGCTGCGGCTCCGGGAGCCCCGGTGCCGGTGGGGACCCCGGTAGGGACCCCGGTGCCGGCGGGGATCCCGGTGTCGGCGCCGGCGGGGACCCCTGTGCCAGTGGGGAATCCCGGTGAGGTCCCCGGTACCTGTGGGGATCCCGGTGCCGGCGGGGACGCCGGTGGGGACCGCGGTGCGTACAGGGGCGGCGGGGAAGAACGGACCCCCCCGCGCAGTGGGGAGCGGGGACCCCCGGTGCGCCCTCCCGTACCGGGAGCTCTCTAGCCCGCCGGTGCCGGTGCCGGTGCCGGTGCCGGCGGGGGTCCCGTCCGCCGCGGAGCCACTCACCTGCCCGCGCCTCCGCCTCTTTGTTCACCTTAAAATGGCAGCCGGGCTCGGCGGCTCGGCGGCGGCCGGGCGCTGCTGGAGACCGGCCCCGGCCCGGCCCCGGTTTCCGCCTCCGGGGAGGGGTGGGATGGCGGGGGGGGGGAAGCCCCGCGGGCCGCCCCCGCTCCCGCCGCCGGCTCTCAGCGCCGCAGCCCGGGCGGCTCCGTCCCGGCGCTCCGGGGGGAGGTTGGTTAAATCGGACGGGGTGTAATAAGGGGGAGCCCGGAGCGGGGGGGGGCACCCCCGGCTGGGGCCCCGCAGCCCCCGGGGTCCCTCAGGGCTTTGGGGTCGGGGGTCTGCTCTGCCCCCTCCCTGTCGCCCCCCCCCCGTTGTTTTCCTGGGGACGGGAGGATCCCATGGGTGCTGGGGTGGGACACGTTTGCCGGCTGCCCCCAGCCGCTGCGGGTGCCCCAGGTTGTGCATTAAGACCCCCCCGAAAACATCACCGTGTTTTATTAAAACCAGTTCTGGCCACTTCTGCAGCTGCACCCGCTGCCCCGGAGTGGGGGGGTGCTTCCCAATTCACACGGGGTGAAGTGGGGGCACAGCCAGGGCCTGGCTCCCACGCAGGGAGAGGCAGCACCCACCCAGCGCCCGGGGCCACGAGGCGCCCCAGGGCATGGAGCACCCAGAAGACCCCAAAACCAACAGCACGAGGAGCCTGCGGGTTTGCTCTCCGTGCCCGGGTGGGTGCGATGGCTGGGTGGGCACCGCATGCATCCCTGCAGCACCGCCACCCCCTCCCCAGCACCCAGCTCCCGGGGTCATCATCCCACGGCGCCGGCCGGTGCGCAGGCTCAGAAGTAGACGGCGCTCTCGCGGGCGTCGCGGTCATACTCCTGGATCCGCGCCTTGATGTGCGTCAGCTTCTTCTTCAGGTATTCGCAGCGCTGCTGCTTTTCCAGGAAGGCCGAATCCTGCCGGCCGGCCGGTGCTCAGCCAGGAGGAACCCTGCCCCGACACCGGGATCCCACAGCGCCCTGGGGACCCCCCCCAAGCATTGGGGAAGGGGGAGAGGCACCGTGGGGAGGCCGTGGGCTCGCAGCTCCCCGGCTCCCCAACACGGGGAGCAGATCCTGAGCCCTTCCCTTTCTCACCCTCTTCTTCCTCACATACTCGTGCCAGACATGGGCCACCCTACTCCCATCCCGCAGCGCAGAAGGACACGTCCCGGAGCCCTGGGGGCTCAGCCTGGCCGAGCAGGGCCCTAACGAGGCAGCTGGAGCTAACGAGCCCCGGGGGCTCGGGGGCAGCCAGCCTTCCCGCAGTGCCATGCAGCGAAAACCTTGCCCAGGGCATAGCCGAGAGATGCCACCGCTCCTTAGTTTTCCAGCAGCTGCCGGGTGCCTTCGAGCACGGCTCATGCCTCTCAGCTGCAGGAGCCCGGGTGTCCACGTGTCCCCCTGATCCCCCCCCACCCAGCGCAGGCCCCCAGGCTCATCCTGAGTCCCCACAGAGACCGGCCAACTCATCACACCCAACACTGCTCGCAAAACACGGTGCCCGCAGCCGGCGCCCACCAAGGGACCCACCGTCCTCCTCGTGGCGTGCCGGGGCAGCTGGCCCATCGCTGCCTCCAGCTCCCCGAGCCTCCGCCGCGCGGCACGGACCTCCCCGAGCAGCTCCGTGTATTCCGCCAGCTGGTCCTGGAAGACGCCCTTGTACCCCTCCCGCTGCTGGGGGCTCCGGATCGCCGGGTACTTTCTGCACCGCCATGAGGCCAGGAGGCTCAGGGTGTGGGAGGGAGAGCCCGGGCGCTGCCCGCACACCCAGACAGGCAGGTCCCGCTCCGTTGGGTGTTGCGGGTCCCCAGGGCCCCGTGACACCCTGTCCTGTGGTCGTCCCCATGGGAGTCACTTACACCACGTAGTCTGGGACAGCGCGTGGCCGGGGCACCAGCCCGGGGGGGACAGACCCAGCCCCCAGCTTCTCCCCCTCCTCGGTGGGGGGACCCTCCTCGAGGGTCTCCCCAGCGGCACCACCTCGTCCTCGAACGCGACGTGCTTGGCTCGGGCTGGCGGAGGCTTCAGGACACAAGGGAGGGGCGTGTGGCTGCGTGGCCACCGTACTGTACCGGGGGCTACAGAGGGGGCCACCCGGGGCTGTCCCCGCTCCTGGTGACGGTGGGATTCCCGGGGGACTCCTGGTGCTTCGAGGCCACCTCGCGCCTCCACATTCGGAGGGACAGGAGGCTGCCGGCCAGGCAGAGCAGCGCCGTGAGGAAGAGGAAGATGAGAGCGGCTGCCTGCGCCCCGGCCAAGCGGCAGATGCCGGCGAGGAGGGGGCCGTGGCACAGCGCCAGGAGGATGGTGGTGAGCTGCCAGGCCAGGCCGGCCACCCCCAGCACACCACCCACCCCCCTCCCCCAGCACCCCCGGCCAGGACTTCATGGAGGCGAAGCGGGGCCGAACGCCTCCAGCCCAGCCTGGGGACTCAGCACCCCTGCGCCCAGCTCCGTACCCGGCAGCCCCGGCTCTCCAGTGGGGCAGGTGGGCTCGGCCATCGGCTCCCAGCGCCTTCGGGGTGATGGGGGTCCCCTGGGCGCATCCGGCGGCTGCTTCGCTTCCCCGCGTCTGGGCTGAGCCCCGCTGGAGGAGAAGCCTCAAGATGAGCAGGGATGGGAGCAAAACCCCATGGCAAGCTGACACGGGTCACGGTGTTACCAGCCCTTTTCGCGTGCCTCAGTTTCCCCCGCAGGGCACACTTGCAGCCCGGCCCCAAGCCGCCGCCTTTCCTCCCCATCGCTTGCCGGGGATTTACGAGTGGCCACTGACATGAGGACCCATCAGCGAGCTCCGACTGTGCCCCAGGGATGTCACCTCCCCTGCTGTGAGCTCCTCCTGGTGCGTGTCCCAGGGCTGCCACCCCATCCCGGCCCGTGGGCAAGCGGGAAAGCACCCGCTGGTGCTCCCAGCACCCAGGCTGGGCAGGAGCAGGGAACCGCTGGAGCCCCTCCGGGCAGAAGGAGGGGAAGGGTCCCCGCTGCATCACTGCCGGACGTCCCCACCGCCACCAAGGACCCCGCGGATGCTGCTGGACTCATGTCAAGCAGACTAGCCCCTCTGTGTCACCCCTGGGCTCTGCGTCCCCCCCCCATCCCCATGCCAGCCCCTGCAGGACAGCGTCCTGCCCCTGAGCCCCCGCCGCCAGCGTTACCTGCCCGTCTCATGGCGGGACGCGGCCCCAGGGCTCACCGTGACGTCCCTCGGCCGCTGCCTGCCACCGCCGCTGCCCACGGCAGGCACCACTGGTTAAACATTAACAGCACCGCGCCGCCCCGAAGCACAGCACGGGGCCCCGCGTGGGCAGGATCCGGCCCCTGCCCGCCCCAACCTCCCACCGGGCTCCCGCACAGCCTCCACCCTGCCCGGTGCCTGCCGAGGGCCGCATCCTGCACCCGCCTTCTGCAGGGCCCCGGCACCGCGCCACGGTTTTGACTTTGCAAAGGGTTGGGGCTGAGCCGCACTAACATCCTGGGGCTCCCTATGGGGAGCCCGGGGAATCCTCAGCCCCATCACACACACCCCCCACACCCCCCCATCCGCTGCCATGAGCCCCCCCCAAACCTGCCCCAGTGCCGGCAAGTGGGGGGGCTGCAAGCTCCCAGCCCTCTCAGTGCACCCCCCGGGGGGTTTGAAGCCCCCATGCCAGCCCCATCCTCCCCCTGCAAGGTTCCCAGGGTGGGGGTAGCCCCTGCAGCGAGGGGAGCTGCAAAGATCCCCCGAGACCATCCCCTCCTCACCCCCCCCGGGACCCCACCCCACCCTTCCCACCGGGCAGGGGTCCCACTGCCGCGAGCAGAGAGCGACGCGTCCAGTTCAGCCTCCTTTAATGTGCGCCTCAGCCCCCCCGGCCCCCCCTGTGCCGAGGGTCCCGGCTGGGGAGCGGGACCGGCCCCCAGGGGGTCCGGGGCCGCGGGGATCCCGGCAGAGGGTCCTTGCCCACCCCGCTGGCAGGGGGCTGGGCTGAATATTGCATCCAGGAATCTCACAGCACTTCACAATGATCGCTACCGTTGTCCCCCCCTCCCTCCCACCCCCCCCCCATTTTACAGATGGGGGAAACTGAGGCACAGAGAGGTGACATGACTTCGCCAAGGTCACTTCGTGGCAGAGCCAGGAACAGAGCCCCCCCCAAATCCTCAACCCCCGGAGCTCAGCCCTGCTCTCACCACGGGGGTCTGCCCCCTGCTCCGCGCCCTCCAGGCAAGACCCCAGGTGTCCCCCCACCCGGTCCCCAACTGCCACCCCCCCACACCCGGGGGGGCAGCCCCCAGACACCCCCCCCCACCGTTCAGGGCTCCTGGCTTTCCCCCCCCCCCCTCCCCTTCCCCCCCCCAGCTCCTGCCCCCCCAGGGCTGCTCCATCCCCCTGGTCACAGCGGTTGCTGCATCCCCCCCACCCCCAAAGCCCTCCTGGAGGCCAGGGCTCACCTCCCGCCCGGCCGGGGGGGGACAGGAGGGCCCGGGGGGGGGCTCCAGCCTCACGCCAGCACAGTGAACGCAGGAAATTTATACAGGGCTTTACAGAACAAAGCTACTGAAATCAGCCACACGATGGCCAGACATAAGAGGGGCCCCGGCCCCCCCTCCGCCCCATCACCCGCTGTCCGAGGAGGTTGGGGGGGCGGTGGAAGGGGACCTGGGGGGTCGGGTGGGGGTGCAAGGGGCCGTGGCGGAGCAGAGACGGGGGGTCCAGCTCCCCAGGAGCTCGCGCTGCTGCTGCCCCAGGGCTTGGCTGACCAGCCCCGGCAGCGCCAGCAGGCTCAGCCCCAGCGCCTCCATCTTGCTCTCCAGGGCGCCCAGCCGCTTCTCCAGGTCCTCGTTACGCTCCTGCAGCTCCGAGACCATGTCGTACATGATGTTCTGGGTCTGACGGGAATTGGGGGACACGCCGGGGGGGGGGGTCTCAGCGCTGGGAGCCCCTGCGGCGGGGTCTCCCGGTCCCCCACCCCAGCACCGCTCACCTTTGCCAGGTCCACCAGCGTGTTGGCCTGGTCGTTCAGCTTCCGCTGCTCCATCTTCACGCTCCTCAACCTGCAGAGACACGGGGGAGCAGGGTCAAGGTCAGCGACACCCCCATGCAGCCCCTCCCCCAGCACCCTGGCATGCAGCCCCCCCCACCCCACAAGCACAGCCTCTGCCCCTCCATCCTCGCCCCACACAGCCCCGGGGGGGGCTACACCACCGTGTCCCCTCCCGTTTTGCAGCGACGAGCCCATGCACACGGGAGCAGACGGAGGAGAGGAGCAGCCCCGCAGGGCGACTTACTTCTGAGCTCTGCAGGGACGGGGCAGAACAGAGACAAAACACAACAGCAGGTTTAATACTACCACGAAGAGCACAGGGAGACGACAGCAGCCGCAGCACGGCCCCCCCCTTCCGTGTCCTCCCCCCACCAAGCCGGGCACCCCTCGGTTCCCCTCCCAAAGCGGGAGGTACCCGGGGGCTCGCAGCCCCCAGCCCCCTGCTCCCCGATGCGGGTGAAGCTGGACGGCAGACACGGTCACATCAAGCCTCATCGATCGGGTACCCCCGGGAGTCACCCCAGCATCATCGGGGTCCTCACCCGCTGGGAAAGCATCCCCGCAGCGGGGACGGGGACGGGGACAGGGACCACCTGGCTCCCAACCCGGGGGTCCAGGCAGCGCGGGCGCAGAAGGGGAGGATGAGCCCGGCTCTCCTTCCGGAGCCACGATGGGAAAAACCTCCTCGTAGGAAGCAGGTAAAGGTTTGGCACTTACTGATGGATGGCTTGGAGGAACTTACGCTGGTGTTTCCGAACTTTGGCATGGTCGATCTTCTTCACCAGCTTGGTGTGTTTGTAGATGAGCCACGTTTCCCTGAGTACGTTGGCAGCAGCATTTTTCACCTGGAGGCAACAGAGGGGTCAGGGGTGGAGGTGGCTGGTCCTGCGCCCAGCGATGCCGTGTCTGATGGGGCCAGGGGCAGGGGGGAGGGCGGCGGCACCGGGGGGGGGGGGTGTCTTACCCGCTTCGTTAGCTGCGTATCCATCATGAAGTTGTGCACGTGTTTCTCCGCTTTGGTGAGCTCTAGCTTTCTGGCAACGACAGCGACGACCAGAGCGGTGCAGCCGGCACCCTGCGGGCAGAGAGCCCTGCGGTGAGGGCAGCAGCAGGAGCCGGGGGGGGGGGTGCAGGAGCTCCCCCCCCTCGCCTGCCCCCCACAGGCACTCACCATGATGCCGGTGAGCAGACACACGCCCTTCCCGCAGTAGGTGTGCGGCACCATATCCCCGTAGCCGATGGAGAGGAAGGTGATGGAGATCAGCCACATCGCCCCCAAGAAGTTGCTGGTCACCTCCTGCTTGTCGTGGTACCTGCCCGGGGCCGAGCGCAGCCGCCGTCACTGCACCGTCCCGGTCCCGCCACGTGCCCCGCCACGGCACCACCGGCTTTGCCACACGGTTTTTAGCCACTTTCCCATCCGGCGGCTGCAGCCGGTAGAGTCCCCAAGCTCCCAGCTGCGCCGCTGGCACACAGGGTCCCAAAGAAGCTGGGGACGCCCTGGGGACACCAGGCACGGCCACTCCGGACACAGGCACCAGGGAGGAGGTAAGCCCTGGGGTGGCTGTGACCCCCGGGAGTGGGGCTGGCTCAGGGGGGGCTGCTGGACGAGGATAACAAGGCGACGGGTGCGGAGCAGCAGCCCCCACGCATGGATGGCAGCAACCTCCATCCTCCTGAAGCTCCCCCCGAGATCTCAAAGCACAGGACACGGGTGTCACTGCCGGACACCTCCCCCCCCCCCGAGGAGGGGACAACCCGTCTCTGCAGAGCTGGGGACAGTTGCACAGACCCAGCCGGAGTGGAGCACCCCTCGCCCCGCGAGCCCCTGGGGGGCCACCCCGGCAAGCCGCCCCCCGAGCAAGTCCAGGGCTACGAAGGGCCCCGAGGCCACCGTGGGCGTCACTGCGGGGGGAGCGGGGGACACTGTGCTTTGAGATTTCGTGGCCAGCGCCGATGCCACGAATGCAGACAGCTGTGCCCCCCGTACCCTCCCCGAGAGACCCCCGGACACGGCCCCTGCCGCTTGCCGGGACAAGCCCGGCCGGGGACGCGGAGCAGCGGGGCCGGGCGCTGGGTGCGGCCAAGCCAGGCAGTGGGACGGGGGCATGCGGGGAGCAGCGGGGAGCCAGGAAACCGGGTGCCGGGGGTGAGAAGAGGGAAGGGGGGAGACAGGAGCAAGCCGGGGTGGACTCAAGCGTGTGGCAAGGAATTTAGGATTGCTGCGTCCCTCCACCCGGCCCCCCTGGCCCCCTGGGCACAGCCGCACAGTTTGGGCTTGGAACCTCAGCCGGCACCGAGGGATGCTGTGGGGCAATGCTGGGGGGCACCACGTGGCTGGGGGGGGGGGGACCCGCACCCCGGGGCGGACTGGCAGTGAGGGCTGAGCCCGTCCCCAAAGGGCCGGCAGCCCAAGGACGTCACCCCATGGCGATGCTCCCTGGGACAGCGGGCGCTGCAGTGCTCCCCACTCCCCTCCATCCTCCCAAGGAGCACCCGAGACTCCTTCAACGAACTCTGCACGTTAAGGAGGGGAAATGCCGAGCAACAGCAACAGCCAGAACCGAGCAAAAGCCCTTTGGAGACTCAGACGAAGCCTCCGATCAGAAACAAGAAGGAGCCAGTGGCTCCTTCCCGGCTGCTCCGGCTCGGCTCCGCTCCTTGCCGGGGTTTCCCCCTTTGGGGCCGCCCCGGAACCCGCAGCAATTCCTGCAGCAAGCCCGCTCCTCCGAGAGCACCCCGAGAGCCGGGGCAGAAGAACCTGTGCTCCGGCCCCCCCGCACGCTGCGACGGGACCCCTGGCTCGTGCCCACAGCCAGGCTGGGCACTGCGGCCACCCCGGCTGGGGGGCACAGGGGGGGACGGAAAGCAGCCACTGAGGTTCCAAGCGGAAAAGGACTCCGGCCCTTTCCGTGTCCATGGCCTCTTTGCTCCGGCCTGGGCGGCCCCCCTGGCCCCCCCAGCCTCGACCCCCCCACCCGCCGGCTGCAGCTAATCCTAAATTCTGGGTAGCACAAGCCTGGGGCAGGGGGGACGTCCCGTGCAGGACGCGCTGTCGGTCCCTGGGGTGACTCACAGTTTGTCCCTGCGAGCAGCAGAGCGGTCAGGGAGGGAAAACAAGAGCAATTAATGAGCGTCTCGGGGGAGCGGCCGAGAAGGGGCGAGCACGGGCAGGGCATCGGCGCGGGCATCCCGCCCCCCGGCATCCCAGCCCCGGCATCCCAGCGGGCGCAGCTGAGGAGCAACGGGCCACATCCTGCACAAGGGCTCGGTCCCCTCTGAGAGACCCCCCCAGCTCCTCCTGGCCGGATCCGCTGGCAGAGAGGGGTTCCTGCTGCGTCCCAGGGGGGCACAGAGGGGCTTAGGAGAGATCTGGGGACAGCCTGGGGGTCCGGCCGTCCTCATCTCGCCTCAGCAAGCGGTTTCGGTTTGGCAAAACCATCGTGGCCATTACCCAGGGCATGAGGGTCCTGCCGGGGAGGCTCTGCCCAGAGAGCGGGGGCCTCTTCTCCAAGGGGCCTCTTCTCTCCCACCAGCCCCCCGGGGTCTGCACCGTGCATCCTCAGCTGCACCCCAGCCCTGTGCCCCCCCCCCCCCTCCGCCAAAAGCCCCGTTGGGGAGCGCCCCCCGTACCTCTCACAGACGCGGACCGTCCAGGCAGCGATGATCCAGGAGGAGATGCTGAAGACCAGGAGGACGGTGCCGGGGCAGATGGTCATGAGGGTCTTCATGACGAAGCGGGTGTTGAAGTTGATCTTGTTGAGGGCACCGATGCTGCGGGAGGAGGCGTCGGTGAAGAGCTTGCTGTGCAGCAGCATGACGCGCCCGATCAGGTACAGCCGCAGGAACATGGGGATGGAGAGGATGATGTCTACGTCGGCGTCGGCCACCGAGGCGGCATAGGTGAAGGCCAACCGCGCCGTCCAGGTGAAGAGGTACTGGCCGGGGATGGGGTGGATGGCGCAGACAATCAGCTCCAGGGCGATGAAGAAGATGCGCTCATAGGTCATGGCGATGCGCCAGTCGTCAGCGCCGTTATCCACCATGAAGAGCTGCGGGGGGAGAAAAAGGGGGTGGGGGGAGGGTGGGCGGTGGGACCCCCGGGGTGGCACGGTCCCGGCAAGCACCCACCGGCGGGTGGCCCTCACCTGGATCTCCCTGGCGTGGTACATGACGATGAGCCCCAAGAGGATGACGGTCGAGAGGCTGATAAGGCATTTCAGTGCAAACGAATACGATGACTCCTGCGAGGGGAGCGGGCAGCGTGAGCCCAGCCGGATCCCGTCCCCCCCCCCCCCATCCCCCGGCCCCCCACCCGCCGCGCCCCCCACCTTGGTGTAGACCCCCCAGGACAGCTCCGTCTCCGTGACCATGACCACGATGCCGAACATCCCGAAGATGAGGGCGTAGTCGCTGAGGCGCTTCCGCTTCTCGAAGAGGGCTCGCCGGTGCCCCAGCTTGTACCCGATGTTCTGGTTCCTCCGCGGTCCTCGTCCCCGCTCCTCGGCCGCATCCTGCCCCGGGGCCGCCGCCGCCGGGCCGGGATCCGGACCCCTGGGCTGCTCCGGCTGCGAGACCACCACCTCGAGGCCGGGGGGACGGCGGGGCCGCAGCGGCTGGGTCTCACCCTCCAGCGGGTGCAGGGTGCGGGCGGAGGCGCTCAGGGGGCCCCGGGGCCGTGCCACCCCCCCATTGTACCGGCAGCCGCTCATGGCTCTGGCGGGGAGGGGGCCGGGCGATCCCGCATGGCTCAGCGGCGCGGGGGCGACCTGCGGGAGAGGGGACGGTGTCGGGCAGGGGGCGCGTGGGTGGGGGGGGGGGGTCCCCGGGGAACCGGGACCTGCATCCTCGCCCTGCCCGGCACCGGGCGACGCCTGACGGGGCACGTGGCGCCCGTGTGCCAGCCTCGACCGCGGCGGGGATGTGCCCTGCCCACGGGGGACGTGTCCTGCCCGTGGGGACGCGTCCTGCCCACGGGGGACCTGCCCCCTGCCCGGGGGTCGGTGCCGCCGCAGCCCGGCCGCCCCCTCTGCAGCCCCCCGGGGCGGTAGCGAGGGCAGGACTGGTCCGGCCCCACGGTGCCCCCGGTTCCCGGCGCCGGCCCCTGCCCGCGGCCCCGGGACGGCTCCGGTAACGAGCTGCAGGCTGCGCGTCCCCGCCGCCCCCGGACGTCCCCGCCGTGCCCGGGGCTGCCGGTGCCGGGGCGTCCGGCGGGCTCGGCTCGGCTCGGCTCGGCTCAACCCTGCCCTGCCCTGCCCTGCCCGCTGCCCGCTGCCCGCTACCTGCCGCCGGGCCGGGCCGGGCCGGGGCCGGGGCCGCGCCGCCGCCGCCGCCGCTGCCGCCGCCGCAGCCCGGCTCGGTCCCGGGGGCGCGCGGCGGCGGGACCGGAGCGCTAGGGGGCGGGGCGGAGGCGGGGCGGGGCGCCTCATTGGCGGAGACAGCCCACGCCCCCCGTGACGAGCGCCACACCACGCCCTTCGCCACGCCCCCGAGCGCTGACCCCGCCCCCCCCAGCGTCCCCCCCTGTCTCCCCCCCCCACCCCGGCCCCCTCCATGCGCTCCCTGACACCCCCTGGGCCCCCAGACCCCTCTGCTGCCCCTGCACCCCCGCACCCCAACCCGGCCCCCACAGCCCCCGCACAGCCGTCACACCCTCGGCACCCCACACGCCCCCCCCGCCAAGCCCCCCCCATGCACCCCCTTGCACCCCCTCCCCACCCAGACCCCCAGTCACACCCCTGTGCACACCCTTCAGCCCCCCCAGTGACACCCCCAGCGCCCCCCCCCCCCCCATGCACGCCCCCACCCCCCCCCCAACCCTCCAGCCTCACCACGCTGGCCCCTGCGCCCCAAACCCCATCATCCCCCATGCACCCCCACAGCGCATCCCCTCCATCCTCCCCACGCCCCCCGAGTACGCTGCCTCCAGCATCCCCAGCACACCCCCAGTACATCCCCTCCGTCACCCCCAGTGCACCTCCCCAGCACCCCAACGTACCCCCAGCACCCCAACGCACCCCCGTGACCCCCCCAACACCGCAGCAGCTCCCTGCAACCACAGCCTTGCCCGCCCCGGCCCCCCCGCATCCCACTACCTGCTCGGGCTCCCCGGGGCCGGCCGGGGGGGGCCTCAGGGCGTTAGGGGCTGCGGGGCCGGGGCTTGGTGCGGGGGGGGTCCGGGGGGCCGGGTGCCATGGGCTTCCCTCCACGCCTGGCCGGAGAGGAGAGGCAGCATTAGCGGGGTCCCCAAACCCCCTCAGCTGCGGTGCCAGGGACCCCCAGAGCCACTGCACCCAGCCGAGAGTCCTGCCCTAGCACTGTCACTCGGGGGGTCACCCTGTCCCATGTCCCCCTGTGCACCCCCAGCCGCGGGGGGCAGCGGCAAGGCCGCGGGCAGCAGCGGGGCTGCAGGCAGGGGGGCTGCCGGTGCCGCACCGAGCCCCCCCCATGGCAGCCAGGGTGGGTGAGCGGGGGCTCGGCAAGCAGAGCCGCGTTTTTTGGGTGTGGGTTTGTCACCAGGCCGTGGGGTAAGGGGAATGCAGGGCAGGGCCGGGGGGGCACCGGGGGTCCACAGGCAGAACCCCCGGCCCTGCGCCCTCCCGCTGCGGGGCCAGGGCTGGGCTGCAATGGGGGAGGCGACAGCCCGAGCGGTGCCCCCAGCCCCACTGCACGGGTGGCCCTGCAGAGCCAACGCAGCCCCCCGGCACGAGCAGCCCCATCGCACGAGGGGGGGGTCCCATGGCGGCGAGCACAGACCCCACTGCAGAAACAGCCCCGTTGCAGCCGGCACGGACCCCCAGCACGGACCCCCAGCACCAACGGCCCCATTGCACAACGGGCCTCAAAATCACCGCGCGGAGCCCACGGTGCCGACGGCACCGGCAGCACCGTCCTGGTCAGAGGGCCAGGCCGGGGCAGGTCGCTGCGGGGCTCCTTGCACGGGGGGGCTGGGCGGTCCCCGCAGCCTCTCCCCCAGCCCTGCAGCGGGGCTGTACCCCCGGGGGGGGTGCAGCTCCCTGGATTTCAGGCCTCCAAGTGTCCAAGTCCTGCTGCAGCCCGTCCCGGCTAAAACCCCGAAGAATCGGCATCGGTACCCCCATTGCAACCGCCGTCACTGTACCCGTGTCCCTCCCGGCACGGGGACACCCAGGAAAGCGCTGCCACCACCGGCATCCCCCCATCAGCGTGAGGCAACAGGGCTTTGGGTCCCTTTCCCCGTCCCCCGAGGGATGCACCGGAGCCAGGGAAGATGCTTTCCTGCTACCTACGGGAGCAGAGGCTGCATGGCCGGGCTCCAGCGCCCAGCTGCTCCCCGGTGTGATCCGGGGCCGCTGGCTCCCCTCCAGAGCCAGATCATTTTCTCTCCATTCTGCCAAATTTATTGCAGGAAAATGGGCTCCGATTTCTTTTTAATACTCGGTTGGGGAGAAAAATACGCAGCGGGCAGGGCGGAGAGGAAGCGGTTTCCCAGGGCTGCCGGCTCCAGGCCCCCTTCATTGCGGAGGTGCCGGAGATGCCAGAGCCATGCCGGGGCCTGGAAAACTTTTTGGCACCTGGAATGGGGTCTGTGAAGCTGCCCCCAGAGCCTTCCCAGATGGATGACAGTAAATATTTTATTAACCATCACTCCGTGGTCGTTTCACTAATAGCTTCTATCAATGGCAACGTAAATGGGCCTTATTAAATCTTCCCCCTGTCAGGACATCGATAGGGACGTCTCCGGCAGGATTCAGCACCCGGAGGGTTGATTAAAACTGCGAAGCCCTGAGGGGTCCCTTGTCCCCCGTTCCCATGGGGATGTCATGGCGGGTGGCCGCATCCCCAGGGATGCTCGGGCGGGATGTGCAGCGCAGGGGCACCCAGAGCGGTCCTCCACGGCCCCATCGCGGGGATGGGGACAGGGCAGGTCCCCCCCAGCCGGGGCTGCTGGCCGCGGCCGCCGTATGTCCTTGAGCAACGGCCCCGAGCGTCCCCGCTCTCGGCAGCTCCCGCACCGGGAGGTTGGCGGCGATGCGGCAGCAGGACGCCCACCGCCGCAGCCCGGGTGTCTCGGCACGGCCGCAGGGTGCTCCTGCCGCCCCCGCGGCAACGCTCGAGGCGGGGACACGGGGACCTGCGAGGTCTCATCTCCCCGGCGGGGTGCGGGGGTTCCCGGGGAGAGGCGGGGGGGGCCTGCCCTGGGTGGGCACGGGATGTCACGGGCTTTAAAGAGGAGCTTGCTGGGGAAGGACCCTCGGCTGGGGAGGGATGGGGACGGTGGGCAAAGGGGTCCCAAGGGGAACCCCGGCTGGGACAGCGCCTCCTCACCCTGCACGGAGCAGGGACACGGGTAGGGGGGGACGACGATATGGTTTAATCCCAACATGGCCGGGCTGCAGCAGCCCCTGGTGCCATGGGGGTGGCTGTGGGGTGGTGGGGGGACCCCCCCCGCTCCCCCTGTGCCCCGGAGCAGCGATGCTGCCTGGGAGCAACTGCAGAGGAGGAGGGTGCAGCTAAAAATAGAGGCGGGCAGCCGAAAGGCTCCCGGCTGGTGATTTATTTATTACCCGCTTGCTAATTCCTGCCTGGGAATCGCGGTCCCGGGGAGGGCGGGGCAGGAATTTGGGGGAGCTGCGGTTGCTGCTGGGGCCGTGCCTGCAGGCCCCACGCCAGCAGCCGGGCAGCACGGCCACGGTCCCACTGCCGTACTGGGGGGAAGGAGCCAGAGAACCGGGGAACCCCCCCGCCGTGGTGCAGGGGACAGGGTGCTCAGGGCAGTGGGACCCGCGCTGTGCCCCCCACCCGGGGCCGCAGGGGCTCCCCCCCAGCCGGCACGGGGGCTCGGGGCTTGCCAGGTGCACAAAGTGTATCAGACCCCTTGCAGCCCCCCCATTCCCCCAAATCCCCCGCAGTGGCCCCGGTTCCTCGGGTGGCCACAGCTCCCGCCGCCACCAAGCCCCGGCCATATGTCCCAGGCTGGAGAGCATCTGTCGGTGCCAGCAGGAGCACCCGGCCCCCGCAAACTCCGCTGCCCGCCCACCGGCACGGGGCTGGACGGGGGGTATGCCACCGCTGCTACCCCCGAGGGCAGGGCAGGGGAGCTGAGCGTGGTTTGGGGGGGGGGGCACGGGACCATCTGAGCCCCCTGGGGCTGGCGGAAACACCGGCATGAGGCCACCAGGCTCCCAAAGAGCACCAGGACAGCTCAGTCAAGCCCTGCCACCATGGCACCCCCGGTGATGCCAGCAGCCGGGCCCCCGTCCCCCGGGCACCCTGTGTCCACCCCGGCACATCGGGGCTGGTGCAAAGGGGCAGAGCCCGGCACAGGGATGATTTGCCCCACACAGGATCTGGCCCATTCCCACCCGCCGGGCTGTGGGGTGTCTGCGGGTCCCACGGCGCAGAGTGAGGTACGCGGGCTGGCACACGTGCAGGGACACGCGGGGACACGCGGGGACACCCGAACCTCCCCAGCCCCGCCGCGACGCAGGGGAATCCCCGGCTCTTCCCAGGGTCTCCCCAAGAAAAACCCTCCCCTGAGCCCCCCGAGGCGCCCTGCGGCTGGGGCTGGATCAGGCCCCAGAGGGACGGCGGGGGCAGCACCAGTGTCCCCGGGGCTGGCAGAGGCAGCTGGGACCCCCCCCAGGCACCCCCAGCCCAAGGGGGAACCCCGTCCCCAGCACTCCCACCTCAGGAGGGGACACGCGGCCGGGGACGCCCTACCTGTGCGGGGCCGAGCGAGTGCCTGGGGGCTGGGGTGGGGGGTGCTGCGGGGTCTGGGGGGGGGGGGGTTTGGGCTCCCCACGCCCCCACTCCGCCGCCACCGCGCCGCCGTCCCCAGACAAAGCCGCTGCGCCGGGTTCGCCCGCCGCCTCCCCCACGCGGCTCAGCTCAGCCGAAGGACAAAGCCGCTCCGCCTGGCTGCCCCCACCGGGTCACGACGGACCCCCCGCCCAGGGCCGGCTGGGGGGGACACGGGTGTCCCCGCCGTCCCTGGGGACTGCCACAAGCCCCCTTGGGGAGGGGGGGGGGGTGTTCCCCAAATCTCGCAAGCACCTTTGGACAGCCCCATCCCTGCACTGCGGGGCGGCGGTCCCCACCACCGTGGAGGTGTCCCCACGGCTACCGCGGTCCCCAGCCCTGCACAGGGTCCTCAGGGGCGGCTCAAGGTCACAGGGAAGGTCAGGAGGGGCAGGGAGAGCCCAGCGCCCACAGCCTCGACGGCTGCACCGCAGCACGCCGGGCACTCCCCGGCACTTCGAGGCCACGAGCACCACGCGGTGCCGGAACCTGCCAGGAGCCCCAAGCACCAACCCCGGACTCCATACCGGCAAACACCGCGCGTGGCCCTGGCACCGCGCACAGCCCGAGGTCCCGCCAGCCCCGGTGCCTCGCCAGCCGCGCCACCCTGGCATGGCCGGCTTCCAGCGTCACAGCCGGATCAGCCGAGGCTGTTGGCAGCACAGGGTCTCCCTGGTTTCGGTGGGTGCTGAGCTGGGTGCAGAGCGGGGCTGGTTGCCCCAGCTGGAGCCGTCCTGGGGCCATGCCCTGCCGGGGCTGTGCCAGCAGCCGGACCCCACCGCCGGGGAGCACCGAGGGCCCCCAGCCCCTCAACCCTCTCAGCCGTGCTCTCCTTTGCAGCCTCGCGGCTTCGGTCCCTGCAGCCACACTGTCCCCGAGGACGGAGACCCCCCGCGGTCCCCTGACTCCGGCAGCTGGGGATTGCCCAGAGCAGCTGATCCACTGCAGGCCGGGCGTCCCTGGTGTCCCCTGGGTCCCCACACCCAGGCACCCAGCCACGGCTGGGGGGAAGCCGTTCCCTGGGGTCCCCACCGCCGCCGTCCCTGTGCCCGCTCACCTGCCACTGCCCCAGCGCTATGGGGAGCGTCGGGACAAGCCGGGGTGCCCGGGCAGCAGCGGGGGCATGGGCCGGGGCGCGGGGGCCACGGCCGCTGGCAGCTCTCTGCACGGCGGAGCAGCGGTGGCGACGGCGGCCGTGCCCGGGCGCGTGTGGGAGCTGCGGCGCGGGGGGGGGGGGGGGGGGGGCAGGGGCTTCCCCGCCCCACGCCCCCGTGTCCCCCCCAGCCCCGCCACGGCGGGCAGTGACCTTGAGGCCGCAGTGCTGGCGGAGGACGGGGGAGGAGGAGGATATTTTTAGCCGGGAAGAGTCACTCCCATCGCGTCCTCATTGTCACCGCCGTGGGCTGCCTCCCGCGCCCCACTGCCCCAATCTGGCCCCCCCTGGCTCCCCGTCGCACCGGGGGCTGCGGGGTGCGCAGCGGGTGGGAGCAGGGGCAGCTGAACGGGCCCTGCCTGCCCTGGACCCCCCAGAGCCTCGGGGGTGCCCTCGGGTCAGCCCCCCATGGCATCCCCTTCCCCTTCCCAAAGAGCCGTGCTGCCCCCGGGCGTCCCCCCGCTGCCCCGCTCCATCCCCGCTGCGCCGGGGGATTCCCACAAGCCAGGGGGTCCCCAGGAGTCAGGGGGTTCCCCAGCACCAGCAGGTCCCCAGGGGGTCCCCAGGAGTCAGGGGGTTCCCCAGCACCAGCAGGTCCCCAGGAGCCAGGAGGGTCCCCAGCCCCCCCCCCATGCACCCACCTGCAGGCAGACCCCGGCCTCCGCTCCCCTCGAGAGATGCTGCCGGTGACCATGGCCCGGCGTCGGCACGTGCCGGCGCGGCGGTGAGCCCGGGCTGCCGGGAAGATCCACCAGCACAGCCGGACGAGCTGGGGGCCGGGGGCGGCCGGGCGCCTCGGCTCCGGCCCCACAGTCCCACCTGGCCCCACGCCGCCGCTCCGTGCCTCGGTTTCCCCAGCGCGCAGGCGGAGGGCGCGGGGCTGCCGGGGCGGCGATGCGGCGGCGTTGCTATTCCGCTCACACGCGCAGCCGCGCACACCCGCTCCCAGTTCCTCCCCGCCGCCCCGGCCACCGCAGCTATTGTCTGCAGCTAAATTTAGCCGCCTGCCGGCTCCCCCACTTTAATTGCCACATCTGCGGGGACGTGGGGCGATCGCCCGCCCCGCGCCTCCCTGAGCACCCACGCCGCCGCCGTGCTTCTCCCTCCCCGGTGCTCAACACCATCCCACCCGGGGCAGTGGAAAGCTGGAGCCGCAGTGGCTCTGACCCGACCACGGTGCCCTCGGTAGCCCCCAGCTGCACCGAAAGCAACCCCGCGCCTGGCCTGGCACGGGCGTGGGAGCAGGACCCAGCACCCAGGGTGGCACGGGGACTGTGGGCCCCCACCCCTCGGCATTGCACCCAGCCGGTGTGGGGCTCCCGGGGATGCGATTACCACCAGTGGGGAACCGGGACCCCCCAGGCCCCGGGGGGGGGGCGTTGGGGTGGCACCCCTGAGCAGGCCCCCGGATTCGGTGTGCATCGCACCTGTGCTCGGCAGGCTGTGGTGGGTGTGCGGGGTGTGGGCAGGGTGGGCAGCGTGGGGGTGTCTGCGGGGGGGGGGGGTGTGGGTGGGTGCTGCCCACCTGCCTGCAGCCTTCCCCCCGCTCCCTTTGTCAGCCAGAGAGCTGCGGGCGGCAGTGGGGCCTGCCCCGGGGGCAGCGGGGCACACGCGTGTGCAAGCACCCTGCGCCGGGGAGGGTGTGCGAGTGTGTGCGTGTGCACAGCGGGCCTTTGCACGGGGGCTGCGCGTGTCGCTTGAGGAGGGCGCAGGGATGCGGTTGTGCATCGAAGAAAGCACAGCGGGTGTGCACAGGCAGGGTGTGCACAGAGGGGTGTGCACACGGGGGGGTGCACAGGGGGTGTGCGCACAGGTGGGGTGCACAGGGGGTGTGGGAGGCACGGGGCTGGGTGTGCGTGCACAAGGATGTGTGCAGGGCGGTGTACGTACAGTGCACGGCTACAGGGGTTGCAGCGTGTAGGCGTGCGCACGCACAGGGTGTGCTTTGTGTTGTGCGCAGGGGGTGAATACACGCTTGTGAGCGTGCGTGGGTGTGCGAGGGGTTGCACGCGTGGCTGTGTGCGTGTGCGTGCAGGGAGGGGTGCGGTGTGCACAGAGAGGCGCAGGGGTTGCACGCACAGCTGCGTGCTGGGGGCGCGCTACGTGCACGGTGCTGCAGTGTGCAGGGGGGTGCAGTGGGGTGCATGCTGCGGGGGGGGGGGGGGGGGGTGTGGCGTGCGGGGGGGGGTCAGGCACGGCGGTGCCCGGAGGGTTGCGCGGTGCAGGGGCGGTGCGTGGTGCAGGGGCGGGGGGTGCATGAAGGGGGGCGGTGGGGGGGGGGAGCTGCGTGGTGCGGGGGGTGTGCACAGTGCGGGGCGGGGGGCATGGTGCAGAGCGTGCATTCTGCAGAGGCTGTGCATTGTGCACGGGGAGGGGCTGCGGGGGGGGTGGAGGGTGCCGGTGGGTGCCCGTGCGGCGGGAGGGGAATGCCCGGGGCAGGGGGGGCCGCAGGGGGGGGGGAATGCCCGGTGCAGGGGCGGGACCGCGGGGGGGGGGGAATGCCCGGTGCAAGCCCTGCGCGGCTGCGCGGGCGCTGCGAGGATCCCGGGGCCCCGTGACCGCCCCCCCCCCCGCGGGTTCCCCCGCCCCCGCAGCGGAGCAGCCCGTTGCCATGGCAGCGCCGCCCCCCCTCACCCCCCCCCCCCGCGGGCTGCACACTGCGCGAGCGCGGCCCCCCCCCCCCCCCGCAAGGAGGGGGGGGGGGGAATGGAGAGGGAGGGGAATCCCTGGAGGGGCGGGCGGGGAATCCCTCCCCTCTCCGCCGCGCCCCGCCCCGCCCGGCGGCGGGGAAACCCCCCCGCGGCGGGCACGGAACCCCCCGGTAGCCGCTTCGCTGGGGGGGGGGGACGGGGGAACGGACACGGGGACACAGCGGGACCCCCCGCCCTGCAGTGTGTGTGTGTGTGTGGGTGTGTGGGGGGGGTGTTCCCCCGTTAACCCCTTCCGTGCCCCGGGGATCCCTTCCTGCACCGCGGGATTCCCCCACATCCCACCTTTGCAATGGGGGGGGTCCCCCATTAGCCCCGCACTTGCACTGGGGGGGGGTCCCGTCCCCCACTGAGGGATTCTCCCCATTAATCCCTTCTTTGCAACTGGGGATCCCCACCCTGCACTGGAGGGGTTCCCCCAATAACCTCTACCTTGCAGCGGGGGATCCCCTCCCTGAATTGGGGGGGGCAGCCCCCCATTAGCGCCTTGCACACCCCCCACCACACTGAGCGTAGTGGGGGGGGGTCCCCTGCATCACAGGGAGATCCCCTTCCCCTGGGGCTGACGTGGGGGCTCAGCCCCCCCCAGCCTGGCTGGGCCCCCCCATCCTGCCATTGCCAAAATATTCCCCCCCGAGGGGACACCACGGCACTGCCGCAGTGGCCACGCTCGCTGCAGCAGAGGAAGAGGAGGAGGAGGAGGAGGAGGAGGGTGGGCTCCGCCACACAAAGCCAGGGCTGTGCCAAAGCCGAAGGCCTCTGCGCCGTGGGAGGAGCGGGTAAGGGCAGGGAGGGGGGGGTCACCCCCGGCCCCCAGGGACAGGAGGGGGGTACCCCGGCCCCCCCAGAGAGGGGAACACTCACGTGGGCTCCTTATTTCAGCATCAGGGAGGGGCGGGCAGGGCGCAGGCAGGAGAGGCGGCAGCGGTGGGTTTCACCAGCGTGTCAGTCGCAGGCAAGAGCAGGGCAGCTGCCTGCAGCCTCCCCCACCGCTGCAGCTGAGCCACACATACACCACAACCTGCTGGGGGGAGGCACGGGGGGGGGGGGGGGGGGGAAGCCCCCCCAAGAGATCCCCGATTCGTGCAGGAACCATGAAACAAACTCCAGGAGGATTTTTAGCAGCCATTTCAGGGGAGGAAACAGCCCCCGCCGGGGCAAGCCAGGAAAACAGAGCCCTCCACCCCAGGCCTTTATTCCTTCAACAAGTTAACAGGGTTTGGGGGTTTTTAATTTTTAATTGGGTTCAAACACAACAAACTTCTCACAGAAAGGGGAGACACCGGGTGCATTCCTCCCTGTCTTTACAGGCTGGGCTTGCGCAAGCAGGGCGGGGGGGGGGGGGTGGGGTACATTGGCAGGGGTCAGCCCAGCTCTTTCAGCCTGGTTCTGCAAGCAGGGCGCGGAGAGGGCTGGGGAGAGCCCCGAAATGGCCGCAGGCTGTCGGCTTCAGCTCGAGCATCGCCTCCTCAAACCCCTTCACCACCAAAGCGCAAACGCCTCTGCAGCCTTGAGGACTCCTGCAACCCTCCCTGCCTGCTCGCAGGCGATCCTCCGCAGGGGTAGAGGCCACACGCTGCCCGTTACCCGGCTTGGGATGAGCCCTATTTGTTTAGTAACTTCAGAAGAAACCCCAGCGGGATGCCAAGCCGGCCTTGAGTTTGTCTCGGTTTGGCAGCCCCGGTTAAATACAGAGGTAAGCACCAACGGCAATGGAGCTGCTGCCTGGTCAAGGGTTTAGACCTTAGGAAAGAATTTCACTCCCAAAAGAAACCAGAAGAGATGTGAAAGGGGAGAGGGAAGAGAGAAAAACCTTGTGCCTGCTCAAGGCGAGGGGCAGGACTCTGCCGTGGCTCCGGGGCTAAGCCTCTCCAGCCCTGCCTGGGTGCTGCCGCGGCCCTCCCAAGGGAGCTCACCGATTTCTTTTTGCCTGGGCCAGCGGAGAGACCACGGGGCTCCGGCCGAAGGGGAGCAGAGGCGGCACAGCCAGGTTAGTGCCCTCAGTCCAGCGCCGGGGGAAGCTGCTGAGCCAACAGTCTCACATCCCCTTCCACAGGCCCACGGGGCACTTTCTTGCCTGAGCCTAGAAGCAGGCAGGGGAAGAAGCGATGGGAGAAGCAGCAGCTTCCCTTCTTGGGGCAGTTCTTGGGCGGTGCAGGGTTGCAGCCCCTCCAGGAACCCTCCTGTCGCACCAGCAGGGTGTGAGGCTCTGGGCAAGGCCACCAGGAAAGTCACACAGAGAAGTCTGGCACCAGTGTCCTGCGCAGACAAGGCAGGAACCACGTTGTGCCGTGTTGTTTCTTCCATTCCCCTTTGAAGACGGAAGGTTGTTTTCTCTCTTCCCCACAACACCGCGCTGACAGAGATTCTGCTGCCGTTGTGGTTCCTCCTCCCCATCTAACACGCCGCCAGTCGAGATGAAGAGGAGAGAGGTGGCCGGCAGCAGGCAGGACCAACAGCGGTCCCAGTCTGGAACCTCTTCGGGGACATCCCAGCACCGAGGACGACACAAGCAACAGAGGGCGGGTGCTTTCCTCGTGACAGTTGCAAAAATTCACCCTGCAGAGCACGAGGGTGTGGCGCAGCCACAGTAGAGACAGGGATGAATGCAGTTTGGCTCAGGTCCAGGCTGGGAGCGGGTTAATGCACGGTGCTAGCCAGCGCAGGGGGTCCCTACCTCAGCAGGCGGCAGTGCTGACGTTGCACCTCGCAAGTGCTGCCCATGCTGAAGGTCTGGAAGCGAGTTAGTAACTTTTTTTTTTGTAAGACAACAACTGAATTCGGAAGCATGAAGGTAGTGTTAGTCTGTCCAGGTCACTGTGCACCAGCTGCCTGTGGAGGGGTGAGCACATGGGGGGGGGGGGGGGGGCAGGCCATCAGTGAAGACGGCAGGATGCTGCAGGGTCCCCGAGGCGAGCCGTGGCCTCGTGCTTATCTTAAATCCAAGAGAAAGACAGAAAGTGGGGGCGGGAAGGGAAACAAAAGGAGAGGAGGTTCCTCGTGTCTCCTGTTTTCATCGGAGCAGAGCCCTGGGGCTCCAGCCCACTGTCCGTGGGGGATGATCAGCTCTAGTTCTACTTTTGGCTGTTGTAAGCTTTGTGCCTCTGGTTCATGGGGTTTTCTGGAGACTTCATCCACTCCTTCTTGAGGAGCTGCTTGAGCTGGGACAGGCGCATGTTGGGGTTCTCTTGCTTCAGGCGTGGCAGATTGACCTCTTCAAAAGCTGTGAAGGCAGCTTTCATCCGGCGCTCGGGGTGCCGGTCCAGATCATTGGCAACGCTGCCAGAAGGGAATTCAGAGAGAGACACGCATCAGAGACACCTCCCCGCAGGCACCAGCCGCTCGCCCCGCTCTCACCCCCTGTCAGTGCAACCAAGTGCATACAGAATAACTTGGGTGATAAAGCAGAAAACCCCGTGATGCTTCCCCTACCCACGTCAAATACTCTCCACAGAACAACAGGGCAGGGGACGTGTCCTGTTCTTGCTGTTGAGATAGAAACTCACGGTGAAAGCTTGAAAAGAAGCCAGTTCTGGGGGAGGGAGTGTCTGCAAGAATTTCTTGTAAGGAAAGCGACACCTTCAATGGAGAGCACCGCTACGATACGGCCACGTACCTGAGAACAGCAATGGCATCTTCAATCGTCCTGGCCTCCACTGATCCTTCCTCCAGCACCCTTCTGTTGATGTTCTCTTCCAAGGGGACCTCCAAGTGAGTCTTCTCCTTCTCCACTGCACAGGGAGGGGGGGAAAGGGAGAAACATTAACGTCAAATCCAGCCTGTGCAAAACCCCCAGAGGAGCGTTTTCCCAAGCACTCTGAAGAAAGTGCTGAGAAAACTCAGCCAGAGTTCAGTCCCAGTCCTGGAAGAGAAGAGTGCCTGCTCTGCAGCTCTGTTTCTCCCCCTCAAGGTGACAGATTTCTTTTTCCCCCATTTGGGTGTTAGACACAGACACAGCAAAGCACGCAGCACAGAATAGCTGCAGGCAGCTCTTGCTTTCCAAACACCTTGTCCTTCAGCGACAGGAGGTGAAAAAGGAACAGCCCCCCTCCCTGCTCCCCAGCCCCCCCCCCCCCCCAGCTGTCAGGGCCTTTCTATGGTACCACCAAACCTGTATCTGCATTCTCCTTCTGCTGCTGGTCTTTTCTGATCGTCTCCTCGATCTGGGCCCTGGTGACTTTGCCTGGAGCGACCTGCTTGGGCGACTTCCCTTTCAGCTTCGAGTCTTCCTCCTCCAGCAGGCGCTGCAGCTCCTTCTTGCGCTCCAGCTGCTCCAGCCGCCGCTTCTCCCTCTCTTCCTGGAAGGGAGAAAGGACCAGGTCACCTCTACCCTTACGCCTTCAATCACCCTCCACAGCAGTAGAGGCAGAGGGATCAAACTATCCCTTACAGGAGCAGGGAACATCACTTGGACGGGAACAGGCACCTCGCTTCTGTAGCTAATGCAGCGCTGACCTCACCTTATCAGAAGGGACGTTGGCTGGTTTTCCCCCCCCCCGACCTCCAGCAAGACAGCGAGAGCCCGACCCGTCCCTTCAGAATAATAATTCCCCGGTTCCTGCCCCGTCTGCAACCACGCGCTGGCTCGCCATGATGTCAGTACTGCGAAACACAACCCCGCTGTCAAGAAGGAGCGGGAGGTACCAGCCAGGACTGCTGACAATCAGATTAAGTTTTCCACTTCAATTTTAATAAGTGGTCGGAGGTTGAAAGTTCAGCAGTTGTTCGAGACAAGCCAGTCAAGAGGCTGAATTCATCCTCGGGCCTGGCTCACACTCTTCCTAAGAGCCAGGGCAGGCAGTTAGACCAAATCCAACAAGCAGTGCAGCTCTTGTGGTAATTTTAAAGCGCTTCACAAGGAGTTTAAGAGCCACTTTGCCCTCCAAGGCCCAGGGAAGAGGGTGACAAGACCACGCAACAGGCCCTTAGGGGCTTTTCAGCACTTTGGCTTCGAGGTTTTTTTTTCCTCCTCTCCCAAAGCCTGTAAGGTCTGGCAAAAAGAAAGAAACAACAAGTGAACATCTCTGTCTGGGGCAGTGTCACATGCCGGCAAAGCGCTTCATGTTTAGGTTAGTTACATGGACACTTAATTATGGCTCTCATCCATTATTCACAGGAATGGCACAACGAACTGATCGAGCGTTAACAGAACAGGTTTACTCAAAGGCAGCTGCACTGCAAAACCACCCCAGCAGTAACGCAACCTGCTGTCTTCATCGGTGTTTTAAGGAGTAGGAGCAGAATTACGCACGTTGGGGTAGGGCCCACTTGGGAGACGGTAAGCAAGGCTGGGTTTGAGACTCTATTAAACAAAAAAACCTGTAAGTCACTCCACGGCTCGAGAGTTTAAAGAAAAACCCACCAAAACACAGAATCAAAGCCCACAAATACTGAATCAAAACACGCCCTCGGGCTGCTGCTGCTGCTGCTTCCGTCAAGTGCAGCAAGGACCAGGCCTTTCAACCCGGCTGGGAAGGGAAGGGAAGGAAAGGAAAGCCTCACCTAACTCCACTCTGGAGCAGCTGGGGCCAAGGATGGGAAAAAAGCCATTAGAGGGATGAAGCCTTTATTACAACTGGCAGTCTTCAAATTCTTGGTCATTAAGTGCTTAGTGCCAGTGCCTTGAGACACAATGCCCCGGCAACTGGACCGTGCATGATTTCAAAGTGCAAACTCATTTATTTAAGACATCGGCTTTCCCTGCCCGCTGCCTGTCAGGCCTCTCCCTCTTCTAGTAAAGGTTGAGTAAACAAATGTACTCGGTCTCCCAGATTAGGAGGGATTTTTGGCCACTCCTAGAATGGGAAGGATGTCACGAGAGGAGGGGGAAGACTGTCTTACCCCCCTAAAAATTTATTCACAGGGATATACCTGAGCAAGAGCAGCTGCAGGGGGCTTTGCCCACCCTCACTCAGCAGGAGTGCAGGACAGCTCCAGCTCCAGATGGGATCTCCAGCTCGGCCACCAGACTCTGCTTGAGCATCAGGCAGTTTTAAGGAAGAATGCAGGAGAAACCCTGGAGAGATTCATGTGCCAAAACAGAAGGAGGGCCACAGAAATCACTGAAGGTCCAGCAGTCAGCGAGTAAGCCATCTAGTTAGATGTAAAGCACATGCAAGAGAAGCAGCACTGCATACTCAGGATACTGGTATCGTGCCTAGAACATGGGCTAGTGGAAAGAAACTGTCCCCTGACCGCTCGTCCCGTCGCTGAAGCTCAGGGGTGACTGAACAAGGTAACCCTGAGAAGGTGCTGGCACGGTGAGCAGCTCAGCAAGGCTGCAGGCGTGGTTCTGGCTTGAATAATTCAGGAGACAGATAAGGAGTGGATACACAAGTACTAATGACCTAAGGGAAGGGAAGGGAAGGGAACAAGACATTTCAGAACAGAAATGTTATTTATAGTTAGAGAAGATTATCTTTTACCCCTGCTTATTACAGAAAGGGAAGCGTCCTACAAGAGAGCCAGCTCAGCAGTCCGTCTCACACCGCACAGCCCCAGCTGGGACGACGACACGTCTGACAGAGCAGAAATCCAAGGAAAACGCTCTGCTGCCGTTAGCTCCTTTCAAACAAAACTCTCCGAAGAGGACACATCCACTTAGCGAAGGGGAAACAGAGGCGCAAGTAGGGTGCAGAGCCTTCCTCCTGCACTGCGCGCTGCAGGGGACCTCTCCCCCAGCTGCTGGGGTAAGCTACTCCCCGCTCTCTGGCATTTACAGTTGAGTTTCTATTTGCGGAAAGTAAATAAGCTGGCACCGTTACTAATTTGTCACAAGACCTGCAAAATCTACACGCTCAGGTTTCCTCCGTCACGTCCAGGTCTGCTCTGCACCTTCCACGGTGCTCAAAGGCAGCAGCTCTGAGCCGCCTGCTCGCCGATCCCAAAGCCCGAGGAGCCTGAAGCTGTCGTTTTTGAAGACTTTTCTCAGGTGGGGCCAAACCAAACTAATCCTTTATGAATCAGTTTAAATGTCCTGATGAAAGAGAGGCTTGGATTTGTCTAAGTGAAACGTACCACAAAGCTATTAGAAAACTGGAAAGGAAACAAATCATTTTCTCCCTCAACACTGCTGCACTCCACAGGGCACTGGGAGGAACAGGGTGCGAGAGTTCTTTAGCCAGACACTCCTGTTCCCAAGGATTCGGGTGTTAAAATGCGAGTTTCCAGCCTTGCAAAGAACTGCCTGAGCGAGGAACAATTCATTAGCTTTCAGAACAGCTTCCCACCTGCTAGACAGAAGGAGGACCAGGTCCCACGCACATGGCTTTGAGAGCAAGCGGTCAATTGAAGCAGCAGCGCTCCCAAACAACCTCTTAGCGTGAGGCCCCGAGGAAGGCTGGAGAGCGTGCCACCAGCCTGGCGAAGCACGCCGCTTCTTGCGAAGCAGAAGGGCAAAGCAATGTAAAAAAGAAATGACGCAGTCGGAAAGCGAGCGTGTCTAAGTGCTGACTGGGCTCCCTGAGGTACACCGGAGCTTTGGGGTGGGATCAAACGTGCCCCTCATTCAAGCCATCAGATTTCACCATTGCATACCTGGTACCCCGCAGATGTCCTCCAAAGAGGGAAGAACAGTCATTTGACCTGTCTTGCATTTTATCCGAATAAGAGCTGGTGCTCAGAGCTGAGTAATTCTGCACTGAGTCAGAGGGGGGGGGGGGGGGCAGAGAAAATCACCACTCGCCTGCCTGCGATACCACTGCAGCTGGGACCTGTCGGTACACGAGCCTGCCAGCCCACACCCCGTGACCAAGGCTGACGGGAACAAGAAAGGCATAAAACTCACACTGAAAGAGTCACTGCTCCCTCGTGCACTATCTGCGCTCTTCTAGCACAAGTACTCACCCTGCATTTAACTCGAATCTTTCCCCAGACCCTTTGTACGCAAGTACAAAGCGTCTCTTCGCTCCCACATCATCCGCACGCCCTCCCTTTGCCATTCCCACTGAGGGCACCCAGCGAAGCCGCTGGAGAGACGTCCGTGGGACGGCGCTGCCAACATCACGACACGCCAGGCAGAAAGGAAGGTGCCAAGGGGCTTTGAGCCTCTGCTGAACAACAAGGAGGAACTGCTTTCCCGGCATACGGGAACTCAGCAAACAGAGCCCGGGCAAAATACAGCCTGAACGGGGAGAAGGGCTTGTCCTCCCTCAGCCAGACAGCCCCGGTGGGAGTTTGGAAGGAGACTGGGAATTCGACTGCGTCCTTCCAGCAGACACCTCGGCTCCAGCAGCAGTCCCAGCCAGCGAGATCTTCCTGCGCATACCCACAGGGCACAAAGAGGCTAAACCCAAGGTTGCCAGAGAGAAGGTGGTCTGACCCCCGCTACGAGACCTCTGCCCTTAACAGATACTCCACCGGTCCTTTCTTCCCGTAATGCTCCAGCCGATTTAATGGTTTGTCACCCTTCCAAGCCTGCCCGCAGCTTCACCCAGGACGCACACGCCTCCGTGGCTCTTCCGCTGCCAGACACACTTTAGCTAATTGCACAGAGAAAACCACACTGTGCTCAGGCTGATGAGGAGTGCCGTGCTCTGAGCTGCAGGCTAACCTTGCATAGGAAGGGTGGGAAGGGACGGAAAGGATGAAGATACCCGCATGTTAAAAGAAAAGCAGTCACCCAGGTAAAACTCTCGAGTCTTCCAGCAAGAAGGATGTCGATTTTGTGCTTTCCAGCCGCAGCTCTCCAGGGACGGTAACAAGCTGTGACTTGTGCTGAAGTGCCAGAGGAGGAATACACACATCGCAGGCTGGTGACATTAGCTCAGATGTTTCTTAATGCATTACAGAGCCACCAAACGAGTGTCATCCTCTGTTAGCAGAGATCAGCTCCGAAGGTTGCTCTCAGAGCAGGAGGGGGTGGCATTTAAAGAAACCCCAAAACGCAGCAAAAGCAAACAACAGGACAGTCGTCTCGTGACAGTGAATCTCATGACAGCAGGCACTGCATTCTGAACATTAAGCTTCCTTACGCTCAAGTATTAACGCTCACTTATTTCACTGAGGCTCCGGTGGTCACCTGCGGGGGGGAAAGGGATTAAAAGGGGCGCGCGGGGGTTGATCTCAGCACGTCCCAAAGGCTTTCAGCCACTCCTGCCTGCTGGCGGTGCAGGAATTCTGAGGTGCTGCACGGGTGCGCTGCGGTGCCATTAATGTGTTACTGCCATCGCCCGGAGAGCCGGGGAAGAGCTGTAAGAGCTGCTCAGCGCTGACAGCATCCTCCTACACACACCGCCATCCCCTCCTCCGGGTGCTGTAGCTGAGAGCGACGCGAGTCCCTCCTGCGGCATATGGCCGCAGCCGGCAGCGCTATTTCCATGCCAGCACCACCCGCAGAACAGCTACTTCTCCAGGGAAGTTTGACTCCTGCGAACGGTTTGGTTTCTGTCCTCTCTAGGATGAGGACGGAAAGTCATTTACAATCTGAGTCACACATCCCGTCCCTGCCGGGATGCGACGGGGCACAGGCAGCTTCTTCCGTTCTCCGTGGGGATATTCCAGCCTGATGGCAGTGGAGAAGCAACTGAGGAAGGTTTCACTGATTTATTTTCCCCCAGCAACCCGCTCACTCCTGTCTGTTGGCCACTTGCTCACCTACACAAAGCCCCAGCCTTTGCTTAGGCTGTGGCAGTGCCTGCGTGAGGCTCCTGCAGCAGGAGGAGCCCCCGTGCAGGTAGTTAGACTCGGAGCCCTTCTGGCAGGACAGCTCCCCATCTGAGCGGAGACTTTTGCTGCTGTGAGCTGCAGGTCCCCAGGGGGGGCGCGGGGGAAGCAAACGCACTAAAACGCAGCATTCGGGTGAAATTCAGACCTAGAGACTACGTCTGGGAGATGCAGGGAGAGGGGATGGCTGAGGTGCCGAGTGGAAACAGCCTCACTTGTTTCTCTAAAACCCAGTCTGAGGCTCTGGGACGGACCCTGGTTTTCCAGTTAGCAATTCCAGCTCACAACACAGCTCCCCTCTCCAGACTCCCATGCCCCTTGCCTGCAGGAGGCTGTTTTGGAAGCCCAGTCAAATAGGTCACTGTTGGCCAAGGTTTAAGTAGAGCAATAATAAGTCCTTGTTCCAGGAAGTAATTAGGCAGCATTACAGGATTGTGTTGGGGAACAGCACACAGGACTCCAAATTCCAAACGTCAAGGCACATATTAGGGGTGAACTCACGCAGACGTACACAGCACGCGGCTATCGAGGTCACCGGGACGCGCTGGCTTCCTGCCTGCCCAGCCAGCGTGCTCGAGTACCGACACACAAAGTTCAGTAAGCACCGAATTCACAGAGCAGCACAAACCCAGTAACCCCATAAATCCCATTTAGGTCATCAGTAGAAGCCCTGTCTGGTTAGCACGAGGGTAAAGAAATCATTTCAGAAGAGGCAGCTAAGTTATCACCAACAATTGTTTCTAGAAAAATCCACAAAACCAGAAGGTAGATTTGTCTAACGCCGATGCAGGACAACGTCAAAACCCAAATAACCCAGAAATGAGCACTGAAGTGCTCTGTTTAACTGAACACCACGGCAAACGTGCACCCAGGGTGGAGCAAGCTGGTAAGAGCAAACCAGAGAGAATCTTTTGAGAGACATGTCCTGACGTGTGGCACACCAAGTCAGGGAGGGGGAAAAAAAAAGCTTTGTAACCCTTAACCCTGCTGATTTCTTTTTCCTTCTACCAAAATATCAAAGAAGAGTTAAGAAAGGAGAAGAAAGGGAAAAAAAAGCGCTAAAGAAATGCTTGGTCAAAAAATCAAGCCCTGCAGCAGAGTTCCTCATCTTTTACTTAATTCAATTTTAAACGATTCCAACAATAAAGCTTTTGCTGCCTCCCTCGGGAAGTCAGCTCTGAGATCCACCAGATTTCTGAATTACACATCAAAGCTTACACTTACTCCCACACTCAGCTTCTTTTAGCTCCCAGAGAAGCCACTAGTTCCAGCTCTTCTGCCCAAAACTAAGCGCAGGACAACGTGTGGAGAGACAGCTACAGCTGGGGGACAGAGGAGGAGAAAGCGACCCTTTTTGGGCAAGCCTGGATCTCACGGGCTTAGCAAAGGACCAGCTAGAAGATACCCTTCTACCTGACTAGCCATTCACCTTCCTTTGTTCCTTCCTCATCACGTGTTTGTCTTCATCCTTCCAGTAGGCATCTTCCAGCTCCTGCTGACGTTTGGCATCGGCTGCTGCCTTTGCCTCAGCTTTCCTCGCGCGGGCAGCAGCCGACTTGGTATTTTCACCTTGGAACTTCTTGGGCATCACTCAAGATGCTCTGCGGAGAAGAAAAGAGGTTCAGATCCTTGCCCTGGACAGGATCTCGGGTTCACCGTCACCCCGGGAATCAGGAACAGCTGGAACTCACACCATGAAAACCCCCTTTTCTTATTGCCTCATACTATTTCGAGATCCTGGGCAGGACAGATCTAGCAATCTCCCAGCTCACCCAGGAGGAACTGCGCTCACTCTGCCCCAGATCCTCAGTGGGGGACAGTCCCTCCTGCCCATTTATTGCGCTGCAACGACATGACAAATCGGGCTGCCGGGTTCCTGGTACCAAGTCAAAAGCACCACTGCCCTGCAAGCCAAAACACTCTCTGTTGCCGAGTCAAAACGAAGCTGGGTGCTTTCGCTGTGCACCGGCAGGCTCCGAGGGGAATTCACTGCTGCCAGCAGAGCAGGATGAAGCAGCACAAACGCTGTATCACGCCCTCTGACTGCCTGTACAGAAACGCCGAGGCCCCGTTTAACTTGGATAAATGGCCACGCGGACGTGCCGTAGTAATTTCTCCCGCATCCTCATGGTAGGAAAAGTCCTAAGAGCCAGGCACAACAGAAGCCTCAAAATTAACTAGGCACTAAGAAAGGGCCTTCTCCTCAGCACGCTGCCCACACAGACACCACGTTCTGGATCTCAAATCTTTACTTCGAATGGCAGATAACTATTCGCTAAACAAGAAACAGCGGAGAAGGGCTGACGTTTAGGCCTGGCTGTTCAAGCCCCAAGCTTTTCAAAGCCTGGGCTGGATTAAATCTCTTCTCCTCTCCGATACGTGCCCTGACCCTTTCTTGAACAGCACGATCTGGGCTGGGCCCCGGGGCAAGGCTGCGGGACAGCCCAACAACGCGTGGGAGGGCGAGGGATGCCTCCCCCACCCCAGGAGCTGCTCCTACAGCCCCAAGGGCCCAGCCCCGCTCCAGCTCCCGCACCCAGAGCCAGCCTGCCCCGAGCTGCCCGACCCAAGGGCCGGCTGTCACCTGCCCAGGCTGGACCCCTGCTCCGTGCCAGCGTCCCCAGCGCCCCACCTCGCCTTGGGGCCCTACAGAGCACCCACCCCGGCCCGGCCCTCCCCTCCCACGACAGAGGGCCCTCAGCTGCCCTTCCCCGTTTGCTCAGGAAAGGGACGGCTTTTCCCCTCCACCCCCTCCCCAAATGCCCGGCCTCTCCCCACCCGCACCCCTCCAGCCCTTCCCCTCTCCCCTCAGCCCCTCTCCGAGCCCTCCCCCCCGCCCCCTGCCCTCCCCCAGGGCCCAGACCTGCCCCCCCCAGCCCTTCCCCCTCCCCTCAAATCCACCCCCCCCCGGCCTCCCCGCCCCGTCATCCCCAGCTCTTCCCCTCTCCCCCTGTTTCCCTCGGCACCCCCGACCCGTCCCCTCCCCTCAGACCGGCCCCGAGGCCTGGACCCGCCGCCCGGGCCCGCTCCTACCCGGTCCCCGCCGCTCCGGCCGTCGCGCGCGTTGCGCGTCACCGCCGCGCGCGGTCGCTCCCGCGGGAGGGACGGGCCGAGCGGCGCCGGTGGCTCGTCAGGGCGCGCATCCCGCCGCCGCCATCTTTGCTAAGGGCACGGCCCGCTCCGCCCAGGCCACGGAGCCAGGCCCGGCGGCGGCGAGGGGCGGCGGCGAGGGGCGGCGGGCCGGGCGGCAGCGCCCGCAGCGCGGCGGGTAGGCCGGTGGAGAGGCGGCCGCCGCCGCCTCCTCCCCTGCCCGGCACAAAGATGGCGGCGCCCCCCGAGACGGCGGCGCGGCCGAGCGGCTCCTGCGGCGGCTGTGGGCGGAGCCAATTGCCTCTGGGTGGGCGGGGCTTGGCAGGGTGCGGCCCATTGTTAGCTGGGTGGGGTGGGGCTTAACAGGGCGGGGCCCATTGTCACTTGGAGGACTTACCAGGGCAGAGCCCATTGTTATGTGGGTGGGTGTGACTCAGCAGGGTGGGGCCATAACACCCCATTGTCATCTGGGTGGAGCGGGGCTTAACAGGGCGGGGCCCATTGTTATCTGTGTGGGGTGGAGCTTAGCAGGGTGGGGGCCATTGTTGCCTGAGTGGGCGGGGTTTATCAGGGCAGGGCCCGCCCCCATGGGCACAGCAGGACCTCACCCCCCCCACCCTGATTCCCCCCAGCACCCGCCCCCATGTCCCCCCCCGGTTTGACACACACCACCCCCCACCCCCCCCCCAGCCCAGCTGCATCACCAGAGGGGTGGGCAGCCGTGTGTGTCCCCCCCTGCCCCGTCCCCCCTGCAGCCCCCCCGCCCAAGGACAGGCTCCTCCCGAGGAACAGCTCCTCCTTTATTGGGGACCCCAGGACAGGGACGTGCACCCTCCGCCCCACGGTCCCACCGCGGCCACAGCCAGACCACCCACACCCCCCCACCCACACCCCCCCCTACACGTGGGTCTCCTGCAGCAGCAGGTCGGTGGTGGTGCCAGGCTCGGGGGGGCCCCAGGAGGGGCCCCGGGGAGAGCCGCCCTCCCTGTCCAGCCTCGCTGGCAGCACCTGGGGGGCTTCGGCCTTGCCCGGGGGCTCTTCCTCGGGGGTCTTGGTGCCCGTGGGGGACACCAAGGACGTCTGCTTCACGATGTCCCACCACAGCACACCCGGGGGCAGCCGCGTCCGCTTGGTCAGCCCTGCCGGAAAGGGGGTGCCATGGGGAGGGGCTGGGGGGGGGGACGGGGACGGGGACGGGACCCTGGCGCTGGGGCCTCACCTGGCAGGGAGCTGAGCAGGACCCCCGCCACCACCGTGGTGAGGGTCCCCAGCGCCCCGTAGTACAGGTAGGAGATGGCGTAGAAGTCACCCACGACGGCCGGCCTGCGAGGGGAGGGGGTCAGGGGCCGGCAGAGACAGCGGTGTGACGTCACGGTGAACAAGGAAAGCGGTGTGACATCACAGTGAACAGGGAAAGCGGTGTGATGTCACAAGGAACAAGGAAAGCGGTGTGACATCACAGTGAACAGGGAAAGCAGTGTGATGTCACAAGGAACACGGAAAGCAGTGTGACATCACAGTGAACAGGGAAACTGGTGTGATGTCACGGTGAACAAAGAAAGCGGTGTGACATCACAGCAAGCCACTTGCACCCCCATACCCCCCCAAGGCGCCATCCCCCCACCCTGCCCGGGCCCCCCCCCTCACCGTGCCGGGGCCGGGGGCTCCTCGCGGGGGGGCAGGGGTCCCAGGAGGACGGTGCGGTTGGCGTCGGCGGTGCGGTTGTAGAGTGGGCAGAGGGCTCCGGAGGCGGGCAGCACCCCCATGGCGGCGGCGCTGGGGGGGTAGAGGGTGCCCCCCACTGCCACCCAAAAGGAGAGGGCGAAGCCGGCGCCCAGGCCCCCCAGCGCGCCCTGTGGCAGAGGAGAGGGGTCCGCACAGCCTGGGGCAGTGGGCTGCGGCGGGACCCCTGGAACCCCCCCCCCCCAACTCCCCCCCCCCCCCCGTGGGACTCACGGCCGTGGTGCACATCGGCAGGAACATGCCCAGGAGGAAGGCCCCCAGCAGCGGGCCGCTGATCACCCCCATGACGGTGAAGGAGCCCTGGAAGGGGGACGGAGAGCTCTGCCCCGCCGCCTCGGCTCGGGGGCTCCGGGGGGGGGACAAGGAGGAGGAGGAGGACGGTGCTTGGCTCTTCCCCAGACCCCTCAGCTGCCACAGCCCGGCCGGCTCGAGGGCTCTCCGGCAGCCAGCGGCGTGTGGCCGGGTCCCACTCGGCCAGGCAGAGCCGGTGGGCAAGGGTTGGGGGGGGGGGGGTGGGGGGGGGGTGCAGCGGGGCAAGCTCAGCCCCGTGACGGATCCGGCCCGGCGTGCCGGGGCTCACCTGCAGCACGCCGCCGCCCAGCAGCGAGGCCAGAGCTGCCACCGTGATGCACGAGGTGCCGTAGATGAGCGCTGCGGGGGAGACGGGAAAGGCTCAGCAGCACGGCACGGCACGGTGCGCGGCAGTATGGCATGGCACAGCACGGCGTGGCACAGGACGAGGTGGCGTGGCAGGGAAAGCGGTGTGATGTCACGGCACAAAACGGTGCCGTGCGGCACAGGATGGGGTAGCGTGGCACAGCATGACATGGCATGGCACGGCATGGCCCCCGTCCCCTCTCACACAGCCCCTTGGAGATGAGGGTCAGCCTCTGCGGTGACAGCGCGGGCAGCCTGGGCTTGACAAGGTCCTCGACGGTGACGGCCGCCATGGCGTTGATGCTGGTGGAGGCCGTGCTGGGGCGCGGGCAGGTGGCAGCGCTCAGCCCCAACGCCGGCAGCCTGCGGGGTGGAGGGAGCCGAAGCCCCCTTCCGCGGGGAGGTTTGGGGTCCCCTTGGGGCGAGGGGTGCCCCGTCCTCACCTGAGGGTCCCGCTGTAGGCACAAGACAGGAACAGCCCCGGCATCCCCGGGAACGTCTCAAAGATGTCAAGGACCAGGTAAGGCATGTACTGTGGGGGGAGGCGGCTGCATTGGGGGGGGGGGGGGGGCAGGACCCTGGGGGACCCCAGCCCCCACAGCGGGGCTGAGACAGGGACCCAGGGGTCTGGCCCCTCCGACCCTCTTGCCCTTCCACCTCGCTGCCCTCAATTTGGTGCTCGAGAGGGCAGAGCCAGCGGGGGCCGGTACCTGGTCCGGGGCTGAGATGTAGCCGGCGAGGAGGGGATCGCAGTCCTTGTACAGCGCAAACATCACAAGGCCACAGGCCACCGCGCTGGAGACGATGCAGAAGAGCCCCACTTGATTCACCAGCAGCGCCCTGCAAGCACAGGGCGGGAGCAGACCCGGCTGAGCAGGGATGCAGGGGCCGTGCAGGGGCCACGCAGGGGCTGTGCAGGGGTGCAAGGTCCATGCAAGAGCGCAGGGTCCATAGAAGCATGCAGGGGCCGTGCAGGGGTGCAGAGTTTGTGCAGGGGCCATGCAGGGGTGCAAGGATCTGTGCAAGGGCCGTGCAGGGGTGCCGGGTCCGTGCAGGGACGCCAGGTCCATGCAGAGGTGCAGGGTCTGTGCAAGGGTGCAGGGACCAGACAGGGGTGCAGGCACTGGGCTCCCCGAGGGGGACGGGCTGGCGTGCAGCCGCCCCTCGCCCCCCCCGTGCACCGTCCCACACAGAGCGAGATCCAGACGATCCCCGCAGCCCCGTGGACTCACATCCTGGCCTCCCTCTCGGTCCTGCAGGCCACGTAACGCTGGACCTGGGCCTGGTTGACGCCGTACATGGAGAGCCAGACCAGCGTGCCGCCCAGCAGGAAGGTCCAGACAGTGTACCGGCTCCGCGGGTCCGGGTTGAAGCTGGGCACAGGGGCACGCCGCCGGGGCCGGGGGGGTGAGCCGGAGCCGGCACCGGCCCCCCAGCACCCTGGGGCAGGGGGAGCGGGGTCAGCACACAGCAGGGCGGGGGGACTCACTCGCCGAAGTTCACCCTGGAGCCGTTGGCGGCGATGCCCAGCACCCTGGCGGGACCCCCCACCAGCAGCACCCCCCGGATGATGATGGCGATGAAGCCAGAGAGCATCACAAAGACTTGGAAGACGTCCGTCCAGATGACAGCCTTCATCCCGCCCTGCACCAGATGGAGCCGTGGGTGAGCGCCGGGGACCCCAGGGACCCCCAGGTCGTCCCCCCCCCGGCTCCCACACTCACTATGGTGGTGTAGAGGGTGCAGATGACTCCGGTGGAGAGCAGGGACGCCCAGATGTCCAGACCGGTCACTGAAGGAGACGGGAAGGTGCTGAGCAGAGCCCCAGGGTGCAAACGACACCTGGGGTGGGACAGGGCTGAGGTGTCCCCCCTGCAGGGACGGGGACGTGATGGGGAGCAGCCCCCACCTCCCCACCGCACCTTGGTTGAGGATCAGGGCGGGGGCGTAGATGACGATCCCTGTGTACAGCATCTGTGGGAAGAAGGGGGTCAGCGCCCCGTCCCACCGGCACCGCGGGCACCGGGCAGGTGACGGCTGCACCGGCGGGAACGGGGACGAAGTGTGACGGTGCTGCCCAAGCATGGCATGCAGGCACTGAGAAAACACTTGGGTTTTCATTCAAAACAGGGCTCCTACCGCACGCTATTTGCTTTGAGCCGTGGAAAACATGAGCACGGGAACGAGGACGCTTCCTGGGGGCTTAGGGCAGCACCGGCACGGCTGGATCCAAGCCCCCGCCAGATGCCATGTCCCCACTGTCCCCATCCCACCCATGCACCGCGGACACGCACCGTGGCCACCATGTACTGCAGGGTCCCGCACAGCCGGACGCTCCTGCTGAACCGCCGCTCCAGATACTGGGGACAAGGACAAGGGAGCGTGTCGGGGCCGTCCCGGCATCAGGGCACCCCGGGGGCTGCTCCGGGGCAGGATGCGTCCCCCTGTGCCCACCTCGTAGGTGCTGGTGAGCCCCAGGCGGTAGAAGACGGGGAGGAAGAGCTGGGCGGTGAGCAGCGTGTTGAGCAGCTGCCCCAGGCACATCCAGAGGAACTTGGCTCCGTACCGGTACGCCTCTGCCGGCACCCCCAGCACCTGGATGGCTGACATGAAGCTGGCCGAGAGCGAGAGCCCCACGGGCAGCGCCGACATCCGTCGTCCCCCCGTGAAAAAATCCTCCAAGGTCTTCTGGCCACCTTTGGCGAGGCCGTGGAAGAGCCCGATGCCGGTGGAGATCAGCAGCATCAGCCCGAAGACCCCGTAGTCCCAGAGGCTGAAGGTGAGCCGCTCCGGCACCCACACCTCCAGGCTCCCCACCGGGGCCAGTGTGGCGGCTGCAGGGGGGGAGCCCCCGGCTGGGCACCTGCAGGTGGACAGGGACGTGGTACGGGGGACGCGGCACGCACGGCTAGGCTAGGGCCAGGCGGCACCGGCGCATCCGAGGGTGGGGAAACTGGAGGGGGAGAAAACTCCGTGCAATTACCGACTGACATTCAATGTGCAGCAGAAAGGACTGAGCACGGAGCAGAGAACATGGCTGCCTCCCCGACCCATCCCGTCCCATCCCGCCCCGTCCCAGGGAAGGTCTGTGCCAAACATTCGGCTGCAAAGGGCAAAGCCCAAACTGCAAGAGGGACAGCCCGAGCTCAGCAAAGAAATTGCCCCAAATACCTCCCAGTTCGAAGCCCGCAGGGAGAGGAGAGCGGCAGTGCCCGGTCCGGCTGCTCCGGAGCACACGGCACCGGCTCCGTGGCTCCAGGGAAGCACCGGCACCCGAAGGATGCGGCCAGGAGGGAGTGATCCCCCCTAGCCAGCACAAACAGGGAGGGGCAGAGCTGCTGCCAGAGCCAAATTTGCCTCCAGCTGAGGGGACGAAGCAAACCAAACCTAAACCTTTACCCAGAAAAAAGCAGCTCGTTCGCAGGCAGCTGCCTGCAGACCGGCAAGGACCCGCTGCTGAGGCGGGGAGGAGGAGAGCGGGGCAGCACGTGGGGGGCTGCCCGGGGGTCCCTGGGGAGGCAGGGAGCCCGGCAGGTCGGAGGAGGCTGCTGCGACGTCCTCGGCGGGCGTTGAGGCGGCGGCGGGGCGGCGAGCGGGGCCACGACAAGGGGCTGGTCAAGCCTCAAGCTTCTCCAGCCCGCGGGGCGGGCGCTGGCAGGAGGCAGGTTCAGGGTGTCAGGGAGGGACCCTCAGCGGGGAGGACAGAGCCGTTGGGGGCCACATCCATAACCCCTTCCCTCCCGCACGCCCCGACACCGGCTAACCCCGGGGCCGCCGCGAGTGGCGGCACACACGGCACCCCGTACCCCAGCAGGCGGCACGGGTAGGGCAGGGACGGCAGGTCAGCTCCGTCTGTTGGGAGACGTGGCAGCCGGGTGTGGGGCTGGCCTGGCTTCCTCATTCCCTGGCACAAACGCGGCTTTGTCTCACCCGGCCCCTGGACACCTTTGTCCCACAGGGATTTCCTCCCCCTGCCCTGAACCCTGGGAACGAGCCTGGGGTTGAGACCAGGGAAGAGCCCCAACATGGGGACGGAGTTGGCACTGTCCCCTCCGAGTCATCACTGCAGGGCAGAGGAGGGTCCCTGGTCCCCGGGGTCTGGCTCCAGCCCTGGTGGCCTTATCCCCAGCAGCCGTCCCCAGGGACAGGGCTGGGCAGGACCCCCCTCCCTGCCTCGACTCCGGCTTCGCCTCCTTGCCGAGCTGGTTAAGAGCAGCAGAAAGGGGAAAAACAACGAGCGGTGGCTGCTGGGCCTGGCCACATCCGCCGGCGGGTGCGTGCGACGCCGCACGGCACCAGGGCCAGGCACGCACCCAGCCCCATGGTGGCCCCGAAGGCGCAGCGGCACCGGTGGCACCCTGGGGCTGGGCTGGCCGGGGCAGGACGGGGGCGAAGGGGCTGAGCCCGTCCCGGCAGGGCCGTGAGTGGGGCAGGGACGGTCCCAGCAATGCGGTGCAGGGGGAGCAGGGGTGTGTGGGCAGCACCCAGCCCCTCACCCCACGCAGTGGGGTGGGACAGGACGGGGGCTGGGATGCCCTGCAGCACCCACAGCACCAGGAGGCAGCGGGACCAGTAAGGTGCCCGGGTCCGTTGGGGTGCCCAGCACCAAGTGGGATGCCCGGGGCTCCCTGTTCCTTCACCCCCCCCAGCTGGTCCCTGCACCCTGGGGTGGCTCCTTTCTGCCCCCCGCCCCGTACCCCCTCCCTTGCCAGGAAGCCACCCGCCGAGGAGGCTGCGGGCAGGAAGGAAGTCACCGAGGGGATTTTTTTGACACTCTCCTTCGCTCGCAGCCTCTGAGCAGCCGCCTACGCAGCCCAGGAACCCCGACCCGGCAGCACAGCCCTGCCCGGGACCCGCTCCCCAGGGCCGGAGCACACGGGCTCCAGCGAGGCCGCCGGCACGACAGCAGGTACCACACCAGTACGAGGGGATTCGCGGGGTCTGGCCAGCCCAGCCGGGCGTGGGGATGGAGCTGAGTCCTCCTGCCCACGCCTGGGAGCGATGCAGGGCATGGGCGCATGGCCCTGGGCTGGCTGGCGAGGAGGAGCGGCCGTGGGATGGGCTGGGGAGGGTGGGTTTATCCACATACCCGGAGAAACAGCTGTGTGCCTCAGTTTCCCCTTCATCCTTCCCAGGACGGGCTGACCCCAGCTCTCGAGATGCTGCAGGCTTGGCTGCGGGGCTTTACCCCAGGGAGGATGCCGAGGGAAATGCATGGGGAAAGGCACATGTGGGGCAAGGTCCTGCCCCGCACGGGGGTCACACCCAGGGGGGGACATGATGGTACCGCTACCAGGGGACCGTGCTGCCAGCTGAGCTCCCCCTGTCCTTGCAGCGCCCGCCATGGCCCCGCTGGGCGAGGACACCCCGCTGATCGGGGAGCGCTCCTGCAGCCTCTCCTCCACCGAGACCAGCACCCTCCAGGTGTACCTGTACCACCGGGCGCCCGCCGCGCGCAGCCCCCCCAGCACTGCCGCCGGCGTCCTCACCTTCACCTTCGGCGAGTACACGGCCGAGGAGCTGTGCGTCCGTGCCGCCAAAGCCTGCGGTGAGCATCGTCCCCCGGTGCCGGCAGGCTCGGGGCACCGGCCGTGGGCTCGGGGTACCGGCTGTGCCCGTTCCTCATCAGGGGTCACAGCACCGCTTCTGTCCCCAGGCGTGCTGCCCGTCTGCCACTCGCTCTTTGCCCTGGCCACCGAGGATCTCAGCTGCTGGTTCCCCCCCAACCACCTCTTCACCGTCGATGACTCCCGCAGCCAGGTTGTGGTGTACAGGATCAGGTACAGCCCGTGGGGACCCGGCCATCCCAGCCCCAGCCCGGCTCCCTGGGGAGTCTCTGATGGCCGATAGGGGCTGTGTGCTATGGGGGACGTGGCGCTGAGCCCCCTCTGCTCTCCCCATCAGGTTCTTATTCCCCAACTGGTGTGGGCTGGGACGGTCCCACCGCTTCCAGCTGCTGAACAACCAGGCCAGCCCCATCCTGGACTACCCCGTCATCGACTACCTTTTTGCCCAGGTAAGCCCTGCCAGGCTGCCATCCCTGTCCCCAACACCTGGGGCCGCAGGGCGAGGTCCCACGTGGCTTCTCGGGGGTGTGGGACATGTTAAGCTCAGCGTAGTGATGCCCTTCACCACCGTGAACCGTGCCGCTCTCCTCCAGCACCCACTGGTCCCTGGCCACGACGCCTGCGGGACATGGGTCCTCCTACCCAGCTCAGCTGGAGCTGCTTGTGGGCATCCCACGCTGGGTGTGGGGCACCCCAGGTTGCTGAGATGGGGGTCACTGTGTCCCCCAGGTGATGCATGCCCCAGGGATGGAGCTGGCTCTGCTGCCCCCCGGGCAGCAGTGGGAAACCAGAGCCTGGGGCAGGATGTGACTCACGCAGGCACCAGGGTGTGGGGCGTGGGGCTGGGGCTGGAGCCACCCCCACAGCCAGGCCGGCGTGATGGGGGGGTCAGCAGGGGCCACCCTGGAAGCTCCCGTTAGCTGCGGGGGGACAATACCTGCCACAGCCTCGTGTGCGGACCGGGGGTCTTGGGGTGCATCAGGTCTCCTGGCTGCGGCATCCCCGGGCAGGAGATGCGCCGAGTGGGGGGCTGGCGCAGGGACCCCCCACCCAGCCTCTGCTCCCTCCCCAGTCCCGCAGCGATTTCATCGGGGGACGCATGGCAGTGGCACTGAGCCTGCCCAGGCAGGAGGAGTGCCTGAGCCTGGCCGTGCTGGACATGCTGCGCATCGCCAAGGAGAAGCAGCAGAGCCCTGACGAGGTCTCCAGCCATGTCAGGTGAGCTGGGGGCTGGCGGTCGTGGGGACATGGCCCAGCACCCATGAGGACAGCCCAGTGTCCCTGGGGACAGCCCGGCACCCACCGCTGCTTCACCTCCCTGTCCCCGGCAGCTACAAGTCCTGCATCCCCGAGCCGCTGCGGTGCCAGATCCAGCAGCACAGCTTCCTCACCCGCAAGCGCATCCGCCGCCACTTCAGCAAATCCCTGCGGAAGATCGGGGGCTGCCAGACGGACGGACGCTACCTGAAGCTCAAGTACCTGCTGGACCTGGAGCGGCTGCAACGGCGCTGGGCGGAGGAGAGTTTCCGTGTGCGCTCACCCGGCTCCGCCACGGACATCACCATCCATGTGGCCAGCGAGAGCGGCGTCTCCTGGAGCTGCGGCGGCTCTGAGGTGCAGGTGGGTGGCTGCGCCGGGGGGTCCCGTGGTGGGGCGAGGTGGGGGGACGCAGAGGCCAGCCCCGGTCGTGTACCCTGCAGAGCCGCCAGCACTTCTGCGACTTCCCCGACATCGCCGACATCAGCATCAAGCAGGCGAGCCGGGAGGGCAGCCCTGTGGAGAACCGCATCGTCACCCTCACCAAGACGGACAACCGGGTGCTGGTGAGCTGGGGAGGCGTGGGGGGAGCCCCGGCAGAGCGGGGGGCCAGGGCTGGTGTGAGGCTGACCCGACCCCCCCCCCCCCCCCCGCCTGGCCCCAGGAGGTGGAGTTCCCCACGCTGCGGGAAGCCTGCTCCTTCGTGGCTCTCATCGACGGCTACTACCGCCTGACGGCGGACGCCCACCACTACTTCTGCAAGGAGGTGGCCCCCCCCCGGCTCCTGGAGGATGTGGAGAACCAGTGCCACGGGCCCATCAGGTGGGTGCCGGGGACCCTCCCCTCCTCGCCACCCCCAACCCACGGGTGCTGGGGGAAGAAATCACTTGGGTAGGAGCTGCAAGAGCGGCGAGCACCGGTCCCCATCCTGCTCGCCGGGCTGGTGATGCTCAGGCCACCCTGGTGCCCGCCGGGTTCGGGGAGACCGTGGCGGAGGGGTGAGCAATGGGGGTCCCTGGGGTCTCCCCGAGGGCGACCACGCTGCGCCCGACCCAGCCCTGCCGTTCACAGCTCTGAGTTTGCGGTGAACAAGCTGAAGGTGGCCGGGAGCTGCCCGGGGCTGTACCTACTGCGCCGCAGCCCACAGGACTTCGACAGCTACCTGCTGACCGTCTGCGCCGAGGTGAGACCGGCACCGGCACCGGCACCGGCTGGGGACTGGGGTTCCGGCACCACGCAGCATCGCGCAGGCTCCCGTGCCGGGTGCAGCCGGTGTCACTGGGAGCGGGGAAGGAGACGCAGGGCTGAGACCTGGTCCTCGCAGGGACGGTGCCGCCGGCGGTGGCCTTTTGGGATGGGCACGGCCCTGGGGCTGCCGCGGGCACCCGCAGGGCAGGAGGGGCTCGGAGGGCTCCCAGGGGGACGCCGCACCGCTGAGCCTGGCTCTTGCCCCTCAGACCCGCTCCGGCCAGGACTACAAGCGCTGCCTGATCCGCAGGGACGAGGACGGGAACTTCTGGCTCTCGGGGGTGGCCCGGCGGTTCTGCAGCCTGCGGGAGCTGCTGGGCACCTACGGGCGCTGCGGGCTGCAGGCAGAGGGTGCCCGCATGCGCCTGGCTGCCTGCTGCCCGCCCCTGCCCAAAGGTGACACCGCCGCACCGGGGCGGGGGACATTGGCAGGGCTGCGCACACCCACGGTGGTGTGACATCACAGGGCAGGTTGTGTGAGGTCACAGAGCTGGCTGCGTGACATCATAGAGCAGGCTGTGTGACATCATAAAATGAGCTGTGTAACATCGCAGAGCAGGTTGTGTGGCGTCACAGAGCAGGCTGTGTCATCACAGAGCAGGCTGCATGGCATCACAGAGCAGGCTATGACATCACAGAGCGGGCTGTGTGACATCACAGCGTGTGCACAGCCCGCCCCAGCCGCCCCTCACGGCTGCTCCCTTCCCCCAGAGAAGTCCAACCTGCTGATCGTGCGGAGCGGCTGCCCCCAGCCCCCCGGCTCCCCCGCCGCCCCCCGCCGCAGCCTCAACCAGATGATGTTCCACAAGATCGACCCCCAGAGCCTCACGCGGGTACAGGGGGGGGACGGGCCGCTGGCGGGACGGGGCACGTGGGCAGGGACACCCCCCCCCTGCCAGCACCCCCCTCTCGCGGCAGGGCGAGAGCCTGGGCCAGGGCTCCTTCACCCAGATCTACAAGGGCGTCAAGCGGGACCAGGAGGAGGACGGGTACTACCAGACCGAGGTGGTGCTCAAGGTCATGGACGGCAGCCACCGCAACTGCTCCGAGGTGAGGCGGCGGCAGCCCCCCAACCTGGCACCAGGGGGTCCCCACGGCCCCCCCTGAGCCAGCCTCTCCCCGCTCCCAGTCCTTCCTGGAGGCAGCCAGCATCATGAGCCAGCTCTCCCACAAGCACCTGGTCCTGCTGCACGGCGTCAGCCTCGGGAAGGACAGTGAGTGCCCGTCCCCCTCACCGGGCACCGCCACGCTGCCGGGAGGGCACGCACCGGACCTGCCTGTGCCGTCCCCCCTGCAGGTATCATGGTGCAGGAGTATGTCAGGTACGGGCCCCTGGACCTCTACCTGAAGAAGAACCACGGTGAGGGCAAGGTGACGACCAGCTGGAAGCTGCAGGTGGCCAAGCAGCTGGCGTACGCCCTCAACTACCTGGTGAGCCGGCTGCCGGCATGGCACCGAGCGTGTGGTCCACGTGTCCTGCAGCTCCTGTGCGTCAGCATCCCACAGCTCTCCCATGTCCTGTGGTCCATGTGTCCTGCAGCTCCTGCACACGTGTCCTGCAGCTCCTGTGTGTCAGCATCCCACAGCTCTCCCATGTCCTCATCCCATGGCTCCCATGTATCCATGTCCTGCAACTCCAATGCATCCATGTCCTGTGGCTCCTGTGCATCTGCATCCTTCAGCACCTGCGCATCCATGTCCCATGAGTCCCATGTATCCATGTCCCACGGCTGCCACGCATCCGTGTCCCACGACTCCCGTGCATCTGCATCCCCATGGCTCCCACTCATCCCTGTCTGTTCACCCCGGCTGGCACTGGCTCAGCCCCATGCATGGGGCTGCCCCACGGGCTGGGGCTGTGCTGAGGGTCCTGGTCCCTCTGCCCTCCCCAGGAGGACAAGAAAATCACCCACGGCAACGTCTCCGCTAAGAAGGTGCTGCTGACCCGGGAGGGGGACGCTGCCAGTGGCAGCCCTCCCTTCATCAAGCTCAACGACCCCGGAGTCAGCGTCACCGTCCTGGCCAAAGAGAGTAAGTGCCTGGGCTCACCCAGGGTGTCGGGGGGGGGGGTGGCAGGGCCCCCCCCGGCAGGTGCTGAGCGGGGCCATCCCCCTCTTCCCAGTGCTGGTGGAGCGCATCCCCTGGGTGGCCCCTGAGTGCCTCAGCAACCCCAAGAGCCTGGCACTGCCGGCTGACAAGTGGAGCTTCGGGGCGACCCTCTGGGAGATCTTCAGTGGTGGCAACATGCCCCTGAGCCTGCTGGAGCCCCAGAAGGTGAGGCTGCCCCGTCCCACCGTGCCCCGACCCTCCTGCCCCGTCCCACTGCATCCTGACCCTCCTGCCCCGTCCCACTGCATCCCGACCCTCCTGCCCCGTCCCTCCTGCCCCATCCCGCTGCATCCTGACCCTCCTGCCCCATCCCTCTGCACCTGGGTTCTGCTCACTCACCCGCTGCCCAGAGAAGACCACGTGCCATCCGTCCCACCCCGGGATTTCTCTGCTAGCCAGAGGCTCCGGTGACGCAGGTCACGCTGGAAAAGGGGCATCGCTGGGGGAAGATGGGCACCCATGGCAGCCGGAGCCAGGGTCTTGCAGGGCCCCAGAGCCCCCCCCCCCAGCCTTGGCGTGCTGCAGAGGTGGCTGCCAGGTCCAGCGCTGCAGGGATGGGCAGTAACCAACCCCCCCCAGCCTAACGTCCCGCAGCCTTTGGGTGATGCTCAGGGCGAGGGGTTTGCACAGCCTGGTCAGGAGCGTGGGGGCTGTTCCGGGGCTGCTTGCGGGGGCACGGGGCTAGGCACCCTGCAGCCAGCCCCAGCACCCTCTCCCACCCCTGCAGAAGCTGGATTTCTACCAGAGCAGCCTCCAGCTCCCTGCACCGAAGTGGACGGAGCTGGCCACGCTCATCGCACAGTGCATGGACTACCAGCCCCGCCGCCGGCCCTGCTTCCGCGCCCTCATCCGGGACCTCAACAGCCTCATCACCTCCGGTGAGCCCCGGGACGGCGGGGTGGGGACGGGCTCCGGACCCCCAGGGTGCTCTCACCGCCCGCTTTCCCTAGATTACGAGCTGCTCTCGGACCTGTCGCCCACCGATGTGACGCTCCGGGACAGCTTCTGGGGGTACGAGCCCCTCGCCATGTGCCAGGACCCCACGCACTTCGAGGAGCGGCACCTCAAGTACATCTCGCTGCTGGGCAAGGTGAGGGGGGGCAGAGGGGGCCCTGTCCCCCAAGACTTCAGTGCACGAGTTTCTTGCACACACGCTCCCCCCCTTACTTGCATTTGGGGCATGAAACATCCCTGGCTCCTGGGAGGATGCTTTGCCCTCCAAAGCTGAGAAATGCTTGGTTTGTGCCCGCGGCCTCACCTGTGCGTGGGATCTGGGAGGGGGGGGACCAGGTGCTGGGGGCACGGTGGGGGTCTCTGAGACACCCCCCCCGAGACACCCCAGCATCCCGCATCCCCACCCGGCTCTCCCCGGCCAGGGCAACTTTGGGAGCGTGGAGCTGTGCCGCTACGACCCGCTGGGCGACAGCACGGGCGAGCTGGTGGCGGTGAAGAAGCTGCAGCAGGATTCGGTCAAGGAGCTGCGGGATTTTGAGAGGGAGATCCAGATCCTGCACTCGCTGCAGCACGACTTCATCGTCCAGTACCGGGGCGTGTGCTACAGCCGGGGTGAGCACGGCGTGGGGCAGGGAGCGGGCAGGGAGCAATGCTGCCTGCACCCGGCTCCGGCTCTGCCCGCATCCCGGCCGGCGGGTGATGGATGTGCGTGCAGGGCGGCGCGGGCTGCGGCTGGTGATGGAGTACCTGCCCAACGGCTGCCTGCGGGACTACCTGCAGAAGAACCAGCCCCGCCTGGACCACAGGACGCTGCTCCTCTACGCCTGGCAGATCTGCAAGGTGGGACCGTTGGGGCCGGCGGCAAAGGGGGTCCCGCTCTCCTGCTGGGGGGGACAGACGGGGAGGGAGCAATGCCACGGCTCACCCAGGGGGGTCACGGTCCAGCTGGGGTGAGCCCCTGGGGATGCTGCTGGGTCCCTGCCCCAGCGCGTGGCTGCATCCCGCACAGGGCATGGAGTACCTCGGGGCGCAGCGCTGCGTGCACCGGGACCTGGCCAGCAGGAACATCCTGGTGGAGAGTGAGACCCACGTCAAGATCGGGGATTTCGGGCTGGCCAAGCTGCTGCCACAGGACAAGGACTATTACGTGGTGCGGGAACCCGGTCAGAGCCCTGTCTTCTGGTAAGGGTGGCACCGGGGCGGGGGGGACATGGGGCTGCTGGCCCGGTCGGATCTGGTGGTCAGCACCCTCCCGCCGGCAGGTACGCACCCGAGTCCCTGGCAGACAACATCTTCTCCCGGGCATCCGACATTTGGAGCTTCGGGGTCCTCCTCTACGAGCTCTTCACCTACAGCAACAAGAGCAAGAGCCCCTCAGAGGTGAGACCCCCCCCCTCCCCGGGGCTGGGGTCCCGCTGCCCCACCCCGGACCCGTTACCTTTGGGATGAGCCGTGCTGACGGCTGTCCCCGTGCCCGTAGGAGTTCCTCCGCATGATGGGCACCGAGAAGACGGCACAGATCATCTGCCACTTGCTGGAGCTCCTGAAGGACAACCGACGTCTCCCGGTGCCGGCCGGCTGCCCCATGGAGGTGAGAGCCCTGCCCAAGCTGGCAGGGGTCCCAGGGGACGGTGGAGGTCCTGGGGGCCACCCTGCTCCCCTGACGGCCCCGTCCCTTGTCCCCAGGTCTACACGCTGATGCTGAGCTGCTGGGCCTTCACCCCCAGCACCAGGCCCACCTTTGGGGAGCTGGTCCCCAAGATCGAGGCGCTGCGGGACGGCCGGAGCAAAGCCCGCTGGTAGCCCACCCCGGCCGCCCACCCCCCCTCCCCAGCACCAGGCGGTGACAGACGGACACACGGCCACAACAATGCTTCAATGTGCTTTAACGGCTGCGGGGCCAGCGGAGGGGCGGCAGGGTGGGGGGGACACGGTCCCCATCGCCCGTCGCCATGCAGGGCAGCCCTACTTCCCCCTTTCCTGCGGCAGGCAGGCCCCCCCCGCGATGCCACTTGTCTTTTACCCCCTTCTGCCTGTTGCTGCCCCCACCACGGCGGGATTTGGTGGGTTTCTAGTAAAGTTTGGTAAATTTGCCAGCTGGGGTGTGGGGAGAGGGGACACACAGGGAGAGGGGATGGGGGGGGGTCTGGTCGCTGCGGAGGGAGGTCGGCTGGAAGAGAGCAGGGAGGGGTGAGGGTGCCCACGGGACATGCCGGCATGGGGGTCCCGGGCTTGGCACTCGCCGCAGGCTTTCCTGGGGGGTGGCTCCAGCGGGTGCCCCCGCACAGGGCCCCGAGGGCGCAGATGAACTCGTGCGCCCGTACGGCTGCTGCACCAGCTCTGCCACGACGGCTGCCAGCGCACAGCACTGCATGGTGCCCGCGGCACGGCACCCCTAGGCTCGGGCAGGTGGCGGCTGTAGCCACAGCCCCGTCCCGTTGGGCTTTGTTCCTCGCCCACTGCATATATCCCCCTCCCATGGCCCTGAGCCCGGTATGTGCCTGCAGCACGGCACGGCACGGCACTGCACCGTCTGTTCCCGGGACCGAGCATCCCACCGGGGCCAGGGCCACCTGCGCCGAGGGTCATCACCGAGACCTCGCAGACAGCAGCGCAGCCCGTCCCCCCCAGCCAGCGCACGGGACTGGGGACAGCGCAGGGACCTCGGGGGCTCTGCAGAGGGACCCCCAGGGCAGGGACCTCGCTGGGGGTAAACGCCCACCCTAGTGGGGTCAGGGGTTCCCCTTGCTCCCCCTGAGCCAGTCCCGTCCTCCCTGCACCCCAGTCCTCCAGGAAGGCTCCAGACCCCATGTCCTCATTAACAACACAGGTTTGTTTATTCTCCCTCCGGTGCCTTGGGGCTCCTCTGGCCACGGAAGGGCAGATTTGGGGTAAAACCAGGCAGAAACAAGCCAGGGACAGGATGGGCGCGTGGTGGCACTCAGCAGTCCCCAGGGTGGGAGCTGGGGCTCGGCCTCGCAGATGCCACTCTGCACTCCCGGCAGGACCACGGTGGAGATGGGGGTCAGCCCCGGGGTCTCCGGGGACCCTCCCTCGCAGCATGGCAGCGCCGAGCAGCAGCTACCAGGGATCCGCGGAGAGCCGCAGCCCAAGCAGCCCTCGGGTTGCACCGGCATTCCCCCCTGGTTCTCACTCCTCCTCGGCCGCCCTAGAAGATGCTCACCTTCTTGCCACAGAGCAGGTGGGGGTCGTGGATGGCCTGCCACATCACCACCATCTCGTAGGGCACGAAGCGGTGCACCAGCAGCAGCTCCCGGTAGTAGCAGGGATCGAAGGGGTCGGCGTTGGCTGGCACCCCCACGCCCGCGGTCCGGATGCCGTCGTGGGAAGCAGGACGGAGCCCTGCCTTCTCCAAGCACATGCCCAGGTAGACGTCATCGATGGGGAAGATCTTGATGTCCCGCGATTCCCGGGAGATGACGTGGGCGGTGAAGCCGGACATGAGTATCCCGCCGCCGCCGCAGTAGGGCGGGTACCACTCGGAGGCCAGGAGCTGCGTGGGCACAAAGTACTTACTCTGCTGGAAGCGGACGGGGCTGTTGCAGGTGAAGAGCTACCCCACCATAAGGTGCTGCTCCTGGGCACCCTGGCTGGCCATCGCAAAGCTGACAACATTGCCCGTGTTGACGAAGACATCGTCGTCCCCATTGAAGATGAAGCGGACGCCGGGGCAGTGCTCCTCCATCCAGGCGTGGAAGAGCACCTGCTTCAGCGTCAGGTTGAAGAAGGTGTCCCTGAAGTCCCACTGCAGCACGTCCCCGTGCTCCCGCTGCTCCAGCCGCAGCAGCTGGTTGAGCTTCTTTGCATCCCGGGCGTTGGGGGCTACCCCCACGAGGAAGACCCGACGGATGAAGGCTCCTTGAATGGTCCTCTCCTGCCCCCAGGTCTTGCGGATCACCTCCCGCCGCTCGTAGTTCTCCGGCGATGACTTGAGGGCCAAGAGGAGGAAGATGTCGGAGGACCCCTCGGCCCCCCCGCACTTGCCGGGGACGTCGAGCAGCAGCGGGAAGGACCGGCAGTGCTGGTACCGCATGAAGTCCTGCACATGGCCGGGCAGTTTGGCAAAGCCGGAAATGTTGTGCACCGAGGTGTTGGCCACGCATGGGGCAGGGGTGGACAGAGCCCGGGGCGGGGGGAGCCTGGGGGCTGCCTGGGGCCTGGGGGGGGTGCTGCGCTCGGGGACCGCACTGGGCCACAGCTGGTCATCTTGGTAGAGCAGGTAGCAGAGCCCCAGGAGCCCCACGGCGACCAGACCCCACAGCTCCAGCCTGTGGCACCGCTGGGACGTGATCTGCAAGAGATGGGGGGTGGGATTTGGCACTGGTCATCCCCGCAGCCCCCGAGCATCCGCACCCGGAGAGACGCCCTGGGCCGGGGCACAGCATCCTTCCCTGCAGAGCCGGAGCACGGAGCTCCCGGCACACAGAGGGGAGCGGGGAAATCTCCCCGTGCCAGATGGTTGCACCATGCCAGAGGTAACCAGCAAGCTGTTTGCTGCCGCGCAGGGAGTGCCCAGGCTAGGCAGGGCACTCCTGGGTGCAGGGCAGAGTCTGACTCTGCCAGCTCTGCACCGGGCAATGTGCAGCAGACCCAAAGAGAGCAATAAGCCACTGGTTCTGGGATGGGGCCGTTCTCCTTTGGGAGAGCAAACACAGGGCGCGGCCCCAAAATCTGGGTATGGCCAGCAAGGGTACGCGGCCACCCAGGACCTGCTGGCATAGGGGGGTTAATGAGGGAGTTACCACCAGCTTGAGGTGTTACAGGGTGGTGGCGGGGTGGTTCCGGGTACAAGGAGTCCACACAGGTTTGCTGCGAGCAGCCCTCACCCTCAGAGACGAAGCACCGGGACAGGGGTCCCCCAGGCAGCATGGGGACCCCAGCAAGAGCCCAGCTGCCGCTCGCCCACCGGCACTGCGCAGAGCCCAGCCGGCCGGGGACGGATCCGGCCAGCCCTTGCCCAAGGCGGGGGCCCCATCCCAGTGCCCAGGAGTGCCAGCTCGGACCCCGCTGCACTGCAAAGAGCCACAAGCCCTCCTGGAGAGACCCCTCGGACCCCCCCAGCCGGTACCTTGTCACAGAGCCAGCTCGGGGCCATCCTCGCACCGCGCCTCGCACCGCACTGGGAGCGCTGCGGCCCCAGCGGCACAGGTATTTCCTGCAGGGATCCTCCCCCCGACAGGTGCCGTGAGGCCGCCTGTCTGTCCGCCCATCCGTCTGCCCATCCGTCTGCCAGAGGTGGGGCAGCAGCACCCATGGGCGCAAGGAAAGGGCTCGGCAAAGCGCTGCCGGCTCCCTGCCTCGGTTTCCCCCGGCCCTGCAACACCAGAGCCCCCAGGGTGCCACGGCACATCGGCTGAGCCCTGTTTCCAAGGAGGAGCCTGGAGGCCCCGGGGATGGGCGTCGCAGCAGGAGGCAGGCGGGAGCCGGCGGGGGGGTTATTAGAAAATAAAGTGTTTAATAAAAGAGCAGCTCCTGCTCCCTTCACAGCACAGGGGAGGGCGGAGGGGACCGACCGCTGGGCAGCAGGAGACAACGCGGTGACAGCCACGGAGCAGGGAGCCAGAGGGGGAGGGGGAGGAGGAGGAGGAGGAGGAGGAGGAGGGCTCCCACCCGGCAGCACCCTCTCCTCGGCTGGCCTCCATCCAGCGTTTCAAGTTCACACAACCAAGGGGGAAGCCCGAGGGGCTCGGAGGGTCCGGTGGGAGGCGGCTCAGGACCCTGCCAGGTAGATCCCTGCGGAGGAAAGGCGGTGAGGAGGGGCTACGAAGGTCAGGGGCATGTGCCCGGTGCGAGGACGGTCATCACCGAGGGGCCAGGGCCTGATGTGGGCCCCCGAAATGCGCTACCTGCACCCTTCCCCAGGCTGGGCATCGCTGTGGGGCATCACCCAGTGAGGGGGGAACAGAGCTTGGGGTGGTATGGAGTGGACCCCTTGCACCCCAGGGCCATGGGGAGCAGGGAAGGGACCCTGTGCACTCCGGGGAAGGGACTCCGTGCACCCGGGGAAAGGGACCTCATACACCCCAGGACCACAGGGAGCAGAGAGGGGACCCCCGTCCAACCTGGGGGAGGGATCCCACGCACCCCAGGGAAGGGAACCCATGCACCCTGGAGAGCAGGGAAGGGACCCTGTGCACCCCAAGGAAGGGACCCCGTGCACCCGGGGGCCACAGGGGATGGGGAGAGGACCCTGCACCTCCCAGGGCTGTGGGGAAGGGACCCCGCACCCCCCTGGGCCCCACCAGCCGTACCTGTAGCAAACCTCTTCTTGACTAGCGACATGCGGTACCCGGCGCTCGCCAACTCCACCTCGACGCCCGACAGTGTGCTGCCCTCGCTGCTGAACTGGGCTGCCACGGGGCTGGGCTTGCTGGGCCCGCAGAGGGGCTCCCAGCTGGCCGAGAGCCGGCCGCAGCCTGGGGGGGACAGCAGAGAGGGTGGGGGGTCTGCAGGGGCCAGGGCCGGACCCTGTTCCCCTGCCCCGTGCCCTCTGAGCGGCACGGGCACAGCCTCACCTCCCTGCCCCGGGGCACCAGGGACGTCCAGCAGCCTCCAGAGCAGCCTCTTCTCCTCCAGGTTCCTGCCGGGACACGGGCATGTCCCCAAGCCCCCCAGACCATGCCCCCCTGCTCCACCCCATGCCCCCTGCTCCCACCCCTAGGGGACACGTCCCTGCCTTCCCCACCCCATCAGCACCCCGTTTCCCAGCCCAGGGTTCCCCCCTCCCACCCCGGGGGCGTTTGGGACCCCCAGTCCTGTGTGTGTGTCCCCCTCCTTACCAGCTGGCCGCAGGCTGCAGCCGCAGGTTAGCGACGGGCTCGTCCACGGGCAGGAGGACATGGACGTTGGCGAGGGGCACGGGCAGGGCCAGGGCGCCGGCATTGTAGCCGTACTCGACGCTGACCCGCGTGGCGCCCGGCGAGCAGTCCCAGCACACGCACAGCCGCAGCGGTGCCGAGCCGGGGCCCAGCCGCGAGAACTTGGGGGGGTTACGGAGGGTTCAGGGGGGCACCAAGACCCTCCTGCCCCCAGCAGCTGGGTGGGGGACCCCAGGGTCCTGGCTTTCCCAGCCCAGGGCTCACCTGGTACTTGAGCAGAGCCACGTTGTAGTAGGAGGCGGCCGGACTCTGCTCCGCTTGCTTCTGCAGGTGCCCAGTCAGCGCCGCCATGTTCAGCCAGAAGTCCTTGGTGCTGGGGTCGCTCTGGGACGGGTCGCTGCGGGGACAGGGTCAGAGCGGCAAGGGTGCCTGGGCACCCCAGGAAACCCGGCACCCCGATACTCAGCTCCCCATCGCTGCACCCACCAGCTCCCAAGGATGCCCAGGCCTCCCGGGAACCCCAGGAACACCGTGTACCTTGATACTCCGCTCCCCGTTGCTGCATTCACCAGCTCCCAGGATGCTCAGGTGCCCTGGGAACCCCGTGTACCCCGATACCCAGCTCCCCATCACTGCATCTACCAGCTCCCAGGATGTCCAGGCATCCCCAGGAAACCAGGTACCCCATGTACCCAGCTCCCCACCACTGCATCCACCACCTCCCAGCATGCCTGTACCCCCCTGGCACCCCCTGTACCCCAATACCAGCTCCCCGTCACTGCATCCACCACCTCCCAAGGTCCCCGCATCCCCCCAGGCACCCCCTGTACCTCGATACCAGCTCCCCACCGCTGCATCTCCCGGCTGCCAGCCTGCCCAGGCATCCCCGTGCAGCTGGTGCCGCGGTGCCACCGCGTCCCCGCACCTGTAGAGCAGCTCGGCATTGGGCAGGAACTGCTCGATGGCGCCGGCGTTGAGCAGGCGGAAGCTGAGCACGGGGGGGGCCATGCTCCCGCTGAAGACACGGACGATGCCGGCAGGGAAGGACATGGTGAGCTCCCCCGTCACCTTCACCAGGCAGCTGCCGGGGACAGGCCGGGGGTCAGCGGATGCCCCAGGCAGGATGCAGCGGCTGGGGGGGGGGGGGGGGGGGCCCTGACCCCCCCCAGGACCCCCGTACCTGTCGGCGTCACACCCTTTGAAGTACGCGTGGACGTACTCGGTGAAGGCGGTGGCCACGGGGAGCGCGTCCTGCGAGCCCAGCACCACAGGGCTGGGACCCCGCGACAGCCCTGGGGAGGCAGACGGGGTCAGAGCCTGGATGTGACCCTCCACCCCGTGACCCCCCCCCCAGCCCCCCGGGACCCACCGAGCGCCGGCTGGGAGACGGCGAAGAAGCCCCGCTCGCCCAGGCTGGCAGGCGCCGAGTGCGAGGGGCCACAGCTCCAGGAGGGTGAGGGGCTCAGCGAGCGTGACTGCAAGGCAAGATGGCGTTGGGGGGTGGGGGGGTGTCCGGGTCTGGCCCCGCCGTGGGGGTCCCGCAGCCCGGTCCTGCTCCTCCCCCCGGCCACGCACCAGGTCGGTGTTGCTGCCCGCAGCCGGGCCGGCTGCCGGCCTCTTCGTGCGGGAGCGGCGAGGGGGGGCCACGAGCGGGACCTCACGGGGGGCCGCACTGGGCCGGGCGGGGAGAACATCTGGGGGGCAACAAATGGGGGGTGAGGACAGAGACCCGTCCACGGCTGGGCCCCCCGGGGGGCTCCAGCAGGGTCTCACCAGTGCCACGAGCTTGGCAGGTCTCAGCCCCATTCTCGGCCGAGCCGGGGCTGGGCGAGACCCTGCGCCCAGGTGGGGGTGGGGGGCAGAGTTAAGGGTAAGGGGGGCAGCTCCTGCGCCCCTACCACTCACCCGACTCAGGCTGCGGCGGGGGAGCCACCGGCGTGCCGCCCTCGGTCAGCCTCGTCCCTGACCCTTGGCAGGTCCACGGAGAGGGGCTGGAGGACTCCCCCCGCTGGGGGGGCCCGGGGAGGAGGAGGAGGAGGAGGCCGAGTTGGAGGAAGGACAGGGCAGCAGGGGCTGGTCCCCACTGGGGCTGTGGGGTCTGACCCATGGCGGGGGCTCCCCAAAAGGGTCGGGCGAGGGGGCTTCGCGGGGCGCCGGGCCACTGGGGCAGCGGCTGCGTCCCTGGGGCGCCGACCCCACGTCCTCCCAGAGCCCCTCGGCCCCAGGGCCACTGAAGACGGCGAAGCCGGGGGGCTCGGGGAGGCGGCCGGCAGGGCTGCGGGGCCGCGGCACCCAGGCACCGGGGTCCCGGGTGGCGGGCGGTGGCGGCAGGGGTCAGCCGGGCCGCCCCGCTTGGGGAGGGGGCTCTGCGGCGTCCCCGGCTGCGGGGTCCAGGGTCTCGAGTCCGGGGAGGGTCCGGGCGCGGGGTGCGAGGGTGAGTCCAAACCAGAGTCCTCCACGTTCTCCGGGGAGGAGGAGGAGAAGGGGGAGGAGGAGGAGGTGAGGACGTAGGCACGGGGGCTGCGGGTAGACCCCCGTGTCAGAGCACTGCGGTAGGGGGGGGGCACAGCACCCCAGACGCCGGGGTCCCCCATCCCGGTCCCTCCTCCCCGAATCCTCACCCGGGAAATCCTCCGCTTCGAAGCCGACTCCAGCGGGGGCCCGAAGAGGGCCGCGGGGGGCACCGCGTCCGGAGGGGCTTTCCCGGGGCTGCTGTGCCGGCGACAGAGGGGGCGGCTCAGTGCCCGCTCAGGACCCCCCGGGGAGGGGGCTCGGGGGCGGCAGCGTGGGGTGCACCGCCCCACGGCACCCCGCTCCCTCCCTGCCCCGTACCTGTTCACCTGCGCCGCCGGGCGCCCCCTCCCTGCGCCGTCACCTGTGGGGAGAGGGGACTCGCTGGGGGTTGCAGAGCCACTGTCCCCCGCATCCCTGAGGGGACCCCCCTCCACATCCCCGGGACCCCCCCGGCACGGCCTCACCTGCCGCCAGTGTCCCCTCGGGGTCTGCATCGCTTCGGGCGGGGGTCAGAGATGCCACGTGCCCTGCGGAGGGACAGGGACAGGCAGCGTTAGGGGTCACGGAGCCCAGGGGACCCCCGAGCCGTGGCCACGCTTGAGCCCCCAGGGTGACACTTACGGGACGACTGTCGCTTGACGGTGCCCTGCAAGAGAACGGGGAGAGGGGGTCAGTTGGCCCTGGCACAGTCCCTGGGGACCCTGCAGCCCCCCCCTCGAGGCTCACCCCGATGCTGGGGGGCAGGATGAGGTTCCCCACGGTGGCCTTGAGCTGCTCCATGGTGGCCTCGGCGCTGCTGGCCGCCTCCCGGGGCTGCACCGGCTTGATGTGGACGTAAAACTTGCGGGCTCATCCTCGTCGTAGTCGGAGTCGCTGGAGGAGCAGACGTGGTTCTCCGCCTCGGCTGAGCCCCCCGTCAAGGCAACACCCCATGCTCGGAACCCCCCTTGGACACCCCAAAATCACACACCCCCTACTCCAGCACAAGGATACTGTGGGCGACGTCGGGGCGCACGGTGAACCCGTCCTCTCCACCTCCGGGCAGCCCTGCGGGGAGATGCTCGGAGAGGCGCTCGCTCCCCAGTCCTCCCGGTATGGAAAAAACCAACCCCAGGGCTGGCACTGGGATACTCACCACCTCGGCATCCGGGGATTCCCTGGGGAATGACAGGGGCAGCATTAGATCCCGAAGAGGGGAAGGGATGCGGGATGCAGGGACGAGGGACATGGGGACGCGGGGATATGGGGAGAGGGGGATCTTACACAGCATCACGATCCCTCTCCTTACGGCTCAACCCAGGGATACGGAAAGCTTTGCTACGGCTCCTCTTGGGTCCTGGGAGGGGGGCACAGAGCAGTGAGCAGCCCCCCTACACCCCAACAATCCCCGGCGTGGGGCTGCTGGATGCAGACGTACTTGCCTTCCTGCGCTGGGGCCAGCCGGTACTCGTCGAAATCCAACGCTCCTGTCACCGAGAGCGGGATCAGCCCAGCACCGTGGCTCCATCCTTGCACGAGGGCAAAGCCTCCTCGTGCGAGGAGGGGGAGCATCGCCCTCGTGCAAATGGGGGGAGCCCACCGGGATGCTGCCCACAACCTCACCTGGCCGCTCTCGCCCCGTGCCCTTGCTCTCGGCAAACCTCCGCAGCAGCGTCTCGGTGCCGATGTTCTCCACGTTTTGCTTGAATTCTTCATGCACCTGTAAAAAAAAAGGGGGGGACATCATCCTCAGAGTAAAGGGGGGGACAGCTCGGTGTTGTCCCTGTCGTTGTTCACCCCCCCTGGGGACTCACCTGCCCGATCTGGACGTGGGTGTCCTCCACGGAGTGAGAGTAGGAGCCGATGAGACCCTTCATGTAGCGTAGGTGGGCTTCTTCCACCTCCTGGAAGCGCTGGCGGGGCAGAGGTGGGGGTTTAGCCAGGGTGGCATGTCCCCAGGGGTCCGTGTGCGGACAGGGAGGGGGGGCTCAGGAAGGGTGGCATGTCCCCAGGGGTTGGCACGTCCAGGCAGTGGGGGCTCAGCCAGGGTAGCACACCCCCACGGGCCAGCATCCCCAGGGAGAGGTGCTCAGGCAGGGTGGCATGTCCCCAAGGAATGGGGCTCAGCCAGGGTGGCATGGCCCTGGGGGGGCTGGCATCAAAACGAAGGGGGGCTCAGCCAGCTTGGCATGTCCCCAGGGACTGGCATCACCAGGGAATGGGGCTCAGCCAGGGTGGCACGTCCCCAAGGGCCAACATCCCCAGGGAGGGGTATCCCCAGGGGTTGGCATCGCCGAGGAGTGGGGCTCAGCCAGGGTGGCACATCCCCAGGGAGACGTGCTCAGTCAGGGTGGCACGTCCCCAGGGGCCAGCGTCCCCAGGCAATGAGGGAATGGGGCTCATCCAGGGTGGCCATCCCCGGGGGCTGGCATCACCGCGGAGGGGTGCTCAGCCAGGCTGGCACGTCCCCAAAAGACCGGCCCGCCCTGTGCCACCACTGCACCGCGCAGCCAGCACCAGGAGCCTGAGCAGTGCCCGCGTGAGCCCCGCTCCTGCCCGCCCCGCCCGCCCCCCGGCACTGCCCACCACGGCCGAATCCAGCATCCTCTGCTCAAAGTCGGCGCGGGCAGCGTTGTACTTCTCCACCGCCCGCCGCAGCGCCTCGCCCGCCTTCTTGGACTTGAGCTCCGCCTGTGTGGGACCAAGCGATGGGCACGAGCCGGGGGGGGGGGGACAGGGACGTGCCGAGGGGGGACAGGGACCATCGGGGGCAGGGGGGGGACACACACACACGTCGGGTCTCACCTTGTCAATCTCCTTCTGGCTGGTGCCCTCCTTGCGGAGCCGCTCGTACTCCTGGCACTTGCTGTGGTAGCTCTCCTTGGACTTGGGCAGCAGCTGGGCCACCCCGTGCAGCAACTGGACGGCCTCCAGCGTCCCCGACACCTCCTCCTTGGACTGGGGGGGGGGGGGGGGGGGGGGGGAGGACGGAGGCGGGTGGGCAGGGGGTTTGGGGTGCGGTGGGGGAGGACGGGGGGAGACGCGGTACCTTCTTGTGCACCCGGCCTTGCTCCTCGCCGTAGCGCGAGATCTCCTTGATGAGGTCGTGCAGCTTCTTCATCAGCTCCAGGTGGCACAGGGCCCAGCTTGTCCGAGGAGATGCGGAAAACCTCCCAGAGCGGCGCGAAGGTCCTGGGGGGAGCACGGGCAGGGCTGAGTGGGGTTCCCCCCCCACACACACACACTCAGGGTGCTCCGGACCCCCCAGACCCTGGCTTACCCCAGCTGGGTCCCGTTGGTGGCCATCTTAGACAGCTTCACCATGGCCTTGGCATAGTTCTCCTCGATGGCAGCCCTGGGGACGGTGGGGAGGGGGCGCTGGGGACAGAGCCCGGTGGTGCCGGGGACACCCCCCCCCCCCCAGCCATCCCACCCCCCCAGTACCTCTCGCGGACGAAGTCGGCCAGCTCCTTGGTGGAGATCTGCCCGTGCTTCATGTTGTGGTAGAGCACGTCGAAGCCGTGGTTCTTCTCGCCCTGGCAGGGGACCACCCTCAGCCCCCAAAACACACCCAGCACCCCACGGCATGGGCACCCGGGGACCCCCACCCGGCCCTCCCTGTGACGGTGCCACCGCCGGGAGCACCAGCCGGCACGGCAAGAAGCACCATTTGGGCTAGAAACACCCCAAACGGGGCACGGTGGCCCGGACCCACCCTGGGTGCGCAGAGGGGTGCGGAGCCCCCACTCCTGCCAGGGGCAGCGCTGGCCAGAGCGGGTGGGGGGGCCCCGGACTCCCGGGCTCCCCAGGGTGAGCGGGGCAGGAAGGGGTGGGCTGAGCCCTGACACCGCGTGCTATTTTGGGTGCTGCCCGCTCCCCCCCCCCCCAGCACGCGGGGGCGGCTTCCTCCCACCCCCCGGCAGCATGACCCCATCTGGGGAAACTGAGGCAGAGGGAAGGGGAAGACGCAGGCAGCTGCCAGACCGCGGCAGAGACGAACCAGGAAGCACCGGCCACGCTTCGCGCCCCCGCGGCGCTGCCAACTTCCCCCCGCGGTGCCGGGACGGGGATCCCCGGGGGGGGGGGGAAGGACACAGGGACGGTACTGTGGCCATGGGACCCGTGGGCACCCGCACCCATCGCTCCCCCCTTCCCTCAGCAATTAATTTGCAGCGCTAACGGAGGCGTCAGGCCTTGCAAAATTACCGGCAGCGATGAACCCCCCCCTAGGGCTGGGGGCCACCCCACAGCGAGCCCCAGAGGGTGGGGGGCACCCGTGGGTGGGGGTCCAGGCTTACCCAGAAGTGCTCGGTGAAGTAGGACATCTTGGAGGGGGGGACAGCAGCGTGGAGACCCACAGCTCAGCTCCCGGCACCCTGGGGGGACACCTGGCCCTTAGTGGGGGTGGGGGGGGGGCTCGGTGGGGACCCCCCCCACCACACCCACAGGTATTTATTGGTTTTACCGGGAAAGCGGCGCGCAGCCCCGTGGCCATGGAAACCACAGGCTCCCCGTGCCCGCCGCCACCGCGGCCCCCTCCCCACGCTGTACAGCACCCCGGGGGGGCCAGGGGGCCGGGGGGGGGCTGCCAGGGCAGCGCTTGGGCCCGACACCAGATACGCAGCTAAATAATAAATGAGCGGCTGCTGCACGGTGGCGGCTGCTGCTCCCGCGCCCGGCCGTGCCAGCGGCCCCCAGCCCCCCGAAACCACCCCCCACACCAGCCCCCTCCCCGCCTAGGGGGAGCCCCTTCCCCCCAGAAATGGGGACCCAGGTGTCCGGGCCCCCCCCACCCCAAACCCTGCAACCTGCTGGAGCAGCCCCCCAGCACTCGGCAGGGGGGATCCCCAGGCTGTGCCCCCCCGGCCTGTGTCCCCCCCGGCCCCGCTCCCCATCACATGCCGGAAAAAAACAGGAAACCAAAAAATCATGCATGGCCGGGGGTTGGTGTCACGGCGGGGACCCACTCACCCTGGGCTGCTGGGGGCCTCGCGGGGCCCCCCCGATCATCCCTCGGTGCGCCAGGGGTCTGGGGGAGAGAGAGAGAGAGGGGTTAGGGCATGCCGCAGCCCCCAAACCCCGCTCCCGGCCCCCCTCCCCCCCGGATCCAGCAGTCCCTTTGAACAGGCTGAGCCACCTGTGTCACGAGCGGGGCGGGCTCAGCACGGCCTCCCCAGCTTCCCCCAGCCAGGCTGGAGGGGAAGCGGGGCCGGGGGGGGGGGGGGCGCTCAGGGCCTGGCCGGACCCCGATCCTCCGCCGGTCACGAGCGGCCGCAGACGCCGCGAACCCGTCGCCCCATCGTCGCCGGCCAAAGTCCCCGGAGGTGGCAGCGGCCACCGAGTTCCCCGAGCAGGACGGGGGGCACGGGGCTGGGGACGGGGGGGGGGGGGGGGGGGGCACAGCATCCTGCCTGGCTGCGGCAGGGCCACCCCGGGACCCCCCCCGCGCCCCCCAGCCGGGCGGCCCTGGCCACCCGCAGTGGTGACCTTCACCGGCGTGGGGTGCGGGGGACGCGGGTGGCCCCCCGAGGGGTGCGGGGGGCTCCGGGGGGGGGGGGGGGGGGGCCGCATCCAGCCCGGCTCGGCGAACGGCTGCACCTGCCCGGGCCGGGGGCTGGCTGGGGCGGGGGATGCTCAGTGAGGGGGGGGGGGGGGCTGTGCACCCCCACACCCCCCGGGCAGCGGGTCCGATGGAGGGAGAGGCACCGCGGGGGGGTCGGGGCGTGCACAGGGGTGCAGATGCTCCCCCCCCCCCCCTTCAAAAATAAAGGAGGGAAAGCGCCGAGCCCTGCACCTGCAGCAGAGGGGTCGCGGGGGGGCTGCCCGCAGCACCGGGAGCGGCGTTTTGGAGAGGGCGGGGCTGCACCCGTGCACGGGGGGCGGGAGGGGCTTTTATTGAGGAGGGGGCACCGGCGGCTGCCCCGGCCGCCGGGGCGGGGTGCGCTGCAGCGGGGAAGCCACGCACAGCGGGGGGGCTCTCGCCGAGGGGGGGACGCGGGGCTGCACCCCAGCCCCGGGGAGGGGGATGCTGCAGCGGGGGGGGGGGTTGCGCCCACGCACCGCGCGGGAGCGGCGCGGGCTGCACAGCGGGGCCGGGGGGGCTGCACCCCGCTCCCGTACGCGGGTCGGGGGTCGTTCCCTGCTCCCCGCCCGCGGGCGAGACCGGGCGGCCGCGGGACCCGGGCCCGGCGGGGCCGCACTCACCTGCGGGGCCGCCGCCGCCGCCCCCGCCCCGCTCCGCTCCGCCGCCGCCCCGCGCCCGCTCCGGGCCGCGCGCTCCGGGGCCGGGACCGCGCCGGGGGCGGGGGGAGGCGCGGGCCACGCCCCCTCCCGCTGCGCCGCCTCGCCATTGGTAGCCGCGCCCGGCAGCGGTTACCGCAGCCAGCGGCCGCCGCCTCTCATTGGCCGGACCGCCGCCGCGCCGCGCGCGGGGAGGGGGGTGATTTGCATTTTAAAGCGGCCGCCGCCCCCACCGGAGGGCGATGCGGGGGGCGATGCGGGGCGGGCCCGGAGCCGCCCGCACCGACACCCTGGCCCCGGGGCTCCCACCATCCCCGGGGGCTGCCGCCCCCCCGGGGCTCCCGGTCCCCTGGGTCTCCCAGTCCCGGTGCAAAGGGTGCAACCGCATCCCCCCGCCACGACCCCCCGCACCCGACCCCGACGGCTGCAACCGCACCCCCGGCCCCGGGCCGGCCCCCCCGCTGCAGCCCCCCGCCGCCCCCGCCGGTGCCACCCGGTGCCTCGCGTCCCGCTGAGCTCATGCCCCGGCTCCGGCTGACACCAGGGCGGCCGCGGCGCAGCTGCGGGGGTGGGGAGCGGGAGCGGGCACGGCCGAGCAGCGGAGGATGCCCGGGGGGTGGGGACCCGGGGGGGGGCTTTCCCCTGGGAGTCAACCACAAACATCCCCCCCCCCCCCGAGATGGGGACCAGGCCCCACACCCGGCCCGGGACGCCACAGCCACCGGTGCCGGTGGCGGAGCTGAGACGGCCGGGGACGGTGCGTCACGCGGCGGCTTCGGTTACGCTCCCTTTTGTCCCATCGACACCCGCCCATCCCCAGGACGGTAACGGCTGTGCCAGGCTGAGCCGTCCGGTGCCACCGTAACAGCCCCGGTGCTGGGGACGGAGGGGTCCATGGGGATCGGGCCGCTGCCGGTGCTGCCACGGCTCTCTCGGGCATCTTGCAACCCCACGGCATCCTCGGGCACGTCGGCAGCCGCCAACGGGGCAGCAACGCCGGAGAAGCCCCCGGTGCGGGGCTGCCACCCCCTCCCCACGGCCACAAGCCCCCTCGGCTTACACAGCCCAAAGCTGAGCGGGGCTGCTCACCGCGCCGGCAAAAAGCCTCGTCCTGCGGTGCCAGAGCTGGGGGCTCGGAGGGGCCCGGCTGGACGGAGACAGCGGCAGCACCGGGAACAGCCCTGGCTCCCCCAGCCCCGGCACCGGAGGTCACAACCGACCTGCCGATGAGCGACACCCCCCCCCCCCCAGGCAGCGCCCGAGGAGCCCCCCTCCCCACGACGCTGCCATGGCCCCACTGCTGGAGCAAAGGGCCTGGCGAGGT